>NW_022103903.1:3415624-3524434 GCF_000313985.2 Echinops telfairi
GGGGGGTTTAAGTGGAGAGAAAATGTTTTGAGAATGAAGTACAAATGCGCTTTACACAATTGATGTATGATCATATAAAAACATATGTAAGAATTTTCCTTATAGCATAATAATAGGAGTTCAATAACTGAAAATAAAATGAATACTCCACATTAGATAAAAAGCTAAACACACTGAAACATGTACACACACACACACATACGGGAGCGTCAAAAAGTCAGTTGAAAAATTCCACTGTCTTTTAATTTCGTACTTCCATGAACGTTTGAAGCCCCCTTGTGTGTATGTATATATATAGAGAAGGACTCAATTATTTTTTGTCAAGGATTCGGAAGATGGAGGAGGGAAGGGGCGGAAAGTGACAATGCCTATAAAAGGGGGAGAAGAGAGAGCCTCATAATAGAATCATTTTGTATGAACACAAGAAGTATCTGTACTAAGATCCCAGTTAATACATTCACAGGTTTATTCCAAATTAAACGTGTTTAAATGTCTCGGTGATCAGTAGATGGTTGCAGACAGGTTCTCTCAGTAATATACTTGTCTTACTCTTGGTAGGATGCTTTAAAATAAAAAAGGGTACTTTCGCATTACAGGAAAACACATTGGAGGTCAGACCTAACAATAAATTCCTATAAAGCTAAAATGAACATCTTCCCAAATTACTGGTTGATGCTTTGCAACATGTTTGCAAGAATGCTACTTCACACACAAAACAAAAACAACACAGTTTTCTTGGATGAATCAAATGTTTAAGGAAGGGTAGGAAGATCTCAGAGTTGATACAAGAAAGGGAAGATCACTAGCTTTGAAAATTGACAAACTGATCCTGAGTTCCAGAAAGGGGTGGTCGAAGATTGCCAAGTTACCACTCACATAATTTGGCATTATCAATTTTAGGCAAACATCTTGGATGCAGCAAGCTTGATGGTTACCAAAAAGGTTGGTCCCATAATTCAAAGAACACTTGAAAGGTACACAATCTGGATCCCCAAAGTCTGGAGAAATTGCCATTTTGAAAATGAAGTAAATTGGAGAGGGGAGAATTCTATGAGGGTAGGAATAGAGAATTGGAAATAACACTTTCAAAGATATATAAAACTTGGTGGAGAATATATTGAGAAATTATAGTTTTACATTGTTTTAAAGTTGTACCGGTATATGATAACTGGTATATAACCTACAGTTCGGTAGTTTAATCAAATCAAAAAGAGTTGTACAATAATTACAATTGGTTTCAGAACACTTCATTCATTCTTTTACTCATCATTATTAACTTCCCATCCCCCTACCCCAGTTTCTACAGCCATACCTCCCAGGAATCATTAATCTAGTTACTGCATATATAGATTTAGATATCCTGGATTTCATACATGGAAAAACTTTTTTTTAATTACAACAATAACAAAGTAAAACAGAAAAGAATAAAAAAGATAGCAAAAAATATTGAAAACTAGAACAACGTTAATTGGATCATAAGGGAGCTCAAATTATAGGGTGTGCTCTGTACCATGGCATCGCAGAGGCGATGGACTGCTTCACCAAGGAGCTTCATCGACGTGGACGGTGCATGAAAACTTCGCACCTTTTAGGAGAAACGAATGGCCAGGGAAGTCGCCAGCGAGGCGCTGGGCGATGAATGCAAGGGCTGTGTTGTCTGCATCAGCGGTGGGAATGACAAGCAAGGTTTTCCCATGAAGCAAGGTGTCTTGACCCACGGCCTTGTCCGCCTGCTGCTGAGTAAGAGGTACGCCTGCTGTGGACCAAGGAGAACTGGGGAGAGGGGCTGCATTGTAGATGCCAATCTGAGCGTTCTCAACCTGATTATTGCAAAGAAAGGGGAGAAAGATAGCCCAGGGCGGACTGATGCAACTGTGCCTCGTCGCCTGGGGCCCCAACGAGCAGCAGAATCCGCAAACTCTTCGATCTCCCTAAAGAAAATGATGTCCGCCAGGACGTTGTGAGACAGCACCTGAACAAAGAAGGCAAGAAAACCCAGGACCAAAGCGCGTCCTGCAGCACAAGCGCCAGCGCATTGCCCTGAAGCAGCAGCGCACACAGAAAACCCAGGAGACAGCCGCCGAATATGCTAAGCTTTTAGCCAAGAGAGTGAAGGAGGCCTGAGAGAAACTTCAGGCACAGATAGATTGCCAAGAGATGGAGGCTGCCCTCGCGGAGGGTTTCTACATCTAAATCTGAGTCCAGTCCAAAATGAAATAGAGCCTCGAATAAATAAGTTCCTCTATTAAAAAAATGATAGGGTGCTAAATTTTAACTTTGCATCTGCAACAGTACACTTTCTAATGTAGTCTGCATGTTAGCAAGGCTATTCACATCCATGGTCCATGAAGAGAGAGGCTTTCTTAGGGGCTTAATACATTTGTATTTCCTCTTCACTTTTACTTTAATGGAAATATCCTTAAAATGGGTCAAAATGGAGATCAAATGATAAGATTATATTTTGGCCTAACTATATCTGCCATAATCAATTTTACAATGTTCTCTTTTAAGAGGGATATTCACATCCCTCAACTATGATCACAGGGGATTCCCTGGAGATTTAATCCAGGTGTGGACCCTGCGAATGGATTTTGGGCTTCCACTGCTATCCATAGCCTTCTGCAAACCATGCGCTCACAATTTAAGCTCTGATATCATTTCCTCCTTTAGATTTGAATTATATTATTTCTAATCCTTGGATCACACAGACTGGTATATTTCTTCTTTGTGGACTTAGTGAATGTCTCACTTAGATGAATGCTTATTGGAAAATAAGCCTTTAAACCCCCAGATGCTATTCTTTCTGATAGCCAGGCACCATCTAGTTTCTATAGTAGTCACATCTTCAGTGATCTCTTCATAAGGATGAGCATCAAGGAAGGCCATATCAAAAGAACGAATTGTTCTTAGACTGGAGCTAGAATTAAGTACAAGCCCAGAATCCATTCAAGTATCTATGATTTATCGACTTTATGTCTCTGGTTCACATTAGAGACATAACTGCCATTTTATATTAGAGAACATTATCAATCATCCCCTAGGCATCACTTCCATTGCCATCAATTCAATGCTGACTCATAGCAACACTGTAGGTCAGGATAGAACTGCCCCTGTAGCTTAACATTTTGATATATTTGTTTAATAAAAGTTTCTATGATTATGTAGCCTTACTCTTTTTCTTACCCTCATGTGTATATACAGGTGTATAAGTGTGCGTTTGTGACTATATATAAGTGGATACACATCAAAAGATAAGATGCTTGAATTTATTCAGTGGCAAACGAAAAAAAAAAAAAGGCCTGTTGAACTAGTATTCCACATGTAGTCATTGAAACACTTTGGAGCCTACTTCTACTATGACACACACGTGGGCTCCACAAATTGAAATAAAAACACCACAATTGCTTTGATATATCTAATCGATAGTGATATCAATATCAATTTTTATTTCTGTATGACTATGGGGTTGCTAGGTGCTGAAGAGTGGAGTCTGATTCAAAGAAATCTTATTCCAACAGAACAAAATACCACCTGGGTTTGTGCCATCCTCACAATCAGTGTGGTGTCTGAGCCCATTTTCCCAGCCACTGTATCAATCCCGCTCTCAAGTGCATTCCTCTCTTTACTGTCTTCTGCTTTATCAAGCAGGATGGACTATCCCAGGGACCGGTCTTTCCTGATGGGATTTCCAATATACTTGATGTGAAGTCTGATCTTCCATGCTCTTAAAGAGTATTCCAGCTATACTTCTACAAAGATTTGTTTGTTCTTTTGGCAGTCTATAGTACTTTCATTATTTCTAACCAGCACCATCATTCAAATGCATCGGTTCTTCTTCAGTCTTCCTTATTCAATCCCCAACTTTCACACGCATAAAAGGTGAGTAAAAATACCATGGCTTGGGTCAAGTTCACCCTAGTTCTAAACATGGTATCTTGTCCTTCAATACTTCAAAGGGATCTTGTGCAGCATATTTATTCAAAAACAGTGTGTCTTTTGATTTGTTGACTGCTACTTACATGAGCATTGATTGTGAATCCAGGCAAGATGAAATTTTTGACAACTTTAATCTTTTCATTTATCATAATGTTATCTACTGAAAAGTTGTGAGGACTCCTGTTTTCATTACATTAAGTTGTAACCTATACTCAAAGTTTGAATCCTTGCTTTCCAACAGCAAGTGCTTCAAGTTCTCCTCACTCCCAGCAAGCAAGATTGTGCCATCTGCATATTGCAGGTCGTTAAGAAGATTTCTTCCTGTCATGATGCCTCATTCTTCTTCATATAATCCCGCTTCTTGGATCATTTGCTCAACAGACAGATTGGATAAAAGGATATAACTTTGACACACACTATTTTCATATGAGAGGATACATTTCTGACATATTCCATTTTCTCATTAACTTTAAAAATAATATACATGCAAAAATTGATAGAAAAACAAATTAAAAGATAATGGGATTTTTTCTCTCAAAAAGATAGAAGATAGATAGAATAAAGGAATGGTGTGAAGAGCATACTGGACCTTCCTGGACTTGAGTATGGAAGAGGGAAATTTCATCTCCACACCAGCCCTAGGCTGATTGACACGATACAGAAATCAGACTTGTCTCCACCCTCCAGCGACTTTACTTTATTCTGACACCAACCATTCCTCTACTACTCCTGCTGGATTTGATAATCCTTTGCAATGGATACACAGAAATCATAGACAGTACTCATGATTTTGGAGATTTACCAGGGAAGTTAATAGGTTATCACAAGTCAAGAACGGAAAACATTCTTTTGTCCACAGCAGCACTGATTTCAGATAGCCATGTGTCTCTGGTCCACCCTCAGGCTCTCAGCTACTAGATCCCTCAGCCTTGAACTTGATTCATGGGCCAGAAAGCCTGCCTGCTGCTCTTCTTCACAGTCTCCGGTCTTAGAGCTGCTATCTTTGCTGCCTCTGGTGCCTCTATCACTTCACACAGGGGTTTTATATGTGTTCTCCTGTGGGGGTTGCTTCTGGATGACCCCAGGATTAGATTCTCTTGTTTCTGAGATACCTCATCCTCATACACACTAGTCACCTTCAATAGTGTTTCATGCACCTTATGTGCATGGACCATGCAGTCATTTGAGGGAAGTTACAAAGACATGGATAAAAGAGTGATTCCAAGTAATTTCACTTCACCACAATGTGTTACATATGAAAGTTATAGTTATGTATGGCATAAATTCATGTGTTATATATAAACTATATTTATGTATGATATACCCAACTTATCTGTTGCTTTACATGCTGTGATAGATTTCATGTGTCTGTGATGCTGGAAGCTAAAACAGACACCAGTATTTCAAATACTAGTAGGGTTACCCATGATGAACAAATTTCAAAATATCTTTCTAAGTGAGCACAGAATAAAATTATTTTTAAAAGCCACTATCATTGAGTCAAATCTGACTCAAGATTTCATGAACTTCATAGATTTTTATGGGAAAAGACAGCTTCATCTTTCTCCCAAAAAGTGGCTATTAAGTTTGAACTCCCAACCTTGTGGCTACCAGTCCGATGCTTGCCAAACAGTGTTCCCACAGTTCCTTAAGAATAGACTAGAAAGAAGTAATAGGTGGTCTGCTTTGGGGCATTTGCCATGGAAAACCTTGCATATTGCAACAGAACATTGTCTGATAGATCAGAAGATGAACCCTCAGGTTGCAAGGAGTGAAAAAACTGGAGAAGAGCTGCTTCCACAAAACAGAGTTGACCTTAATGAAATGAGTAAATCGATGTTCTCAGTACCTTCGTTTGTGGATATGTCATGAGTTAAAATGAGAAAAAAAAGTCAAACATCTATTAAAATTAAAATATATAAATAATTTACCTAGTAAACTGAAAATCATCAAAATGGAAATCTAATGTATGAAGATCAAGATTTTAGGCATTAATGACCTAAAATGGACAGGTATTAGCCATTTAGAATCATATATTTTACTATGAAGAGAATGAAAGATTCAAGTGACATGGGTTGAATTCATGGTCAAAAAGAATATTTCATGATCAATCTTGAAATGCAATGCTCTCTGCAATGGGAAGAACATTTATATGCCTACAAGGAAGACAACTAAACACAACGTACAGTTAATACAACTGAAGCCAGTGGTGAAGAAATTGCAAAATTCTACCAACTTCCCAGTCTGTAATTGATCCAACAAATAATTGAGATGCGTTGATAATTCCTGGTGATTGACATGCAATAGTTGAAAACAAAGATACAGAATTAACAATGGGAAGATATGGCCTTGGGGATTGAATTGAAGATAGAGATCTTGTGATAGGATTTTACAAGATTAACAACTTCTTCACTGCAAATATCTCCGTTCAACAACATAAAAAATGGCTTTCCACAGTAGCATATGATCAATAAGCCGTCGTATTGAAAATAAGTTCAAGCTGGACTGAAGGTATTAGAAAAACACTCTTTGTTGAAATGTTGCAACAAAGAGATGTGACGTTACTAGCATACACCAAGAAATTTAGAAGATAACTACTTGAACAATCAACTGGAAGTTACACAACAGAATGTGAAAATAATTTAACAATAGTATTAATATCACATGCAAATAAAATGTTGCTGAAAATATTTTTTAAATGATAGCAGTAATACAACAGGGAGGTGCCAGAAAGACAAGCTAGATTCAGAAAAGGATGTGGAATGAAGGATATTGTTGCTGATGTCAGTTGCATCTTGCTTAAAAGCTGAGAATACCAGAAAGATGTTAACATGAGTTTTATTGACTATGCAAAAGCATATGACTGTGTGAATCATAATAAACTATGAATAACATTGTGAAGAATTAAAATTGCAAAATGTGTACACAGAGCAAGAGGTAGTCATGTGAATAGAGCAAGGAAATACTGCATGTTTTGAAATCAGGAAAGGCTTGAATTGTGCTTCTTCCATCTGTATTCTGAGAAAACAATACAAGAAACTGGACTTCATGAAGAAAACCACAGTATAGGCCTGGAAGAAGGTTCATTAACAACTTCTAATATGCAGATGGTCAAACCTTGCATCTTTAAAGCGAAGAGGACTGGAAGCAATGACTGACAATCATCAAAAACTGAAGCTTTCAGTAAAGATTACAACTCAATGTAAAGGAAACCCAAGTCCTCAAAGTGGAACAATGAGCCATCTGATGAATGACAAATAAAGAAAAGATTGAAACGGTTAGATTCACCAACAGCAGTCAAGAAATAGAATGACATATTTCATTTGGCAAATCTGCTGCCCAAGAACTCTTTCAGTGTTAAAGAGTAAAGATGCAACTTGGAGAAATGATGTGCACCCGACAAAAATGATTTCCAATGGCCTGATTTATAGGTGAAAATTGGACCATGACTAAAAAGACTGAAGTAGAATCAATGCATGTGAATCGCGGTGTTTGTGATGAACATTAAAAGTACAAACGGACCACCAGAAGAACAAACAAATCTGTCTCAGAGGAAGTGTAGCCAGTATGTTCTTTAGAAGTATGGATGACGGTATTTGTCTCACATACTTTCCACATAGTATCCAGAGAGACCAGTCCCTGGAAAATGGCATCAAGCTTGGTAAAGTCGATGTGAAAAACAGTAGGTGAAAAGGACGAAGACCCACAAAGAGATAGATTGACATGGTGGCTGCACCAGTGAGCTCAAACATAACCACATTTGCAGGGATGACACAGACCCGGGAAGTGTTTCACTCTGCATGATGCAGGGTTGCCATGAATTAAAGCAGACTTGACAGCGCCTAACCATTACAACATGGAAATGAAGACAAATCTGTGCTTTTGGCGCTGTGAGATGGGAGAAAGGCTTATTTACAAAGAGTCATTGTGAAGGGGTTCGTGGGGGACATGGAACTGTTCTGTACCTGGCTTGTGTTGGTGGCATATATACATTTATACATTTGTCCACATTCACAGGATTGCCTACTAAAATATGAATAGTAGTTACATAAGGTAAAAATAAATGTAACCCCCTACATGTATAAATGCTCCAGAAATAAATTCTACACAAAAGGTTTTTACGCACTAGAATAAGCAATTTATAGGCTTGAATGATTTCTAAAGCAGTTTAGAATGACTGATTTCTAAATAACTTCCTGAATGAGTTCTGAAATTTTTAAAAATCCACATGATTTTTAAAAAAATGTACTGGAGGTGTTTATTTACAATTTTAAAATATTTCCAACTATTAAAAAGTTTTCATTTGTGGGGATCATGGCTCTCCACCAAACTGTGACTATGATTTGCAGGATATTCAACAATGTGTCATTCATGAAAATTAAACAAGAATATGATTACTAAGTACCTCGTCAAGTAAAATAGAACTTCGTGATCTTCTAATGGACATGGCAAAATCAATCTGTAACAATTGACAGGCTGAGCCCATCATCATACTTAAACCTTGACTTTGCCTCAGGTTCAATTATTTTCCTGTGAAAAGACAGTGGCCGTTTGTGCTATGCGTCCTGCCATGAATCACTTCTGATATATGCCACCAAAAATTTTAGCAATTTTCATAAGATTAAGGAACTACTCTGTCTTTTCTAAGACAAAATTCCAAGTATCTTTCTTTATTCTGTTTCTTCCTAAAGATTCATGATAATGCTCGTATTATCTGTAACTATTTCTGATTTTCCAATATTAGAAGTAATCATTTTTATCTCAATGCATTTTTAATCATATTAGAAGTAATCATTTTTCTCTCAATGCAATAGTAAAGAGTATTACAATCTCAGTTCTCTCCAACTGCCTCAAGTGCACAGAGACTCTGCCTGTCACAACTGTCTCAACCACTCTGCTTTCTATCCTCCTCTGTGCTCAATGATTAGCTACTTCCAAAGCAGGGGGGATATTGAACATTGTATCTCCTTGAACTTCCCCTGCCTGTTTTTATGCAGCAGGATTTTCACTACCGGTTCTACAGCGGATCTTTTACACTTGATGCTTCTGAACCTTTCCGAATATGTAAACGTGCAAGATAAGCAAAACCCTTTCCTCCAGAACCATGATTCCTGATCTCCCCAAGCCAAATATTAAAGTGTATTCAGACTCATAGAATGTTGTTGAAGTTATAAATGCTCCACAAAGGTAAAAATGGTCTCTTCAACGTCACATGGAAAACGAATTCCATTTTTGGTCTCACAATGACCATACAAAATAAGATTTATAAATGTAATATGAGCTTAGATGGTTGGCAACAAGTTTGCTGCTCTGTGGTAATCCCACTGGAAAGAAAACTCATGAGTATTCCTTTTCAGTATGTAAATTATCTTATATTTGAAACACTGTTCATTGAGCTGAAACTCTGTGCACTTTGATTTATTATACTTCAAATAAGAATTTTACAGTTACAATCTAATGGTAATAGAAGCTAAGTCATCTACATGCACTAAAGGCCTTGTAATATTTTCCCTCTGTCTTCTGAACCATGGGTCTATTACAATGTATTTACATCTTACATTTGAAGCCTCTCATAGTATGCATCACATATTTATAGGTAAAGCATTATCCACATCTACTTTATCCAAATCTATTTGAAAGAATGTGGACATATCTACCATGCTTCTTGTGTCTTTAATCTGTCTTTCTCTTCCCCATTCTCAGTATCGAGACAAAAGTCCATGAGTTAAAGCAATGCCAAGCATGGATACACACGGCCCATAGCACTACCCATTGTGAATGTAATGTAAAATAAGCTTTCTTGGGAAAGCTCACAAACAGAAAGACAGCAGAGTACATTTTTTTCCCCTCTGTCTTGGCATCGTGTGGAGAGCCATGCTTGGATAGAGCACAGCTGGAGAACCTTTGAGCTTAGCTTCTGGTATCAGACTGTTTTAGTACCGAGTTAATGCAAACTGCTATGCCAGCTGCTTGCTAAGAGAGCAAAAGGGGTGAAGGGGAGGAAATGAACCTCAGAGACCTCCAGAGTGGTCTGTCTTCATTCACCCCGTGGCCCTTGTTTAGTCATTAAGTCTGAGCCCTTCCATTAGCTCTTAGGGATTCTAGGTCAATGTGATTCTTGTATACTTGGCCAAGAGGTGCCCTGCAGCTGGAACAGATAAGGAGCCACTGCTTGAAATGATTGTGAAAGACCATTTTGGTCGTTTCATCTTTTTGGGACATAAGAAATTCATATCCACTACACTCTTTCTGGAATCAAAGTTATTTATGCTTAACATTTGAATCCTGTAATTCCTCTTTGTTTATATGTCACACTTGCTTGTAGATCCACTTAGTAGTTTGCTTTTAATAAGTTCTAAAAGCAGCCAGGATTCACCCTTTGGCTATCAAAGGTAACTTCTGGCCCTAGAAGAAGTTTGTACAACTATAAGAGGAACTATCACTATCCAGATGCATGTCTCTCTTGTTGTTAGTTGCCACCCAGTCATTTTTGGACCCATAGCAACCTTATGCACAGCACAACAAAACACTGCCCGTGGTCCTTCACCAGCTTCGGAGTTGTTCCTCTGCTCTAGCCCATTGTTACAGCAACGGTCTCAATATTTCTTTCTTGATGAATAGATTGATTTTGCTGCCTCTCTACCAAGCATGGTATCTTTCTCAAACGACTGGTTTCTCCTGACAATACGTCCAAAGTATGTAAGGTGAAATCTCACCAACCTTGTCTCTAAGGAGTACTTTGGACACACTTCCAAGACAGATTGAATGATCCTTTTGGCAGGCCATGGTACTTTCAGTAATGTTCTCCAGCACCATAATTCAAATTCATTGATTCTTCTTTGGTCTTCCTAATTCAATGTCCAACTTTCACGTGCATATGAGGCAATGGAAAATACCATAGCTTGGGCCGAGGGCACTTTAGCCCTCAAAGCAAAGAGGTCTTCTGCAACAGATTTACCCAATGCAACTCATCTGTTGATCTCTTGACTCCTGCTTCCATGTCTCTCTAGGTGGCCTCAATCTGAGAAATGCAAATTCTCCATTGGCCTAATAAGGGTAACTCTCCATTTGTACAGGATAACCTAAAATCATACAAATAATCAAACAGCATAAGTTTAAATAAATGAAGATGGTCCAATTGCTTGGGTTCATTTAGTTGACAACAGAACAAAAGTAAGCATAGGCCTTAACAGGTCTTATAATGTCCATATTTAAATACAATATTCTCAAACTCACCTTGATTTATGAGATATTTTGTAGGTAAAGTATACTTTACAGAAAGAACAACTCCTTTTTTAGTCAGAATGATCACTTTCATCGGATGCCACTTACAGGCTAGCAGTCATAGTTAAATAGTAGAAAAATGTCTCAAGTCCACAGGCCCAGAAGTCATCGAATGCCAGTAGGCTGTTTCTTGTGTGTCTGTTGCTTATTTTGTTTTGCTATTTCTGCTTGTTTTTTCCTATGGTTCCAAACAGCTATTTGATTGCGACCTCAGAGATGTAGAATCTGAGATCTAAAATAATTGGGAGCCCCGAGAGTGGGTCTATTTTACTAATGTATGAATGTTCTTCAAGACTATGGACTGATAATCAAATTTTGCCACTAATATGATACCTTTGTAAAGAATTTATTGATGTTCCCAAGTATTTACTATATTTCCTTCAATATTACTTCTCTGCGGTGGAAAAGAGAAGGGCAGTAATCTTTGACATCTTTATTTAGTAGTATTTATTGTCTTTGAAATGTCTTCAAGAACTTCAGTACAGTTATACTCAAACTTAGTTGTGGGGCAGAGCCTTGAAGTCCATTTTCATTCAAGTTCCATTTATGTTTGTTTACATTTTTTGGATGCCTTTAAATGCAATAAGAATAGAGTTGGATTTTGGGGGGGGCGGGGATTGCTTGTTTTGTTTCATTTCATTTTGTTTTAACAGGAATGCTGAAAAAACCTAACTCATTACCATTGAGTCAATTTCCACTCACCTTAGCCTTCTAGCCCTGTAGACCAGCCTGTCTTGAATCCCTAAAATGTTTTGAACCTAATTTGAGGACGGCATAGCACTTAATTTTGTCAAATTCCTGATGACATTTCACAGGGAACCTTGGAAAAATAATAGGATATTGTGTTCATTGTCAAAGACAAACTGATTTAGGATTCTTATTTAGTTAGTTAAATATATGAGAGGGGTGTGGAAAAGAATTAGAAATACTCAAGGTTAGATATAAAATGTAATTGGTGATAGCAATTTATTCAGTCATTGTGATAACATGTTGCTTTTCAAAAACAAAAATATTATTCCTGAACCCATGTCACCTCTCAGTAGTCCACAGTAAGTCTCCAAGCACCAGAGTTTTTAATGATGGCAAGCTGGCCAAAGTAAGAGGTTATTTTTATCGTCTCTCTTACTCCCATGGTTCTTGGGTCAGAATAGAATTTTTTTTTCCATACTGAGAGATGACATGGGTTCAATATTATAATCTTGACCACCTTTAAGAATACTAACAATTTTGGCTATTAGGAAAGCCACCACAATGGATCACTCTGAAGTACCTTATCAGTAGGTCAATGTAACCATGCACTTCAAGATATCCATACCACCAAGAAGGCAGACTAACACAGGAGGACATGCAATAACATAGAACTAGCATCCTCTTTGAAATCATTCTAAAAATGATGAACAGTGAAAATGCAATGTCCAAATAATTCCCTCAAATCCAATAAGCCAGCTATTCAAATCAATGCACTTTATTTTTCCATTCAGCAGTAGGTCAGTGGTTGCCATGCTTTCTTTCCACCCATCAACTTAAACGTCTTTCTAACCAGCCCTCTGCAGTCCCTATTTTGACCTACCTTGAGCAACTTTATTTTGTGGACGTCGCTATCCTCCCTCAGTGCTGCTAGTCTTTGTAATATTAAATTTCTTTTAGCTTCTTACTTTCATTGAAATCACTGGCCCAAGTAGAGCTCCTTTCTCTAATCATATCAGATTCTGTCTTCAGTTGTAATTAATCTGTATCTTACAGGATCCTTTCTCCTCTCTTCAATCTATCATATCCCACACTAGTCCCTGAAATCTCTTTCCCACTAGTTGCTGAGAGGCAATCTATCATATCCCACACTAGTCCCTGAAATCTCTTTCCCACTAGTTGCTGAGAGGCTCGTTGCAGTGTGTTTTCTCTTTCCCAGAAAAGCATTATTCTGTATTTCAGACCACATCACCTCCTGTAAAAGCACCTGGTGAAGTTGGAGCAGGATACTGTATCCCTCCTACTCCTTCTGGGTTTATATAGGACACAGGTCTCCCAGTGGCCTTCCTTTAGGAAGAAATATTCCCCAGAATACGATGACCCAGTCAAACGCTCCTATTTCCAAAAATAACTCAGGATAAAGTGAAGTGTGTCTATTTATGGTTGCCAACTATTCTTCAAAAGAGGAACCAACCAATCACTCCACATGTAAAATAAAGTTTTTCTGCTCATTTGTGTGAGGAACTTTCCAGTTCAAAGCACAGATTCCTCATCAGCTCATCATTTGTGGAAAGAGTATGGCACACTGGGCTGGGCACACTGGGAGAATCATTCTGCTCCTAACCTCTCTCCATTGACCTAAGTGAAGCCTACCGAGCTGGAGAGAAGGAATGAGCCTTTAGACCATTAGGAGTTGTTCCATTCTAGAAGATCAAGTTTGGTCTATCCTCTGGCAATATTACAATGAATGCTATATTGTTTCTCCAAATTTTCATTGTGTTCTAAGTATAAAGGAATGATCAAAATGACAACACACGTCATTAACCAGAGGACCTTCTTGAAGTGTATCACTACCAACCTAGGAAATATGATTGAAAAGCGATCTGGCCCTAAATTGAACTTTTGCAAGAACCTATTTTGACTACACACTTATTACGCAGAGAGCCAGAATCAAAAGCAGTTCTTCTGGCACAGGTCACTCCCTTGGGCACCTCATCTATATATAGTACATTACATCAGAGACCCTGTACTAAAGCCATTTCTCATTCAAGGTTGTTGTGCTCCACCTATCCAGCAGTTACATTCTGCTTGACTCGAGTGTTCTTGGTCTTAAAAAAAACCCCTTAGAACCATTCTGTAAATTATATATTTAGTTCATCCTAACTTGTTCAATTTACTGAATGGTGCACATTTTCTGTAAAATGAGCATGTTTTTCTGATGGGCTTTTCTGATGCTTTTTCCTGGACTGCCTGGGAGTCAGGAATATGTCAACAGAGCATTTGGAAAATACTCAGAGTAATTGAGGAAAACAAAGTAGCAGATGGGCCCATATAGACAAGCTGAAAAGTAAGGAGATATGCCACCATTCCCCTTTTCCTCTCTCATAGCGCTGTTATTTAGAATTAAATCAGTTGGCACATTTATTATTTCCAAACACATTTAAATTTTCATCTTGTCTCATAGAATATTGAAATGGCTATACTCCATAATTTCAATTCACACTCAATGATCCCACTCAGATTTTTACCTACAAATCATATTGTGAGTAATTTCATTCAAAATATAAATACCTCTCTTTAACTTCAGAATAAAACCACAGCCAAACCCCTTACCTTAGAAAAAAGATTACTTACTTCACACCTAATCCTTTTTGCCAGTCCACAACAGTGGAATCTCATATACTTGTGGACTGTATTAAAGGCGCATCTGAAGTTGTCCAGTAACAGAAAAATGTCCAACACCTTTGCTTCAGCTGTCCCAGGGCGGAAGCTCCCTCTGACTAGACGTGGTACTTAGGTTTTGTGTGCACCGGGCTGGGTCAGGGTTTTCAGTAGTGGCAATAATTCTTCATAATGGTACAGCAGCATACCATGATCATCTCCATGATGAGATCTATCATAACGCCATCAACTCCTGAGCAGCTAGCAGTTATGGTGGAGTGCTGTCCCTTGATCAGGTGACAGGCCTAATGCACTTGGAAGACTTCTCGGAGGTGGGTTGTTGTTGTTGTTAGGTGCCAGCAAGTAGGTTCCAACTCATAGCAACTCTACGTAAAATGGAACACAGCATGGCCTGCTCCGAGGCCGTCCTCCCAGTCATCGGTATGTCTGAGCCCGTCGTTGCAGCCACTGTGTCAATTCAGTCAACTCACGGGGTCAGCATCAGAGAAACACACAAGCCACTAGAGGACAACAAACCGACAGACAAGTGATGGTCTCAGGGACGTGTCCTGCTCTTATTTAAGCTCACTCTGTGGTGGGCTTGCCAATTCCTCTGTGTCTGTATCCTGCATCAAGTTCATCGGCTTTCTATCAATGTTTCTGCTGACCCCAGGTTCTATCAGTGGACTGTTTACCTTTGACCCCTTGGACTTCATTCAACAGATGGTGGTCTTCCTACTTCATCTTTCTCCTTCCTAGTTCATCGTCCCCAACATCTGCAAGGGTCAGGAGATACCTCCAGCTTAACATTGGACCCACACATTTTAACTAGCCTGGACTTACCCTTTTCTACAACAAGACATTTTCTTGTTATAAATGTATTTCTAGATATATACACATAGAAGCATTACTGATGTTACTTCTCTAAAGAACTCAGTAAAACACACCATATGTTGTCGTGATTAGTGCCACTATAGTTGCAATTACTGTTGTTGTTGTTGTAGATAGGTACTGTTGTTTTTAAGTGCCATCGAGTCAGTTTTGATACAGAGTGACCCTATGCACAACCGAATTATACACTGCCAAGGCCTGCACCAGCCTCACAACTCTTCATATGTCTGAGCTCATTGTTGCAGCCACTGTGTCAATCCATCTCATTGAGGGTCTTCCTCTTTTTTGCTGCCGCTCCATTTTTCCAAGTATGGCATCCTTTTCTAGGGACTCGTTTTTTTCCTGACAACAGGTCTAAAGTATGGAAGAGGAAGTTTTCCCATCCTTACCTCCTAGGAGCAATCTGGCCAGACTTCTTCCAAGACAATTCAATTGGTTCATTTACCAGTGCATGGTATTTTCTGTATTTTTCACCAGTACCACAAGTGAAATCCATCTATTCTTCTACAGTCTTCCTTATTCAATGTCCAAATTTCACATGCATATGAAGCAATGGAAAATACCGCGGCTTAGGTCAAGTGCACCTTAGTCCTCAAAGTAACATCATTGCTTTTCAACAATAATGAGGTCTTGTGCAGCAGATTTACCTAAAGCAGCACATCTCTTGATCTCTTGACTGCTGCTTCATTAAGAATTCACTGTAGATCCAAGCAAGGCAAAATCCTTGACAATTTCCATCTTTTCTGCATTTATAATGAAGTATTTATTGGTCCCTTTGGGAGGATTCTGAACTTCTTTCCACTGAGTCAATCCATATTGAAGGCTGCCATCTTAGATCTTCATCAGCAAGTGTCTCAAGTCTTCCTCACTTTCAGCAAATAAGATTGTGTCATCTGCATATAGCATGTTGTCAATAAGCCTTCTCCCAGTGCTGATGCCACATTCTTCTTCACAGAATCCAGCTTCTCTGACTAACTGCTCAGCAGACAGATTGACTACATATGGTGGGAGGGTACAATCCTGTTGCACACCTTTCCCGATTTTAAGTCATACAGTATTCCTGTGTTCTTTTGGAACAACTTCCGCTTGATCCACATACAAGTTCCCCACTAGAACAATGGAATGTCCTGGAATTCCCATTCTTCTCAAAATTATCCCTAGTCTGTTATGATCCACACAGTTGAATGCATTGGTATAGTCAATAAAACAGAAGTAAACATCTTTCTAGTATTCTCTACTTTTAGCCAACATCCATCTGACATCAGCAATGATATCCCTTGCTCCATGTCCTCTTCTGAATCAGGCCTGAACCCCTGGCAGTTCCCTGCTGACCAACTTCTACAACCTACTGTTGGATGATTTCAGCAAAATTTTACTTGCATGTAACATAAGTAATATTGTTCTATAGTTTGAGCATTCTGATGGGGATCCTTTCCTTGGAATAGGTACAAATAGGGATCCCTTCCAGTCAGTTGAGTAAGTAGCTGCCTTCCAAATTTCCTGGCATGGGGTTATTAGGTTGACTAAAATTATTAGTGACGTACGTAAAGCAGACAAAACCCTGCCAAGTTCTAAGCCACATTCTTAATGTTTAAACTCGTTCTTGTGGTCACTGTGTCAATCGATCTCATTGAGGGTCTTCTTGGTTTTCGTTTTGCTTGTTTATCACCTTCTATTTTACCATTCCTTATTTCCTTTGCCAAGGATTAAGATTATGTCAGAAGTGCATGAGACGAAGTCTCATCATTCTTTCTTATAAGAACCATTCTAGTTGTACTTCTTCCAAGACAGAAATATCCATATTTTAACAAAGCTGAGGGTCTTTCTGATGAAGATCAAAGACTGCAGTTTTCAATATGGATTGCAGCTCTATGTAAAGAAACCAAAAATCCTCACAATGGGACCAAGAGGTAAGATGATAAATGGAGAAAATATCTAAATTATCAAATATTTCGTCTTGCTTGGATCCACAATCAATACTCATGGAAATAACACACAAGAGGTCAAATGATGCATTGCATTCAGTAAATCTTCTGCATGGGATCACTTTAAAGTGTTCAAGAGCAAATATGTTATTTTGAAGACTAAGATGCACCTAATCCAATCCACGTGTGTTCAATTACGTTCTCTAGAGAAACAGAACCAGTGATGTTTGTATGTGTATGCACAGAGAAAAAGGTTTACATCAAGAAATGGCTTACACCGTTGTAGATGTAAGTAAATCCAGTCAGTTAAAGTCCTTAGGTCAGATGGAAGATTAGGGTCTTCTCACGACTCATGTACTTTCAGGAGCTGAGAACATGGGGGAGAGGGGGCAAGAAGATTAACCAGGAAGGCCACTGCCTGGTGGATGTAGATTTTAGTGAACTGTAGGTTGGCCAAAAGAATCCAAGTTCAGCCATCTGTGGATGGTTCCTGTGATGGGGAGTGACACAACCCGGAGACTGAGGAACCAAACGCAGAATAGAACCAAAAGAAGGTGAAGGGGCATGAGAGAGCTACGTTCTTCTAAGGGTCTCTCTTTTAAAATGGTCACATACCCCAAGGAAGTGTCATCAGTCTGCAACCTGACTGATGGGCTGGACTCCACCCCTAGGTAAATCCAGGTAAGTCCAGTTGACAAATGTACAAATGCGCTTGACACAATAGTTGGATGGATGGATTGTGATAAGAGTTGTATGAGCCCCCAATAAAATGATTTTTTACAAATCTATCTATCACACCGTGGAATTTTCAATCACTTCATATGCCTATGAAACTTGGACATTGAATAAAAAAGACCAAAGAAGAATTCAGGCATTTGAATTATGGTGCTGGTGAAGAATATTAAAAGTACTATGGACTGCCTAAAGAACAAACAAACCTGTCTTGGAAGAAATGCAGCCAGAATGTTCCTTAGAAGGGATGCTATTGAGACTTCTCTCATGTACTTTGGTCGTGTTATCAGGAAAAGACCAGTCTCTAGAAAAGAATACCATGCTTAGTAAAATAGAAAGGTAGTGAAAATGAGGGGAAAAAATGACAAGATAGATTGACTCAGTGGCTGACACAAAGGGCCAAAAATGTAAAATTGTAAGGATGTCACAGGACTAGGCAGTGTTTTGCTCTGTTGTATGTTGTACATAGGGTCACTGTGAGTTGGACATAGGCCTGTTATGAATTGGACCAACTCAGTGACACCTAACATAACATGGTATAAACATCAACAAGCATCAACACATTCAATGGTATCCTGTCTTCCATGGTCCGCTTTACTGGGCAGCTTTCCCGTACCATGGCTTAAGTCAGCTGCACCTTTGTCCTTAAAGTGACAAATTTGCTTTTTAACATTTTAAATACAATGTTCAGCATTGTTCAATGTGATCCATTGTTTTATTTACTGATTCCTACTTCCAAAAGGGCGTTGTTTGCACATCCAAGTAAACTGAACTCTTTGATAGCTTCAAGCTTTTCTACACTTATCATGTTGATGCTTATTGTTCCAGTTGTGAGATATGTTATTTACTTTTTGCTGCTGTAATTCATAGTAAAAGCTGTGGGGCTTCCATTTTATCAGAAAGTGCTTCATGTCCTCTTATAGCAAGCATTGTGTTATGTAAATATTTTGGGTGACTAATGAGTCTTCCTCCAAACATGATTTTGTATTCTTACTCATGTAGTCCATTTTCTCAGATTAGCTGCTCAGTGTACAGAATCAATAAGTATGATGAATGGCCATCACACTGATGAATACCTTTCCTGATGTTAAATCCTGCAATATTCCCATTCTGTTCACATTACTCCCTCTCAATTAATGCACAGGTTCCACATGACCTGTACATTAAGTGTTCTAGAATTTCCTTTCTTCACAATAGTATCCCTTCTTTTAATTATCCACATAATTGGATGTCTTTACATACTCAGTAAAATACATATGTATTCTTGTATTCTATGATTTCAGCCAAGGTCCACATGACAATGATAAAATTTTATTCTATGTTCTCTTCTAAATCCAGTTTGAATTTCTGACAATTCTGCTCAATGCACTGCTGCAAACAGCTTTGGAATCAGCTTTATAAAAATTTACCTGCATGTTATATATTAGTGATATTGTTCATTCACTTCTACTTTCTTTTGAGCCACCTTTCTTGTGGATCAGATGTGGATCTCTTTCCATTTGTTGGCCATGTAGGAGCCATGTGGCTCCTAAATGTCGTGGTGTAGACAGATAAGAACCCCCAGCATTGCATCTATTTATTGTGTACAGTACATATATGAGCCCCATGGTATAGTGGTTATACACTGGGTTTCAATCCACATGGCAGTTTGAAACCACCAGCAGCTCCAGGGGAGAAAGATTGTTTTTCTACTCCCATTGACATTTACAGTCTTGAAACCCCACAAGGAGTCTCAATGAATCAGCATTATTGACTCGATGGCAGTAAGTTTGGAATGAGTATATAGTATATCTCAATCACAAACATATATTGACCACAAAAACATACAATGATATTAATCATTGGAAGGACAGATATGAAGTTCTGACTGTAAAGAAGTCAAAGTCTATTTTTCTTCAATCCATTTGAACAAAACATAAACCCTAGAGGAACTGACTGGAAAGCCCCTGACCACAGCAATATGGACTGAATATGTTACAAGCATCCTATTCTCAAGTCCGATAGAATAGAGCCTGGTTCCTACTTGATCCAGTCAGGGTGCAGTGGAGCAACGATTAAACATACAACTTTCCTCTAGTTCTTAAATACTTCCCCTTCCCCCCTCACTCCCCAATATCATGATCCCAATTCTACCTTACAAATCTGGCTAGACCAGAGGATGTACACTGCTACAGATCGGAACTGGGAACACAGGGAATCTAGGACAGATAAACCCCTCAGGACCAGTGGTGAGAATGGTGATACCAGGAGGGTGGAGGGAAGTTGGGGTAGAAAGGGGGAACCAACTACAGGGATCTACATATAACTGCCTCCCTGTGAGATAAACAACAGAAAAGTGGGTGAAGGGAGACGTCGGACAGTGTAAGACATGACAAAATATTAATAATTATAATTTATCAAGGTTTCATAAGGGAGGAGGGATGGGGAGGGAGGTGATAAATGAGGAGCTGATACCAAGGGCTCAAGGAGAAAGAAAATGTTTTGAGAATGATAATGGCAACAAATGTACAAATGCACTTGACACAATGGATGGATGGATTGTGATAAGAGTTGTATGAGCACCCAAGAAAATTATTTTTTTTAATGTGCCAAATAAATGAAATTAACTGATAGCAAATAAATAGCTCTATGAAATATCTAGGTTGAATTAATGTATATTTCTCCAAAAAATGCAAATATACCCACCAAGGTATCAAACTAATGGTATTATCATACATTAACCACAGTTAATGAGGCACAGATATATACTACATGGACATACAAAACCACCTTGTATGTCATTTAAACATGTCATAACACTAGAGCTTGGTTTATTTGTCTACTTCTTTGGAATATAGGAAAACACATTCTACTTCCTGAAATCACTTTCCCTAACAATTTTTCAGTCTCTGATATTGATTGATCTGCATCACATTAGCCTTGAAATGATAAAGATGGTGGAATATAAACAAAGAACTACCTGCACCATATTTAGGAGGACAACATCCATCAGCGTGAACAGCTTTAACTTAAAAGGAGTAAGGAAGAATAGTCCCCGAATGTCCAAGTACAGTTATCAGCTTTAATGAAAAAGAGACAATTAGAACAAAGGCACTTGCGCAGTTCAAGCCACAATCCATCATGCTGTCAGAGACAATAAAATGCTACACACCTAATCTTTCCTGTTAACCATAATGTAGGAAAGGCAATTACATTGTTGCTGCAAATTGGCAAGAATTAGAGAAGGAACAAATGTAAAAGAGAGGAAAAATGAAATGTGCTGTTCCAGTAAATGGAGTCCTTCATGTTTAAAACCCTGGTAAAGAAACATTAAGTATTAAGTGAATTAGGAATAAATACATATTAGTCCTATTTAATCGCTAAGCATTATTAGAGGTAATTTCTTGGCATTATTAGTGATTCCTCTTTAGAATATAAGCAAGGAAACTCAGTTAATACTATTAAGCCCCATGGTAAAGATTAGATCAAGTCAAGTCTAGGGGAAATGGAACGTAGCAATACAAACACTCTATAAATCATAGAAGTAAAAGAGGAGAGAGGAATTTAGTCACTTTCCCGACATGATCACTGAAGACAAAATGGGTGCATAAGCAAATGTGGTCAAGAAAGCGGATGGTGCCCGACTATCTAAAGATATAGTGTCTGGGATCTTAAAGGCTTGAAGATAAACAAGCGGCCATCTAGCTGAGAAGCAACAAAACCAACATGGAAGAAACACACCAGCCTGTGTGATCATGAGGTGTCCATGGGATCAGGCATCAGGCATCAAAGACCCTGAACAAAAAAAATCATATCAATGTGAATGAGGGAGAGTGCAGAGTGGAGACCCAAAGCCCATCTTGAAACAATTGGTCATTGGTTGTAGGATAGCACCAATGAAACATACAACTTTCCTCTAGTCCGTTAATACGTCCTCCCCGCCACTATCATGACCTCAATTCTACCTTACAAATCTGACTAGACCAGAACATGTACACTGCTACAGATAAGAGCCCGCAACACAGGGAATCCAGGACAGATGAACCCCTCAGGGCTAATAATGAGAATAGAGATACCAGGAGGATGAGGGGAAGGTGGGAGAACAAGGGGAAATCGATCACAATGATCTATAGATAGCACTCTCTCCAAGGGGACAAACAACAGAAAAGTGGATTAAGGGAGACAGCAGATAATGGAAGATATGAAAATAATTAAAATTTATAATTTATCAAAGGCTCATGAGAAAGGGGGGTTGAGGGAAGGGGAGAAACTGAAGAGCTGATATCAAGGGCTCAAGTAGAAAGAAAATGCCTTGAAAATGATGATGGCAACATATGTACAGATGTGCTTGACACAATGGATGAATGTATGGATTGCAATAAGAGCTATAAGAGCCCCCAATAAAATGATTTAATTTTAAAAAAAGGTCAGAGTGCTTTCACACACTTTGTCCATAAATGGCAGATTCCTATCAAAAGAGGAGACAAAACTGTACCTGACAAAGCAATTATACAATAAAATTTAAAAATCATTTATTAAATGTTGTATATAGGTAGAGCTCAGTTCTTGGTGCATAATAAACACGGACAAATAAAGCAAGGCTCCCCACCGAAAGGTACAGCCATTAGCTGGGATCCACAGATGCAGTGTGTGAACTGGAGGACTCCAAAGTCCTCTGCCCAATACTGTGTATGAGCCTCTCACGACTGTGCAAGGGTCGTTCACCGTTTCTACTCTACTTTTCGGTAGGCCAAGAAAATAGAGCACTTTGATTATTTTTTTTCTGTCTGAGTTCATCTTATTGGAATCCTACTCTGCTCTTTCTCATAGGAAAGCCTCTTCAACTTTTATATACATTCCTGGAATATATAGTTTCATTTTCATTTCTCAGTAATTCAAAGCTCAATCCACAAACACTGCTCCTTTTCTCCGTCCCATGAAAGCAATGGCGTGTATAGAGGGGTGGGGCTTGCAAAACTAAGGAAATGAGCAGTCGCTGACACGTGTCCTGCCTTCTGGAGGTCTTTGTAATGGGTCAGTGAGCTTAGTTCTTCTCTTATTTTCTCAGCAGCATCACTACTCTTATTCTCTATGGATTCTCGCTAGACCTTTACTGCATTTTGTTCCTCCAGATGAGCCCTCACCCACCACCCTCCTTTCCTGTATCTTTTGAACCAGCAATAATGGACACCTACAGTCTTCTAATACTTGGAGAATTGTTTCTTTCTTCATCTTCCACACACACCAAAGTTACCCCCAGGTTTTGAGGTCTCTCTTTCCTTCCTGAAGCAAAGCACACATTCCTTTCTACAGTGATGTTGTCATCTATGTTGGAATTGCCACGTTAGTGTTCCAAGTAAGAAGTCAATCGTATCCTCCCTTTTGTTTTGTTTTTATTGGACAAAACAGTCTCTTATCTTTAACTACATCCAAATGTTTGGTCCAGTGTCAGAAAGCTGAAAGTGTATCTACTGCTTGCGATTTCACTCGCAGCTATTCTGTAATTTCCACACTTTCCTAGAGAGAGAAGAAAAAAGCAAAACAAACATTTGACTTATGCTACTATCTTTTAGCAGATGTCTCATGTGTTAAACTCTCCTCGTTTTTCATCCAGGGGACACACTGCCATGTGATTGTGCCCTCATTATGAACAGGTTTTAAAATGTAGGGAAAGAAGATGCTTTTCTTCAAAAAGCAAACTACACGTGCAGAAGCTTATCTCAAGTGTTATCCCTGTTATACTCAGAATCTCACTACAAACAAAACATAGGAAGGAAGTGTGAATGCTGTCAAAGCAGAAGTAAGAAAGATTCCATTAATTACAGAGACTGAAGAACGTTTGGATAAGTGGGAATTTGATTAGAATTGTAAGAATGTACATAATTTCCAAATGGAAAAAAGGTACATATTTAAATTTTAACTTATACATAAGCCTAATAGCAATAGATTTATTGACCAATGAAACATAATGGTTCTGTGTATTTATGCTCAACACATACATGTGCTGCTTAGAGTAACATCAAGTACTATTTGCTGATAAGCTGTGGAGAAGGTGCTCAGCAGAGAACCTATGGTCTTAGTTCCTTCAGTGTCTGCCTACCTTACCTGACACCGTTTCTGGAAGAGCTCATATTTGACTGAACCAGGGGAGAGTATAAAGTCTCAGGAATTTTAATTGATGCAAGACAAACTATTGAGCAACACTGATTTGGGAGACTGTGACTCTGCTGTAGCTACATTGCCATTTGAGTGTTTCTGGACCACATTTTGCTCCCTCTTATTTCACAGAACAAAAAAAGAAAAGAAAAAAAGCATCTGATTAATAAGCAACTTTCACCTGTAGAACCCAAGCATGGTGTCTAAGAAAGTAAGTCACAAAGTAGGTCTTTGGTGCTGGATTACTCCTCGTGGGAATGAGGATACCATCAAGTAAGGTACATTGAGAACATACATCCAAAAAGGGGTAGTGAAAGCTTAAAAAGAAGAAGAAACCAGCTGCTAGCAAGTCATTTCCGATTCCAGACAGTTGGTGCATTCAGAGTAGAACTAAAGCGTAGTTAAAAGAGGGGCCAACAAAGGCAGGCTGCAGGTTTTTCTTCCTAGATTCCTCTAGGTCAATTTGAACCAGTTTTCAAATAGTCATCAAGTCCTTAGTTCATTGTACCACCCCGTAACTCAGTTAACATAAACTACCAGTTTTACTACTAGTAATTCGGATGATCCAAGAAACTGGGCTGTATGAAAAAGAATATGGCATCAGCATTGAAGGAAGTCTCATTAACCAAAGGACATACGTAATGACATAACCTTGCAAACATATGCATAGATAACTTGAAGCACTGACTGATGATGGCGCAACATTACAGCATTCAATATGGATTATGTCTGAATGTAAGGATGAAAATATTCACAATAAACCAATAAACAACATCATGGTGTTACTGGGAGGAGGCTTCAATTTTTTGAGAACATCCCTCCATTCTCCATTCTTAAGTGTTTTTCCCACTCCCAAAAATATTTCAGGAGAGCGACAAAATTCAAACCTGAGTCAGAGAAAAGGGTTCAACAGAAGAGGAGTTTATTGAAGGAGATACTTTAGAAAAGAAGTCCAAAGGGCCCTTAACTAGTCCAAAGGACTGGTATTTGGCTAATGACAGACGTCCATCATTGATTGGCTGTCTGTGGGTCTGGTTCTCTGTGGCGTAGCACCTCTTTCTAAGTATGCACATTCTTGCACCCCTGCACCTTAGACTTCGTTTTGTGCTCTTATCTACAGACCCCAAACCCAAAAGTCTATTCAGTCATTGAGAGGTAATGTGAACATGCTATATTTCCCTATTCAACCGTTTATCTCTGGTCTTGTCCATTGGTAAGGAAAAGTGTCTTATCTGCCCTTCAGTTTCCTTTGGGAAACGTACTTGAAAAGTATGTAGGGAAATGTACCTCCACCTCACTCTTGTGTGAGGGTTCCTGCTATCGTCACTTCTTTTCACTTCGTCATTTCTGTGTAGCAAACAGTGGTCCATGGCGAAGAACTCAAGTTATCCACTATTTCATTCTTCCTGGATGAACCAGGCATGTTCATTGAAGCAGCAGTCAAGCCTCCTGTAAAATACCCCTTTAAGTGTTACAATGCAAAAATATTAGTTTGAGGATAAAGGAAAACCTGTTTTCAACCATCTCATGTAATACAAAAGCTGAGCCAGGAAGAGGATACATCAAGAATTGACATATTGGCTTGGTGTTGTCGGTGAAGAAAACGGAATCTACCGTGGACTACCATAAGAAAAAATCAGTATGTCTTTGAGGAAGCACAAGCAAAATGTTCCTTATAAGTTCTTATGCCTTGCATACTTAGTACATATCATCATCATAGGCCAAACTCTGTGGAAATATATGTTTAGTATACCAAGTATGCTTAGTACAGTATTAGTTAAAAGAGAGAAAACCCCTCGATAAGATGGATTAACACAATACCTGGAACAATCGGCTAAAATTTAACATTAACTGTGAGGTTGCCTCACTGCAGAGAATAATTGTAACGCCTCTTCTGTTAGTCGATGGTATACCCATTTTCTTCACCAATAGCAATCAAATGTGTCCATTCTTTGTGTATGTCTCTTCCCGGAACATGAATTGCAGCCAATCACCGGACCTGATGCACTAGCTTCTACAGCCTTGACCATCAGGGGATCCTCCAGACTGAGGTCAGAACTTTAGATTTCAAACTTGCCAGCCCCAGAACCATGTGCGCCATTACCTTAATAGTTCTTGACTTCTGTGAGATGTTGTAGTGAATTTTAGAACCCCGGAATGTGAGAAGGGGTTGCTGGCTCATATCAGGGATAATTAGAGCACAATAGCATTGTCAAAAATCAGACATTTGGAGCACCTTGACTCTCCACCTCATTGGGACTAGTCTTATGTTACCTTTCTAAAAGAAATGACTCTTTTAACCAGTGGTACAAGGGGTAGCCTGTCGTAGACAGCGAGATGAGCCACCAGATCCTCCCTAAAAGCAGAACGTGCTGCGGAAAATGTGTTCAGACAGCATTCTGTAGGGTTCAACTCAGCATAGCTATAGCCTTGCCAGGTTACACCCGTCCTATGGGAAGTCTATTTATAGGGACTGAGTGAGAAGTGGGTATAAAGGCGAACCAATCAGAAAGACATTTGGGTGATCAAAGCATTACCCCCAGCTGCCTGCTGGGTTGGTAGAGGCTTTGTCAAGATGGCCTTGACTATTGTCTCTGCCCAATCCTGCCTAAGGTCTTTTGCTTTAACACAATGGTACTCAATCTGCGGGTCGCGACCCCTTTGGGTGTCAAACGACCCTTTCAAAGGGGTCGCCTAAGACCATTGGAAAACACATATGTCCAATGGTCTGAGGAGCTAAGACACCGCTCCTCTATATCTCCAGGCGGGTCCGCCCACATGCAGAAATGACCACATACCACCACTCACCTGAAATGCCATTATCTGTTCCCCTGGAGTGGGTTGATGCAGTCATCATTGCTATCAGCTCCCCCTCCCCGCTGCTAATATATATTTGGAACTCCCAAATTCGAAATAACAAATTACAAAACAGACTGCTTAACGATAAAATTATAGTAACCAATATACAACTAGAGTGTTCTTGTTTTGAGTTTTGCTTATAAATTAACAGATTATAATACTGAAATATTCAATAAGAATTTTTGAGGGGGCTTGCTTTTTTTTGCATTTCAGAGAAAGTGGAATACTATACTCTATAAAAATGTCTAGCTTTTCTAAATAGTAATTTAAACTGTTATACTTTCTGGTTCATTTCAACTGTTTCTCGGTTTTTCAAAGTCTTTAGTTCAATCTTAATATACTATGCTATTCTTAGTCCAAAAAGTAGGAAAATACATGGAGTGTCTGATGCACTTGAGCTAAATAGAATAAAACAATACTTATGAAATAAATAATGAATATAAATCCTGTGGGATCCTGAATATGCTTAATAAAGCATAGTTGTGGTAATAATAATATGTTATTTCATGACCAGTTACTCCAAATAACTCATCTGGGTTTCACTCAGGAAGCAGAACCATCAGAACTGAATTGGACTTAGGCATTTATTATAGTTATTCAACCTTACACAACTGTAGAAGAAGTTAAGGAAGAAAAATCCATGTCAGGATATTGGGCATATTGGATAAACTCACTGACCAGGCACCAAGACAAGAGCTAATGAAAGTGGTATGGATGCCTATTACCTCTGTGTCGAATCACAAACTGAAAATACATTTAGTATGGCCAGTAGTTGGTGAAAAACATCTAAATGTGAGCTTAAAGAAAAAAAAACTTGAAACCCGAGGACAAAGTTGAATCCATGAAAGTCCATTGGAAACACCAGCTCCTATTACGAAGACAGATTGGAACCTACTCTGGCCCATTGGAACTAGCTGGTTCCAGTTTATGAGAACAAACTGGAACTCACACTACATCCATACCTGCAGGGATGGTGACCAGTAGAAGATGAGCTCCATCTATGATACCTCAGGTCTACATATATACTTGACCTAGAACTCAAATATATATCCACACACACACAGATATATTGAGAGATCAGCTAGGAGTTGCAAGTCTGGTGGCTTCCCCATACAACAAGATGAACTAGCTGGTTAGAAACAGCATGTACAAACTGTAGACACTTCTGTGGTTCTTACCTCAGTATTCTGAACATACAAAGTGTTTCTTGGTTTCCATCTTGCATATCTTGTACAAAGTTCTCTTTGGTTGATCATATCCCTTAACTAGGTGTAGAAATGATTATGGGGAAATGTGTTTTCAGCTTGGTTAAATTGATAAAGTATAGAGCCAAAACACCAGCATTGATTTTGCCAAACATTTGAGCATAAAGCTCTACCACTATCAACGTAAGCTCCTCAAGCAGTTAGAGTAGAGTACATCGTAACTTAGATCATAGAGCCAAAATGTGTGGTTTCAGGAAGTAGCTACTCTGTCACTGAAAGCTGTCAGACTCTGAATAAGTGTCAGCAGCGCTGTAGAAGTGATTCCTGGTTCAATTTATTAATAGTCATTCAAGAAAATGTATTTGATACATACTATTTGCCAAATATTTTAAATAATGGGTATGCCTATTAAAGGAAAGAGATAAATATCTGTACCTGGGGGGGGGGGGCAAAGCATATAGAAAGGGAAACTAGAAAAATGATAAAATATGTAAAAATTGTGTTTGACACTATAGATTTTTTAAAATACAACAAAGAGGAAGGAGGATTTCAGGGTGGAATAAGGAGTTGGGATTTAACGCAATATGACAAAGAAAACTTTACAGGCAAGATATCATTTGGAAAAACATTAAAAAGGTAAAGGTGTGTGTTAGAATGCTATCTGGGAGAAGAATTATCCAAAGCAAATAACGGATGTAAAGAACCTCATGTGGAAGCAGACCTGCTATCTTTTCTGACAATGTGACTGGAAGACAGTAAATCAGGGGAATAAAAACAGGATATAGTATGGTGATAAGATGAGACAAGAGTTAGAGATAGGCAGACTGTCTACTGCCTCATAGACTTCTGTAGTGAGCTCCCTCTTTAATAATATGAGCAACAATATTGTTTAAGCATAGCAGTGATATTTAAAAATTTACACGAATCCCGTCATTTGGATATTCTATTGATAATAGCCTGTTTCAGAACTAAAGCTCTCTATTAAGAAACAATTGATATAACCAAAATGAGACACAGACATTGTGTGGACATGAGTGGCAACAAAAAGAACGATTAAAAATGGTTGACTTCAGCATGTGTTTTGAAGGTAGAGGAAAGATCACAGTGATGGATTTATGTGTGTGTGTGTGTGTGTGTGTGTGTGTGTGTGTGTTAATGCCTAATGCTTGAGTTGATGCTGACTCATAATGACTCTATTGGGAAGGACAGAATTCCCCTTTTGTGTTTCAGAGCCTATAAATCTTTATGGGAACAGAAAGTCTCATCAATCTATCACAGAGTGACTTTGGATTCAAACTGCTGACCTGTGCTTAACAGCACAACATGTAACATGCTACAGCAAAGTTTCAAGGTATATGCGCATATAAAGTTTGATTAGGATCACTATGAATTGAGATTCTATATGAATTCACCAAATCCATATATTTTATATGTATAAACATATATATAATACATTTGCAATTTCAATATTTTCCATGTTAATTTCAGTGATATTAGTTCATCATTTTGTACAACTATCACCCTTATCCTTACTCAAATTTTTTTCATCACCTTTAACAAAAGCTCAGTCTCCTCTAAGCTATAACTTTCTCCCACCCTCGATGAATTAATGGACTTTAGTCTGTATTCATTCAAGGTACTCTATGTATTTCATGTTAGTAATATCATGTAGTAGTATTTGTCCATTTATGTCTAAGCTATTCCACTTATCCTTATTATTTCAAGGTTCACTCGTGTTTTAGAGTGTTGTGAGTGTTCATTTGTTTTTATGGAAAAGTAATTTCAATTAGTATATCATATTTTGTTTACCATTTATGTTGATGGACATTTAAGTTTGGGAGATTTTTGCTACTAAAAGGACTAGGATTTAGAAAAGTTTCTGAGGATAAAAAGGGGCATAACATATTTTAAAACAATGACACAATAAATGTTTTAGTTTAGGTTTTCTGGAGAAGTAAAACCAGTGACCCTCCCACGTGTATGTATACAGAAAGATTTCTATCCAGAACGCCAGTCTGATTCATGTCTGTAGGTCAGACGTAAGCTGGAAGCTTCTGAGTTTTATAACTGCAGAAGCCCACAACCAAGAAACAGAATGATGAAACAGGAGGACCACATACTACTGCATGCAGAGCTGAATGAATCTGAGATTGGCAATCCGTGGAAACCGCCTTGGATTGACAGGTGACACAACAAGAACTCATGAATCATGTGTAGAATCCAGATCCACAGACAGAAAAGGAAGGAGTAAGGGAGAACTAGGTTCCACTCAGGGTCTCTCTTATACAGAAGGTCACACCCCCAAGGAAGTGTCATCAGGCTGCAACCAGTTGGACCTTGTATTATTTTAGTGGTGAGCATAAAATTTTATTATTGTTTTTGTTTGGAGCGCACATATGGTTAAAGAGTTGTATACAAATGTCAAGTCAACAAAGAGTGATTTTTGATGATTAGATTTTATGTCAACTGGATGTATATAGTTGTAGGTAGGGACTGTAGGCTCCCTTTGAACACTGAGACTCCACATCATGATTATGTGAAGAACAATAATGTAAATGCACTGTCTTGCTTCATAAACTTTTTAAAAAACATAAATCTTGTACCAAAGACTTTAACACATAAATCTCATAAAATATCATTCCTATTTTTCAGTCAAGTACTTTATGTCATGATTGACACTCTTAAAATCCTGCTCACTTATAATACTCTTCAAAACAGTTCATTATTAAATGCCCAAGTTAACTTAAAAGTTCTTAACAGGTTAAACACTAGCACTTAACTCCTAAAATATTTAAGTTACAAATTGAACACTAAGTAAAAAGCACTTGACACTATTTGAGGTTTTAGTGCTTTCTTATAAATATATGTTATTTGTTATTTGGCATGACTTTCATTAGTTATTATGGAAATAATTTTCAGAACAATATTTCTAATTTGTATTATACAAAAATGTTTCTTTGGAGCTAGAGCTGAAACTAAGCAAAGGCTTTAGTTAAGGTTAAATAAATCCATAACCCTCTTGGTCCATTTATTTTTGGCTCTTTCTGGATCTAGGACAGTAATAAGCATATACCTTAGAATGGAGGTTATATTTAATTGACCCCCATCAATATCAGTTTGCTTTGGAAAGCAGGTGAACCCCTGAGCATCAATGATATCCTCTGCCAGAGTAAGTAGACATCTAACCACTCCTTTGGCTTCTGGCAGTAACTGCATTGCCACTTTCCTTTCCAATTCCCAGCCCTGCTGCCCAGAGATGAGTTCTAAATGCCCAGGGCTCAAGGTGAAGAGACCGAAGCTAAGGCAAAGAGTTATCCCAATTTCTAGTGAATTTGTATTGTTAACAATTTAACTTTTCAAAGGATTTTGGAGTAAAGCAATCAACTCTCTGCAGGAGTTGGGCAGGACACAAGGCTGAGATTGCTGAATCAATATGTGGAAACCTGACTGACAACTTAGGTAATTTGATGCAGGATTTGGGACAACAACTGGAGATAAATTACTTAACGCAGTTGGGAACCAAAATTGTGTTCCGAAGAAGAGACGTATTTTCCTGAGAGGAGTGAGGAGAATTGTACTGACAGGGAAGTGATGGGCACACACAATCCTCTCATAAGCATCCTTCCATACGCAACTGTAAGTTCTGATGAATATATATCAATTATCTTTATGGGGGTGGGGAAGCATTGTGAATTCATATGTAAATCAAAATGGGTATGAATGACTTCTCTTTAAAGTATGAAGCTGTATAAAACTTAAAGTTGAAGTATAGGCAAATGTTTATTTTGTGGAGAGAAAAACCAGCATTTAAAAAAGACATTTTGTCTCTGAATCATACTGAAAATTTCATAGAATTCAATTTGACTTATGACTAACTTGTGAAAATAATTTATTAAAGTGTATTCATACTGTACCTAGCTTGTATTTGTATATTGAAGCAAAGTTCCTTTTTTTCCCTTTTTCCAAAACATTTTTTATATAATATGTGAGAGTAAGTAAAAAAAAAAAAAAGTATTCCTTCCAGGATTCCAGTTCTTACATGCACGATGTGATAGTTTTGTGTCAACTTGGAAGGGTCAGGTTCCCAGTAGTTCGCAGGTAAGCCCTAGACATCCCCCTTATATGATATAACATAATGTAATACACTCCATGATGGGATCTTCTGTGAGCACCCATTCAGCTGAAAGAGGGTTAACATGGCAGGAAATCCTGTTACTTGTTGATGTTAGGTGCCATCAAGGTGGTTCTGACTCAGAGAGACCCTGTTTACAACAGAGTAAAACACAACCCGGTCCTACTCCATACGCAACCATTGTTCTTATGTCTGAGACCATTATTGCAGTCAGTAGGCCACTGTTGCAAGCCAGCTTGTCAAAGATCTTCCTCTTTTTAACTGCCCTTCTATTTTACCAAGCACGATGCTCTTTTCCAGAGATTGGCCTCTCTTGACTATCTGTCCAAAATATGTCAAAGTCTTGGCATCCTCACTTCTAAGGAGCTTCCTGTATGTACTTCTCCAAAGACAGATTTGTTTGTTCTTCGGACAGTCTCTTCAACATTCTTTGACAGCACCAGAATTCAAATGCTTCAATTATTATTCAGTCTTCTGATACACTGTTCAACTTTGACATCATATGAGGTGATTGGAAATTCCATGGCTTAGGTCAGGGCACCTTAGTCTTCAAAGTAACACCCTTATTTTCAACAGGTTTTAAATAATGTCAAGGACAGGGGAATAGCAAGGGACCTAAAATCAACTGCGAGGAGCGGGTATTGTTCCTAGTTTGACCAATTGGTGTTTGACCAATTTTAATGTATCTGAGAGGATTTTATGAGAGGCAAATGATGAGTGAACATGATAGTGGGACCGGAGGAAACAAAAAAGAAGTTTGAAAAAGAACTAGGAAGTAAAAATTAGATATATATATGTGTGTGTATAAATATAGATATGTATATTTGTAAATATATAAAGATGGGTGTATTTGTTGGTATGTATGTATATACATATATATATGTAACTACAATAAGGAAGCAAATCGACGTTGGGTCTTGTGATAGTCCATGTTAACTAGAGAAACCCATCCAGAGACACTTATATGTGTAATAGAGAACTTTATATCAAAGAGTAATTATATATTAAGAAAACATCCCAGCCCAGTCCAGAACAAGTTCATAAGTCCGCTATTAGCTCATATGTCTGATACCAGTCTACAAATTCCTCTCTAGACTCACATAACAGATAGAATGATGCCAAATGCAGGAAGATCACAGGGCAGTGGGTGGAAAGTCTTGAGGATCCAGTGGCAATGGAAGCATCTTAGCACTGGCAGAGGTCTCCACGTGGCTCCTCCAGATCCTGGGCGCTGGCTCCATCAGTGTAGCTCCAAATTTCTTGGCATAAGGAGTGACAGCTTCCAGTGCTTCATCAGCTTGTTGAAACGAATCAATTAGTATTCCATTAATTCCTAGAAAATTGTTTTTGGCTAATGTCTTCAGCACAGTTCAGACTTCTTCTTACAATACCATTGGTTCTTGATCATATGAGACCTCCTGAAACGACTTCATGTCAGCTAGCTCTTTTTGATAGTGACTTTGTGAGTTCTTCCCATCTTCCTTTGATGCTTCCTGTATAATTCAATATTTTCCCTATAGACTCCTTCAATACCAGAACTCGAGGCTTGAATTTTTTCTTGATTTCTTTCAGTTTAAGTTTTACTGTGGCTGTTTTTCCTTTTTGGTTTTCTAAACTCTGTTTGCACATTTCATGATAATATTTCACTTTGGTTCTTTGAACTGCCCTTTGAAATTTTCTATTCAGCTCTTTGACTTCATCATGTCTTGCATTTGCTTTAGCTATGCTACAATTAAAAGCAAGTTCAAGAACCTCTTCTGACATCCACTTTAATCTTTTCTTTTTTCCTTGTTTTTATAATGACTGGGGCAATTACATATTCTCCTGTCATCTTGTGAAGGGGTGGAGTGTAGCCTGTCAATCAGGTAACAACTTGATGACCTTATTTTGGAGGTGCGATGGAGATAAATAGCTCACTGGAGACCAGATACACTCTCATTTTTGTCTCTCTGCTACACATTCCTGTTGACAAGCCACATGGAGACATATGGATGGAGCCAGAGCCCAGGAGCTGGAGGAGCCACATGGAGACCCACACTAGCACTGAGATGTTTCCACTGCTACTGGATCTGCAAGACTTTCTACCCACTGGCCTGTGATATTCCTACATTAGGCATGATTGCATGGCTGTGTGAGTTTAAAGAGTAATTTATGAACTTGTATTGGACATATGGGTTAATAGCTGACTTTGAACTTTATCTGGACTGGGCTGGGATGTTTCTTAATATACAATTGCTCTCTGATATAAAGTTCTCTTTCACACAAATGAGTCTCCCTAGATTTATTTCTCTAGTCTACCCAGACTAACACAATGACCTTTTATTGTCTTCATGCATGATATTCTTGATGCCCTGCCCCCCCCCACCCCACCCTCCAACTAATCAGGTCTTCTGTCATTGGAGTTCAATGCATCAAATCTGTTCTTCAGATGTTCTCAAAGTTATAGACTGAAGGTCACATTTTGGTTTTCATGGACTTATTTTAATTTTCTTCAATGTCAACCTAATCTTACATATGAGTAATTGATGCTTTGGTCCACAGTCTGCCCCTGGCCTCATTTTAGAAACTGATTCTGTGCTTTTGCCTCTTCCCACACATGTAGTCAATTTGATTTCTGTATTTTCCATCTGGAGAAGTCCACGTGTATAATCATTGGTGGGTTGACAAAAAGTATTTTCAATGAAAATACTTTGGTTTTCAATGAAAACCAAAGTTTTTGGTCTTGCAAAATTCAATCATGCATACCTTAAACTCATCTGTGGTCCTTGGACTTCAGGCTAAAACTCTCTAGTGTGAGAAGAAAGAGAAGGCTTTACCCAATGGTATGGAATTGGTGGTCGTTGGACTTTAGTTTGGATCCCTGGCTTTGGGGATTCCCAATGAATGGTGACCCAGGGATACCATACATTTACATTTTAAATGTCTTCCTTGCTTTAATAAGACATGTATTAATCTGCCAAAGTCAGCCACATGCTGTGGATGAAGTAATGTGATCAGGAGTAAAGGCTTTTGGACTCTCATTGCTGATGGAGCATGGCACAAACATGGCTTCAAATATATTTTAATAATTGGAATTGGAATGTACAAATATATAACATATATTAATCTGGTAGGCATGGCTCTGCTGCAGGAAATGAATATTATTGAAAGATTTTTCCCTATCACAAACCATCGTTATTTGTGTAAGTTCTGTTAAAGAGTTAAATCTATACAAGACAACAATTCATGTATTGCAGTTCATAGCTGGTCTATATAACTTGTATAATTTACTTTTTCCCAACAGTGCTTTAAATTCTATATCATTGGCTAAATAATGGCACTATCAATGTGTAGTGGCTACACATTCTGCATCAAAGCACGTCTGTGCTGTCCAGCTCCAGGAGGGAGGGTTGAACTGGATCCCTGAAGGAGGTGTAGAGTCGGTGAACACAGATGAGACAGACATGAGAGATGTTCTGGTGGAAGCAATCTCTGCTGAGTTCTTCCAAACAGCTTTATTTATACCATAAAAGTTTTGCAGACCACTACATCAAAACAATGCCTTATGATTAACTCCAAAAATCACCCTTATTGTTTCCACTAAAACCTAATAAAAGACCATTATAAGGTCTGTACTTTTTTCTATTCCTTTCTGTCCTCTTCCTGGTTCTTTCTTTCTGTACTGTTTGTCTTATACGTCACATACTGTTCTTGATTGAGGTGTTCAGAAAATTTGGTTAGACTCATATCCTACTCACTGCCCTATTTTTTGCTCACGATGTTCCTTTTCTCATTGACTAACTTAACACAATGAAACTACTTCATGTGCTACTTCAAAGCCTAATATCTACAAGCAGAGTTAAATGCTTCTCAAATATTTTCCTTTACAAACTCCCATTGTAACTGTTCCATTGTCTACCTATGTCTCCTATTTTTTATACTCCTGAGACACCATGGACAGCCAAACCGTCTGATTCTTTGCCAAAGACTTAATGTTTCCCCTTTTACACGTTTTCTATTAATGTTAACCATTCTCTCTCCTTCAATGTAAGGCCCTGTCCAAGGTAAAGTGCCATCAGTTGGGGGAGGCAGTCTATAAGGTCCTCTATATCCGGTAGGCCAAAAGGAGTCTCCCACTACCTAATATGAGTGGAATCCAGGGTATTTTGGTACGTTTCATTTTCTCCTCTGGCCTCAACTTTTGGGTTTCTCCTCACTCAATTCCCACATATCCTTCTCAGAATTCCTAAAGATGTCTCACTGTCTAAGCCTCTCCAATGCCTCAGTTAAGGAAAGCCCCATCATATTGAAGCACATTTTAGATCTGGTTTCATTTGTACTTCTCAAGACTGCCCTCGCATCCACTCCAGGTATGGTAAACATGACAATGCACAAAATTCTCAAGAATGGAATTAACAACAGTAAATATTTGAGGGATGTTGGAAACCCTCCCTGGGAAGCTCTGCTCTGCAGATGCTTCTTCCACCAGGCTGTAGCTTTGCTAGACAGCATAGCTGGGATGGCTCCCAACAGTGTGCATGTGTCTGAATATGGACTTATGAACTAGTCATTGACTTATGGACTTGAGTTGGACTAAACTTGGACACTTTCTTGATATATAATTACTTCTTGATGCAATGCTCGTTCTTATATTAGTGTCACTGAATTTGTTTCTCTAGTCAGTCCTGCTAACCCAAAAGCATTGTCTGGGTGACAGTAAGGTTCTCTTAAAGGTGGTAGAATAATTTGGAAATAGAAAATGCTATTAGTTGGGCAACATGATACACATAATTACTGTCCTTGAATTGGAAACAGTTGGCATATATATATGAGTGTGTATGTGTCTCAGTGCCATTTCGTCAATTCTGATTTATGGCGATTCTAAAGGAGAGGGTACAACTGCACCTGTGATTTCCAAGACCTTTTTTTTCCTTTATGACATATTTTATTTTTTTAAATCATTTTATTGTGGGCTCATGCAACTCTTATCACAATTCATACATATATCCATTGTGTCACACACATTTGTATATTTGTCTCCATCATCATTCTCAAAACATTTTCTTTCTACTTGAACCCTTGGTATCAGCTCCTCATTTTTTTCTCCTCACTCCCTCACCAAACCTTGATTATTTTTAAATTATTATTTTTTCATGTATTACACTATCCATTGTCTCCCTTCACCCACTTTTCTGTTGTCCATCCCCTTGGGTTATATGTAGATCACTGTGATCAGTTTCCCCTTTCTCCCCCATCTTACCCTTACCATCCTGGTATCTCTACTCTCATTAGTGGTCCTGAGGGGTTTTTCTGTACTGGATTCCCTGTGTTTCCAGCTCTGATCTGTACTAGTGTACACCCTCTGGTCTAGCCAGATTTATAAGGTAGAATTGGGGTCATGATAGTGGTGGGGAGGAAGCATTAAAGAACCAGAGGAATGTTGTATGTTTCATCAGTGATATACTGCACCCTGACTGCCTCATCTCCTCCCCGCAACTCTTCTGTAAGGGAATGTCCAGTTGCCTACAGATGGGCTTTGGGTCTCCATTCTGCACTCACCTTCATCTACAATGATATGGTTTCTTGTTCTTTGATGCCTGATACCTGATCCTATAAACACCTGGTGATCACACAGGCTGGTTGTTGCTTCTCAGCTAGATAGCCACTTGTTTATCTTCAAGGCTTTAAGACTCCAGATGCTATATTTTTTGATAGTCAGGCACCATCAGCTTTCTTCACCACATTGGCTTATGCACCTGCATTGTCTTCAGCAATCATGTCAGGAAGGTGAGCATCATGGAATAGTTTAATAGAACAAAGTGTTCATGCATTGAGGGAGTACTTGAGTAGAGGCCCAATGTCTATCTGTTACCTATAATATTAGGTTAATACTAAACCTATAAATATATGCACATAGATCTATTTTCCCATCATCATATATAAATATATTTAGATATGTACATGCCTGTGTTTAGATCTCTATAAATGCCCTTTGCCTTCTAGCTCTTTCCTCTATTTCCTTTCCTCTTGTTTCACTATCATGTTCAGTCTTCATTTGGGTCAGTAATTATTCTCGGTTACATTGCCCTTGATCAAGCCCTACCAGACCTCCTACGCCCTCCTCACCATTAATTTTTGATCACTTGTTCCCTTGTCCCTGGGGTTGTTAACACCCACTTCCTTTCCTCCACCTCCCCATCTTCCATGTTCCCCCCAGAACCGTTCTCCTCCAGATTGTTTATCCTGACTATCGTATCTAGATATACTTGCAGGGATAATAATATGCGCAAAAAACAAGACAGGGCAGAACAAAACAACAACAACAAAAGAAAAGCCTGTAAGTAATTTAGGGTCTGTTTGTATACCTTTAGGAGTGTTTTCCGGTCAAATCTGATGGGGTGCCTGCCCTGGCCCCATAGTCTATTTTTGGTATTCCCTGGGGACTTCGTTGCACTGGTCCTCTTGCTATTCTGCTGCACACCCTTAGTGTTTTGCCTCGGTGTGGTGGGGTCAGATTGGACATAGTTCCAGCACTATTTCTCCAGTTCTGTCCCCTGTGGCGCTATGAATCAGTAAGGGACATCATGGCTCATAGTAAGGCTGGTCTTATGGTCCTCTCTGAGCTTTGGCTGCTCTGAGTGGGAATATCATCAGAGTTTGGCAGGCTTATTTATTTATTTATTTTTAACATTTTATTAGGAGCTCTTACAGATATTATTACAATACATAGTTCTATTAGAGCAAGCATAGTTGTACAATTGCTGTCGTCATCATTTTCAATACAATGTGTTTGTTCTTGAAGACTTTGATACCAGCTCCCCTTTATCCCTTCCCTCCTAAGGCTGTAGCTTTTTACAGGCATAGAAAACCTCATCTTCCTCCACGGAGTGGCTGCGGGTTTCAACTGGTGGCCTTTTAGTTAGTAGCCCAATGCTTCACCACGAAGTCACCAGGCTCCGTGTGCGTGTGTGTGTGTGTGTGTGTGTGTGTGCGTACCACAATAATCCAAAAACATGAGGATCAGTTTACTGGCTAGACTATCAGAATTTCCTTCCCCTACAGACATTCAACATAAAGACAAAATTTGCTTATGGAGGAAAGGAAAGCAAAATAATTATATGCGTTTTGTTTGTTAGTTTTGCTTATTTTCTTTATAAATTTTATCTGGAATAACTCTTAAGGCCACTATGATTGACATTCTTCTGAAGGCAGATATTAAAAATATTAAAATATGAAAATTATTTTAAAATAAAATAAATATAAATGCTAAACAAGAATTAAAATGGGCTGCCAGGCATGTCCCAAAGCTAGTGGATTGTCTCCCTCTAAAGAGAGTCCATGATTAGCCAACAGCCTAAGAATATCTCAGAGGGTAAACAATGAAACAGCCAAAAACTGATTTCACAGCTCTTCACTTATACTACTGGACCAACTAGTAAATCTATGGGAAGAGGGTTCAGAGCTGCAATCCACAAGAATATGAAGTTTAAATGTTTAGCATTTACCTCCAGGACTTACAGAAATTCCAGAATGGGGTGTTTCAGAGGGCTGTGGTTTTACGTTGGAAGTGCTGACAGCAATCTTGTAGCATTGGGATCCACATATAAGAACCAAATACAAGAAAAATAAATGTAAACACATATCAAGGCTATTTAGCCCCCTGATTAAAACCTTCCACTCAAAGTCAGATTGTGTTCAGGTCTCTACAATTATGTGGCCAATGCTTTTCCTCATTTACTTGGTCCAGTTGGAAATGTTGTGTTTTTCAATTCTATGCATAACGGAGCTAAGACCTGCTGAGCATGACCAAGGAATACACCTCAGAGAAATATTTTATATCAACTCTAATAACACGGACTCACTTTAAAAAAGAAGAAGAAGAAGAACTGGAAATCTATTCAGATAATTACTAGGAGGTAGTAACAGAATGAAGATTTCTGAGCTATTTATTGCAGGTTAGGAGCCTGGCCACTAACCCTGAAGCCAGCAGTTCAAAGCCATCAGACACTCTGTGGGAGAAAGATGGGCCTGTCTGCTCCCAGAGCAGTTTCCCCACTTGGAAGCCACAGCAGCATTTCTACGCTGTTGTATTGCACCACTATGCATCACAATCATTTTGATGGTAGCCATGAGTATGCTTGTGTTTTTTTATTATTATTTTGGGTATTTTTCTCATCCGTGGTAGTGGAGACCTTTGTCTTTTGCTGTTGTGCTTCAATTATTATGAAAGAATCTGGAAGAGTCTTACAAAGAGACCATGATGACTTAGATACTAAAGTTACACATAAGCCTGTCTATGATTGCCTTTATTATCGTTCCCATAAACCATCCTATAAAGAGAGAGCCAAGGATCTAAGGCTGTGATAAGAGAGAGGGGAGAAAGAAAAGATGTCGGGGAACCTATGAGATAAGGAAATAGAGAGAGTTTTTATAAATCCATTCTATCTAGATGATATATATACATATTTGTAGATTGAAGGGTGACAATGTGAAAAAAAAAGAATGTTTTGTATCTTGTACCAGATTCCATAGCTGCCTGCATAGCACAGTTTGTTTGTGCTAGATTACAAACCTCAAGTGTAGAGGTTCAAACCCCCCCATTGATGCCACAAACAAGGTCTGACATTTCCTTCCATAAAGAATAAAAATAAAAATGAAACTCTCTGCCATCAAGTCAATTCTAACTCATGGTGACCCTATGACAGGGTAGAACTGCCCTGTAGGCAGTTCTGGGACTGTACAGTTTCTGAGACCGTAACTCTTTAAGAGAATAGAAAGCCTCATCTTTCTCCTGTGAAATGGATGGTGATTTGAACAACTGACTTTTTGGTTAGCAGCCAATGTATAACCACTAGGCCACGGGATGCCTCACCATAAAGAATACAGCCACTGGAAACCGCTAGCAGCAGTTCTACCATAGGTCACAGAGGTTGTGAGGGGATCGAGTCAACTTGACAATAATAGATGTGTTTTGCCTAAATTTTAGTAGGCTTCATGTACATTCTTCATTGGGAAAAATAAGATGGTGTTCTTCAGCTAGCAGAATGTTCCAGAAAAGGCTTTCTAGTATTGCAAGGTGCAGCCAAGAAAGTTACAAGATGAAAGTCCTGGAGCACCTTTGCTTCTTTTCCATCCGTTTTCCCCTTTGCTGCACTTTAGCTCTCTTTGAGAAAAGCTTGGCCACTTTCATATTGCAATTTATTTTTTGAAGGATCAGTACAAGATTGGTCCATTGGGATATAGGTTTAAGATGTCCCCAAAGTCAGAATTTCCCATAATGCTATTCAACACTACAATCCCTGAGTTCAATCACCACTACTCCCCTTCGTTTCCTCACTCATGTCTCATGGTCCCACAATTCTCTACATCTCACAAAAGTCACAAACTGTCAAACAAATTAATCATGTGATGCGGAGGCAGGCAAGTTCCAAGTGTGTAGTTCATTTTTCCATCTGGAGAAGGTTCCTTACTTACCAGATCAAACTGTTGACTCACAAGACTTCGGAATCTGGTGACTCAGGCCAAGCAATAGGCTCAAGCCCGAGAACTCACAGGTCAGGAAGAGGCAAGTCAGACACAGGATCCTGAGAAATACAAACGTTGCCACAGCTGTGTAGTACAGTTATCGAAATGAAATATGTAGAAAAGTGACAGAAGATCCCTCACTTGCTTGGCCAAGTAAAGGAATGCACTGAGACTCAAATCACAAAGATAGCGCCCTGTGGGCTTTGAATGAGGTGTGATTCATTTAAATTTCTGAGATGCAAGGGTTAGGTAGGAGACACACTGATCCCTTTTGCACAACTTATGTGGACCAAGTTTCATCTCAGAGTGTTCTAGGACCCCAACTTCTTACTCTTCCCAATGAAGCAAGAAGTTGGTAGCTTGCTTATTGAAGAAAGAGCTTAAAACTAGGAAATAGTAGATATAGCCCTTTTGTGTTTCTGAGGCTCTTAATCTTTTGGGGAGCAGTCAGACTCATCTTTTTTCCCAAGGAGTGGCTGGTGGGTTGAAATCCCTGACCTTACAGTTATCAGCTCAATATAGACGCTACTATGCCACCAGGGCTGCTGTGATCCGGACAGTTGGTTTTCGCTGTCAACCCCCAACTCCTCAGTTCCAGGATCATTGTGAAAATGGATTTTACCTAGAAGCTGGACTAAGAAACATATAATTTGTTGAAAGTTTAAAATACAATAATTCTTCATGAACTGAAGAACTCTTAAAAAATACACTGGTACAGATAGGAACTGAAAATACAGGGAATCCAGGACGGATGAGCCCTATAGGACCAGTGGTGTGAGTGGCAAAACAGGGAGGGTAAAGGGAGAATGGGTAGGAAAGAGGGAACCGATTACATGGAACTGTGTGTGACCTCCTCCCTGGGGGACAGACAACCGAAAAGTGGATGAAGGGAGATGTCGGACAGGGCAAGATATGACAAAATACCCATTTATAAACTATCAAGGGCTCATGCGGGAGGGGGGAGCGGGGAGGGAGGGGAAAAATGAGGACCTAATGTCGGGGGTTTAAATGGAGAGAAAATGTTTTGAGAAACGATGTACAAATGCGCTTTACACAATTGATGTGTGTATGGATTGGGATAACAGTTGTATGAGCCCCTAATAAAATGTTATTAAAAAAAAAAAGGAAAAAAAATACGTTGTTATTTATGAGTGCCAATATCTTCAACCCAGAGTGACTCCTTGTAGCCAAACCAAAACGAAACCCACTGCCATCACGTGGCTGTGAAATAACAGAGACCCTATGGGACAGAATAGAAATGGCCCTGTGAGTTTCAGAGACTGCAACTCTTCCCAAGGATAGATAACCTCATCTTTCTCTGTCAAAGCCGCTGGTGGATTCAAACTGCAGATCTTGCAGTTGACAGCCCAACTCATAACCCACTATGCCACCAGGGATCCTGTGCACATTAATACCACAGTATTTTACAACCATGTCCTAAACCAGCTGTTTCCTAAGGAGCAGTAAAAATCTAAATTACTTTCAAATACAGCCACGTCCATTTCTTGGAAACCTGGTGTGAGAAGCAGGGACATGGGGATATATTGTCTGCTTCCCAGCCAGAAGCCAGTTGTTTTCTCCCTGCTTGGCCAAAAGAGTCGTGAACTAAAATAAAATAAAATAAAAAATGCTTACCCAAAGCTGACATGAGTATGTAAATGCTCTTGGAATTTTTCCAAAGATTTTAACCAAATATTCAACCCATAACAAGTATTCCCTGTGGCACTGTTCAAGCATGCTGCCTTTACACATTATAAATGGAAGCCAAATCACACACTTATGTAAAATGACTGGTATAGCGGAAAAACAAGTTATGTATTTAATAAGCAATCTCAAGCTTGTAATGTTGAGAAACCCACTTGTAATTTCTTTCATAGTACCACCCCCCCACCCGAACTGTTCATTTTTAAAGCTCTCTACAAGGTTTTTATAAAAATCAACTTAACTGATATACTACCACACCAATTTTCTTTGCCCATTTTTGATAAAAACTGTACTTGCATTCTCAAATATTAGTCATACAGAAATTCATGAATTATCGTTGTACAGTATTCCTTACAAGATGCTTTTTTATTTGTGAAATATGCACATTTAAAAGAAACTATCAGAATGTGTTTATACTTTGTATAAGAATGCTTTCTATGATTTCCAACCTGTGGGATATTTTCTAACCAATGCCATTTATCTGTATTTTGTCCACCAAAGAAGGCTGGCTTGAGTTCATTATGCTGACATTTACTGCTCTATGGTTCTGATAGCTTTAATAAAGTATCATAATGGGCATTTTGGCCAATTAAATGAAAGGTTATTGTTAGAAATTAAAATAGTGGGTATGGCAGTCAAGACTGAAACAGTGGCATCTCACATCCTGCCAGCAAATCTAAATATCCCTCCAAAGCGAAAACAATTCCTTGTTGCTTTCCACCTGACCCCTTGCTACTTGGGTTCCCTCTCTACTGAATTACTTTATGGATGGCTATAAGATTTCCGTCTTCTTTAATTAGATAATTATCTTACTCCATTTGAGCTATTTGCAAATGTGTTTTCATTAATCCATTCCTAGGATTGTGTTACATTATTTAACAGGAATCTAAATATACTGTTCTTTCCCAGGAAAAATATTATATTGATAATTAATTTCCCCGTAGGCTAAAATTTCACTCTGTTTGACATTAATTTGTTTTAAGGTAGTATTTTGTATATTGGCTTCGGTTTTCAGGGCACTTTAGATGTATTTTTAAACTTGGCTTTCTGTTCAAACCAGAAAAGATTATCTTCTTCGTACGGATTTTCTCCTCTTTTGCTGATTAGCTATAGAATGAGGAGAAGCACCTGACAATCCACATTAAAACGGATGCTAAGCGGTTTACAAGTCTCAGTAATTAATGACTATTTTTATCACAAAGAATATAGACTGGCTTCTTCCATCTATCTGAAACTCAATGTAAGCCCTGCTAAGCCTCAATGGCGCATAATTGGTGCAATAGAGCTGAAAATGAGATGGAGGATCTACTGCAGCTTCAGTAATCCTACCTTTAGCTAAAACTAGACAGTAGACACCCCTGGCAGCCTCAGATGTGGTTGCCACTAAGATTGAAAGCCAGCCAACTGCCAAATGTTACTTGTGAAACCCACTTCTCTGTTTACAGCCTTAAATAGAGTTCAAATGTTTGAAATAATGATATTTATGAGAATTATTTACTAAAGTAAACAATTTGTTTCCCAGCGTTTTGACTCTAATTGGTTGTTGTCTCTGATTAGGAATGATCATGGACTGTATATTCGTGTCACTTTTTAATTCTGACCACCCTGGGCTTATAATGTGCTCTCAAACCTCTTGGAATGAACAAATGGATTTTGTTTTCTCAGTGTTGTTATTAAAAAACCCTCTCTCTTGTAAATCATAATATGCTAATAATAGGGCTGGGACTCCACTGGGAAAATGGAAGAAGCTTCCCATTCACGAAGGCGTGTTAAGTGAGACAACATAAGTGCTAGATAATGTGTTTGTTTTAGATTTGTGGCCATCTCTTCGGTAGCCTAGATAAAAATCCATTGTCTAAAGTAGCCATAATCACAAATAAGTTCACCATGACTGAAAAGAGAACTCACAAAAGAGAGGAAGGAAGGAAGCAAAGGAAAGGGTTGGGAACATTTGGGGGTTCTTAAAATATGTCAGGGTTAGCTTAAGCAAAATGCTTGAAGAATGTATAAATGGTTTAAATCTACTGGATAGATTTAATAAAGTATCATAATGGGCATGTTTGCCAATTAAAGAAAAGGTTATTATCATTCTTCACACTGCATACATCATCCATCATTTAAAAAAATTTGGATTCATCGAAAGAAGGCTACATTTGAAGACTTTTTATCTCATTTTGTATAAGTATAAAATAATAGCTGTATGACATAGCTAGAGGGATATAAAAAAATAGCAACCCTTTCTAAAGGCATCTTTTAAATATATGTTAGGCATTCAGATATCAGATTCCTTGAAAAAGCTAAATTAAATCAGATTAGTCAGGAATGTGGCTAGATAGAACATAATAATACAGACAAATGTATGGCATAGAAACAAGATGTTCTTTCCTAAAAGATGTAAGAATATTTCATGAATTTTTCTGCATCATAAAACTCTATGAAATTAAGGGAATTAAAATATGGCCAAGTACTTTACCCTATTACATTTTTCAAGGGGATCCAAAGTGAGTCACCATCTTTTCTTTTGAGCAGTCACCGTTCAGTTGATTGTTACTCATGGTGACCCTGAGTTCCAAATTAGAACAGCTCCATACGGTTTTCATGCCTGTGACTTCTCAGATGCAGAAGACTAAGAAAATGATTTCCTTTGAGGCACCTCTGCATTTAAACCAACAAAGCTTTTTGTTAGTAGCCCAGTACTTAATTGTTTGGGCCACCTGGGACAGCCATCTGCAACAAGTTCACAGCTGCAAGGAATTCTTATAAGCAAAAGCCCATTCACAAGACGTCATCGAGCAAGGTGCAAGGCCCTTAGTCACCGTTCAGGTCTGCAACTGAATTCACCTTTTTTCAGCCAAATCATACACAGGTCTATAAGCGGAATACTAACACAAGAGAGGGGTTAGAATAAATAATTTGAGATCAAGAGGTCAGCGTTCAGAAGGGTTAGGAAAGAATGTCTAGAAACAGGAAACACAGGAAGGAAGTGAAATTATATTGCGGGGATTGCAGACAAGGGTGTGAAACCAAATGTATATGAATTGTTGAATGAGAACTTGATTTGCTCTGTAAACCTTCACCCAATACACAATTAATTTTTAATTTGAAAATAGGAGTAAAATTCTTAAATAAAAAAGGATTGATTCAAATCCCCAATTTTTGAATGAAAGAAAGAACCCAAATTCATTCACCACACAAAGAATAGTCATAAAAAACAGTACATTAGGTACGACTTGTTATTTTCCTTTCACTTGTCTTACAAAGTTAAAGATTTTAGTGATCAGAATGATAGTTCCAACTAACATAAAAACAAAACCCAACCCAGTGCCACTGAGTCAATTCCAACTCAAATGATCTAATCAGACAAAGGAGAACTTCGCCACAGGGTTTCCAAGACTGTCCATTTTGACAGGAGTAAACAGTCCCATCTTTCTTTCACGCAAAAGCTGATGTATTTGAACCATTAACCTGTGGTTGCAGCCCAACCATTAACCCACGGTACCAATGGCATGTTGTTGGTTGGTGGCATCGAATTAGTTTCAACTCACAGCGCCCTTCCACACAGCAGAATGAAGCAGAGGCTGGTTCTGTGCTAGCCTCACCGTGGGGTTACTGTTTGAATCCACTGACACAGCCACGGAGTCACTGCATCATCAAGGGCCTGCCTCTTTTTCACCGCCCGACTACTTTACCAAGCAGGGCCTGGAGAAGGACTTCTTGTAAAGTAGAGTGGCAGAGAAAAATGAAAGATGGTTGACAAGATGGAGTGACCCAGTGTCCTGCAACAATGGGCTGAAACTTCACAAAAATTGGGAGGATGGCACAGGACGACCAGTGTTGTCTGTTGGACAAAGGGGTTCTGAGTTGAAACCAACTCAACAGCACCTACCAATCACAACAGCGCCTTCCTGTGGCCTCTTCCACACAGTGCCCTAGAGAATCCTCACTGGATAGTGAATTACTTTAAACACACCAAGATTCCATAAAAGAGGTTTTTTAATATTATAAAATAATCACACATCACAGTCTCCTTCCTTAAAATGGTCACGTTTGGACTTATGAACTATATACACTGTCAGAAGCTACTGGCTGTTCTGCATAAGAAAGTTGAAAATAGGGAATGTTGTGCCATTTATTCAATACTTTGGCAGACACAAAAGTGATTTCCATTGAACACTGTCCATACTAGAATTATCTCCTGTATTGTTTTATATTCTCCAATGTCACATGGAATGTTTTGAAAATATTAATTTCTTGTTACAGTTAAGTATCCAGGCATCTGATTTTAAATTATGTCCTTACTGAATAACCTTCACTATATCTGACTTGGAACAATTCTTCACATTTTCTATAGGATTACCATACTATTACATGGTTCTGTTGCTACATACTATTGCATTAAAATAATAATGCACCCCAGATAGGTTGGTAGACTGTAAATATTTTAAGGCCAGAAAATAAAATATTTTTTGCCCAGCAACGTTAGAAGTGATTATTCTCACAAAGTTATTGTTATCTATATTTAGAATACCTATCTACTCAGCTTTAGTTTAGCTCACTTATTTGGCCTCTCACTTTTTGTGGAGAGACTTTTAATAATTATTCCAGAATTAAAATTAAGGAATATTCATTAAGAAAGGCAAATTTCTTCTCAATAACAGATAATTAAAATACTTATGAAATGACATAATCATTAATATAGATATATGTTGGGAGAATGGTCAGTGTGCCTCTAAATTCCCCATCAAGGTTATTTAAGTAAAGATTTTGGGCTTAGCCCTTTTCTATTAAGTAACCTGGGAATTGGATTGCCTTCTATCTCCTGGTTCCACCTTCTTATTAGAGAAGACGTCCTCTGTTCTGGACACACAGTAACTTTCCCTGCCTCTTGTACATACATCGGCACCATGAGTACCTGAAGAATCCAACTTCTATTTCTATTACCAGAAAGAGGAAATGGAGTCTTTCTGCATATGGCTCAGGAATGGTGAGCACGAATTTCTGTTCATGGAGCCTAATAGGTACCTACCAATTTGTGAAGGTGATCTTGCAAGCAAAGTGCTCTTCAAGCACAGATAGAACTTTTTGTGTTCTTTTCTGTTGTGGCCTTGAGTCTTGAGTGTATGTAATGCACACATGCCTTATATGATAAAAGATTTCTGCTATAGGAAAGCCTGGGAGGCAACAAATAATTATGGCTATTGTAGAGCGAATGAAAGACTTGACTCTGGGTCTCTGAGCATTCATAATTCTGACCTACATAATAAATTTGTGTTTGACATGGATGAAAAATAAAACATAAATTTCCAATTGGTATTTGGTGCTGAGGTTACTTGATTACTATCATATAGGAAAATAAATATGGAACTTTGGAATTCTATGGACTTTGAATACTAGCTCTGCTTTTTATTAGAGTAGATATAAGAAACTTACCTAACTTCCCTCGACCTCATTTCCTTTATTGGTCATATGAGATTAATATATTGTTGTTTTATGTTAGATCTCATCACATTAGTTCCAACTCATAGCAACTCCATGTACCACCAAACTAAGTATTGCCTGGTCCTGCACAATGCTCACAATTGTTGTCATGGTTAGCACCATCTATGTGTGTCCATATAGATCCTGAGGGTCTTACTCTTTTTGCTGCCCTTCCATTTAACCAAGCATGATGGCTTTTTCCAGGTATTGGGCTCTCCTGATCACATGTCCAAAATACATGAAACCAAGACTCATTCTCTTCACTTCTAAGGAATATTCTGGTTTTACTTACTCTAACACACAGATCTATGTGTTCTTTTGAAAGTCCATGTTACTTCTAATAATCTTCACCAACACCATTGTTCAAATGCATCCATTTGTCTTTGACCTTCTTTACTCACTGTCCAGCTTTCACATGCATATGAGGTGATTGGACATTACTATGGCTTGGGTCAAGCATACCTTCATGCTCAAAGTAACATCCTTGTTTTTCAACATGTTAAACAGATCTTATGCAGCAAATATGATTTGAGCTCTCGGCTGATGTTTCCATTAGCATCGATGTGGGTCCAAGCAAGATCCTTGACAACTTCCATCTTTTCTCTCTTTATCATCATGTTACCTATTGATCTAGCTGTGAGTTTCTTTACATTGAGTTTTAATCCACACTGAAGGCTGCAATCTTTGGTCTGTGTCAGCATGTGAAATGAGGTTAATAATATCTATTAAATGGGGTTCACCGGAGAACTGGTGGCGTAGTGATTACAAATTGGGCTGCTGACCACAGTATCAGCAGGATAAAATCAGCAGCTGCTCCTCTGGAAAAAGACATGACTTTCTAGTCCCCCAAAGAGTAAACCCCTGGAAGAAGCACACCATCCTGTGTGATGGAGGTGTCAATGGGATCAGGCATCAAAGACCCAGAACAAAAAAATCACATCTCAATGTGAATGAGAGGGAATGCAGGGTGGAGACCCAAAGCCCATCTGTAGACAATTGAACATCCCCTCACAAAAGGGTCACAAGGAAGAGACAAGTCAGTCAGGGTGCAGTATAGCACCAATGAAACATACAACTTTCCTCTAGTTCTTTAAAGCTCGCCCGCCCCCCCTGCCCACTATCATGACCCCAATTCTACAAATCCTGCTAGAGCAGAGCATGTACACTCGTACAGATAAGAGCTGGAAACACAGGGAATATAGGACAGATAAACTTCTCAGGACCAATAATGAGAGTAGCGACACCAGGAGGGGAAGGGGAAAGTGGGGGGAGATAGAGGGAACCGATCACAAGGATCTACATATAACTCCCTCCCAGGGGGACAGACAACAGACAAGTGGGTGAAGGGAGACATCGGTCAGTGTAAAACATGAAAAAAAATGTTTATAAATTACCAAGGGTTCATGAGGGAGGGATGGTGGGGGAAGAAGGGGAAAAAGTGAGGTGCTGATAGCAAGGGTGCAAGTAGAAAGAAAATGTTTTGAAAATGATGATGGCAACAAGTGTACAAATGTGCCTGACACAATGGATGGATGGATGGATTATGCTGTTTGAACCCCAAATAAAATAATTTTTTTAAGTGGGTAAACCCACAGGGGCAGTTTTAATCTGTCTTAAAGGATCACTATGAGTCAGAATCTACTTTATGGCAGTGAGATTTAGTTTTTGCTTATTATATGGGATTAATATAAAGAATGAGTGAAGTGATATTTTAAATACTGTTAAAATTCTCAGCACACAATGAATACTCAACATATAATTGTCACATGATTAAAATCCAAAGAAACAAAATGTGGAATGCACTGATGCCATAATTGTACATAGATAAGATTCATTTTTGAAATAAGCTATTTTTATCAAACCTATATCCTCAGTCCTATGTTTTAATTATGATATCTTAATCTGTTCATTTTTCTTGGTTTCTATCACTCAACTTCATTACTTAAAGTCCTTTAAAATGAATCAAACAGTGTCAGCTTCCTGGTTGGGAACTTTACCTTTTGGAGAGACTGTAAATCCAAAGACCGTTGCTTTATGATAAGCAGCTCAAAGAAATGGGGAGCAGTGGAAAGGGAAAAAGAAGTGCTCAGGAGAGAGATGTGCGTAGTGTTGAGACAGGAAAGAATGTTTGGCACATGCAAAATTAAGAAACCAAAAATATTATAAGCAATCAATAAGCATTAAGATACCAAACGCTAAATGTAAAATTATGAAAACAGAGAATTCAACCAAATATATCAAAAAGGGACTTATACAGTAATTGTTTCAGTTAAAGATTATGTCTTCTTTAAACACTAGTTTAAATTCATGCATTTATTTGCACCTGGATTATAGAATGTTAGCATGGGAAAGTAGCATAAAGTTATCCTGTTCACCTCTCAAGCTAGATAAAGATTAAATCCCTTCCAGAGACTGGTGACTCAAGGTTGCCCAGATAGCAGACAAAAGCATATGTAACTTTGAGATTTGGGGTCTCAAATCACCGAGCTAGTTTATTTTAAGGCCAAGATTTGAACCAGATCTGTGTGATTTTTTTTTTCATATTGCACTGTTTTATTTTTCTTTTTTCCCCCCTCCCTCCCCATTCCCCCTGTTTTATTTTTCATATTGCTTTTATTTTCATTGATTTCTTATCTTTAAGGATATGCCTTTTCAGACTTTATATGCTTCTTTTATAAAACAAGAATATAATAAAAGAGCAGTGGTATCATTGTTGAAATAATACATATGCCTCAGACAAACTCATTTGAAACAAAAACAAAACATAAAACCTTTTGTTCTGAACTTCAATTGCCAGAAAACTTAAAACTCCTATTATTTTCAAAATCGAAGCAACCATGATGGTCCTGAATTAATACAAGTTTTTCTCTTTTACTTTTTTAGGTGTTAAGTGGCTTCAATATCATTGAGAAAATATTAAAGCAGTTTTAATATGCTATCAGTGGTATCCAAGTTTTATTGCATTATAATACCTTAGAGAATTTCAATTTAGATATCGTTATTCTCTGCTAAAAAAAGAGCAGCCAATGCTCTGATTGTGATGTATAAATGAAAGATTAGTAGAATTGTCTTTCTTCAACACTATAGAGTCCCAGGGCATTCCCCCTTGCTCTTCCGTGCCAGCGCATTCACTTTTAAAGTCCAAGATATTGGAGCATGCAGGGAGAAGAGAAACAGTCTTCTACCACCATTGCAACGTTTCTAAATATAAATTAGAGTCTGCATAAATATTTAAATGCTCCTTGGTCTATTATTATCATTATATTCATAGTCTGAGATTCGTGTATGAAAGGAATCAAAGACTAAATTTAAATTCGCTACCAGGATAATCACTCACTGCATCTAATTTTGAGAATATGTTATTAAAGAAACCGGGGTCACCTACTTGTAAAGGACAGGAGTTAGCTAAAATCAAGGTATGACCCTTCCTGTCATATTTTAAGATTAATACGTCTTCCTGGGAGTCTTGGTACTTGCTTTCTTGCTGCATTTACCAACAAGCTTCCAGAGTGCCTTATAATGACCATTATCTCTTTGCATGCAGATTCCTAGGGCGTAACAGCTATGATAAATCCTGGTGGGTGAATGTGGATACCAGTATTCTCAGGTGATGTTTTTAAGAGATTCAGAATGGGTCTGAACTCACAAGCTTTTAGAATCTGTATCCACTCCTGGCTGCTGCCTGACAGCTCCAATTTCTTTACTTTAAAGGACTAATCTCCTTTTAAGGAAGCGCATTAACTTACCAAAAGGGAAATGGTGTGCTTGTAATGACAAATGAACGTGACTCTCTTCTGTTTGATAGAAGGGCACTTGTTCTGTCTAAATTGTATATTCTTTTGTAAACAGACTCTCCAGCCCTGGAGCTAGAGGAATCAATGACCTGTGCAGATGGTGCCAGACCTTCACTTAGAAATGCATGTGCTTGATTTATATTAAAGTTTTGATATTTAACCTTCTGCTGAAACCTTGAATCAGGGCCCTAGGGCAAGGACAAATGTCTTCATCTTTTTAAATTTAAAAATGTGTTTCAAACTCCAGACGAGAAATTAAAATCCCAGAATGATTTGAATCCGAGAGCACAGAAATAACCCTCTAGCAGAGTATGCATTTATAACAAGAGGCATAATCTAAGGATCAGTCTCTTAAAATGAGAATCGGAATCAGAAAAAATTAAGGAGAAAAGTTGCATCGATGGAAAGACATATATAAACTGCTATGAACATAAAAACCAAGCCAACCCAATTAAAATTCATGCTTATTTAAATATATCTCTATCTCCAATCCTCCAACACACATATAAATATACACATAAAATACAATATATCCTAAAAATTAGACTATTTAGAATTTTTTAAGTAATTACTAGACTTAACTCATATAGCAGGTAGGGAAATTATTACAGGTTGTAGCTACTGCCACCAGAAGAATTGGTTTCAATTCTGCCTTTAATGAGATCAGCTAATTCCATTCATTTTCATGGGTACCTACTTCGGTAATGAAAAGGATTAATTTGAAGTTCCTAGAAATGTATCACCTGGTTCATGTTGGAAGGTAGCTAGTCTGTGGGCCATAAATATAAATTCTTCAAGTACTAGGTTGACTATGTCATTAAAACTGATGATGTTTTAGTATTTCATATGCAGAGCCATGCAAAAGGTTGGAGTAAAGCTGGTTTTAACATAGAGTGTATTTGAGGAGAAAAAGCTGTCATGGAAAGGTGATCATTCATTATTCAAAGATGCACTAGTGGGAGAACTGCTTTCTCTATCAAATGCTAAATAATATGTGTCCAAGCGTCTCAGAAAATATAACAGACCCACAACAAACACAGCCAATGGGAAGGCAGGATAAAATTACTGTGCCACAACATTTCAACTGCCAATTATATTCATTGATTTTATTTTCACCTAAGTAAAAATAACAATATACCTTCTCCACACATACTGACATACTTTGGTTCTAAAATCCAAGTTTGTCACGGATGAAATTGTTCTCCCAAATATGTGTCAACTTCTCTAGGCCAGGAGTCTCAGTGGTTTGGCAGTTACATAATGGCTGTTGGTGTTTTTATTGTTACATCCCATCAAGTCAATTCTGACCCATAGTGACGACATGCACTACAGAGCAAAGCACTGTATGGTCCTGCTCCATCCTCAAAATTGGTCCTGTGCCTGTGCCCATTGCTATAGCCACTGTGCCCACCCATCTCATTGAGGGTCTTCCTCTTTTTTGCTCCCCCTACAACACACCAAGCATGATGTCTTTTTCCAGGGACTGGTCTTCGCTGACAACATGTTCCAAGTATGTGAGATGAAGGTTTTCCACACTTGCCTCTAAAGAGCACTTTGGTCATACTGGTCTTACCAATTTATTGGTCCTTTTAGCAGCCATGGTCCTTTCAATAATCTTTGTCAGCATCACGATGAAATTGCATAATAGAGCAATGCTTTATTTATTTAATGATTCCCTGTGATGTGATAAAGGAGCCCTGGTAGGGGATTGTTTACACCTGGGACTATTAACTGCAAGGTCATTCGTTTGAAACCAGGAGCGGCTCCATGGGAGAAAGATGGGATTGTTGACTGCCGTGAAGAGTTATGGTCTGGGACACTCAGCAGGGGCAGTTCTGCTCCACCTTCCAGGGTTCCTCTGAGCCAGCGTGGACTCCATGGCAGACTGTGTGGGGTTTGTTTGTTGTTGTTTGATGTGATTGGATGTGATAAGCCAATGAGAAGATTAATGGTGGGATTTAACGCCTTTAGATCCACCATCAAGCTCTGATCCAATATAAGGAGAATGTACTTGAATTATGGGCTGAAACTGCTTTGATCTTACAGGAAATAAAAGGAGGGAGAAGGAAGCAGAGTTGAGAAGGACCTTTAACAGCCAAGAAAGAATATCCATAAATAAGTGTATTTTCACACACAAAATATGGTATCATATATTTGGTCAGTTGGCCTCTCTGCTGACCCCACCCAGAACAATTTGGAGAGGGATAACAATAATGGTTGTACAACAGAAAGAGTGTAATCAATGGCATGGAATTATACATGTAGGGGTGGTTGAAAAAACAAACTAAATAATTAGCGACAGCAACAACAACAACCAAAAAACACACAATTCACTGCCATTGATCAAATTCCAACTCATAACATCCCAGGGAAAAATTAACACCAAGATACAGGGAGATCTCCAAGGACATCCAAGCACCCAGCTGCTGAAAGGAGACAAGGGGACCCACGTAGTAGCTACAGAGACAAAATCTTTCAGGGCCAGCCCCATGAACAATGACTGCTAACCTCCTAAACTGTGAGAGAGTAAAATTCTGTTTCTGAAAGCTATCTACTTATGGTATTACTGTTATCATTGTACTAGATAATTAAGACAAGGCAATTACACAAAAATCAGCTTTATGTCACAATGGGAGTGGTGGTATGTTGATCGTTAAACTATCCATTTGTCGTGTTTTTTTTTAATTTATAAAACAAACATGTAGTAAGAGAAATATTATTATAATATTATAAGAAGAGTCAAGATTGAATGATGGTCTTATCACTGTGGCATAGCTTATTCCTCGGTTTAAAAGGAGGTTTGGGAAAAATAAAGCTGGATAAAGCTTGGATGTATGGTTATAAATGAGTTCTGGGTCTAGTGGGTTAAAAATTACGCTGATAAACAAAAGATCATCGTTTTTAAACCCACCAGCTGCTCCATGGGAGAATGACGAGGTAGTCTGCTTCCATAAAGCTGTATAGCCTCACAAACCCCCATTATACTCTGTCCCCAGGCTTCATTATGAGTTGGAATCAACAAGAGGGTCTTGGATTAAAAGGGTGTGACTTGAGGGTTCATGGCTTAATCACTTCACCTTCCTCCTGTGCTGAGTCAAAGCTTCCATCATAGACTACCTCCACCATGACCCTTATGAGCCCTATATGCACAATCCTTGAGCTTCATGCTTGTGGAACACCCAGGCTTAGGATTTCCTGCCAGGACGCTGGGAGCGTAGTCATATTTCAGGCCCCACTGAGGTTGAGGCTTCAGGCCCAGGAGGCCCACATTGGCATGCCTTGCACGTACACATATTTCTTCTAAACACTCACTTGTCCATTATTCTTTCTTTCCTCTCTTTCTGTGCCACATCACTTTTCAACTGCAGGGCCTCAGACCACATAGGAACAGGGATCCCAGAACAAGACCCACTAGCATGGTGCTGTCTGTACATCTACTTAAAGACTGTGTCCACAGAGGAGGCCAGAAAGGCATAGGAGCTGAATGCATCAGCCCACCAGCTTACGGAAGCAGAACTTGAGGAGCAGTATGGTCTAGCTTCTGAAAGGTCACCTGGTTTCCCTCATAGAAGGAGGGATGAATTATATCCATTGCCCTTATTAATGCACAAAATAGTTGGAGAGGTTTTTTATTATTATTCTCATAAATAATAAATATAACTTAGGAGATAGTCAACAAGCGAAGACTGGGTATAGGTGAAGATAATGCACACAGTATAGCACAGGCCTGCTATCTACCAATTTGTCATAATGTGTGGACATTATGTTGCTATAGTTCAGAAGCTATGTCACTGATATCTCAAATAGTATCAGAATCCTCCATGGTGGGAAAGCGTCAGTGTAGTATTTAGATTAAGACAGATTAGGAAGAAAAGCCTAATGATCTGCATCCAAAAATTAGTCAGTGATAACCTACGGCTCACAACACCACATTGCCGGAAATATTGCTAGCCGATAATCTCCCAATGTTGGAGGCACTTAAAATACATAGTGGCCACCACAGTTCACCAAATAACAGTGATAGTACAGATGACACACAATTTGGCAATGGTTTGTTCTGTTTTCAATGGACTCACTATGAGTAAGAGCTAACTCTATAGGAAATTACACTAATATAGCTTAGACCACTATTCAGCCACTGATTATAAATCAATTTTTCCAGCACTTCAACTCTGCATTAATCACTAAATCAATGAGTAAGAATTTAAAGAATTCTACCAACTTCTTCAGTCTGAAATTGATTAAAATGCCATCAAAATGCATTGGTAATTATTGGCAATTGGATCGCAAATGTTGGCAACAAAGAGGAAGGAATAGTTGAAATGTGGTCTTGGTGATAGAAATTAAGCTATAGATCACATGATAGAATTTTTCAAAGCCACTGATTCATTGCAGATATCTTTTTCATAAATATAAATAGCTACTTCACACATGGATCCCATCAGATAAAATATACAGGAATCATCTTGACTATATCTGCACCAACAGACAATAGAAAGCCTTCCATGTTATTGACCATGAATACAAAAGACAGCAGATGATTTGATGCATTTGAATTATGGTGTTGGCAAAGAATATTGGAGCAGTACAGACTGCCAGAAGAACATGTTGCTCTGTCACTGAAGAAGTACAGGCAGAATGCTCTTCAGAAGCAAGCAGAATATCGACTCCCTTGCAAGCACTTATAACCAGGAAAGAGTAATCCCTCAACAGAAGGATTCTAGGCTCCCACTTACCTCTAGCCTCAGTCCATGAAGAGTTACTTCTGACAACATGACTGTGCTTGATATTCACCTTCATAAAAAGATCACTGAAGATAGGGGTACTATAGCAACATGTGGTGAAGAAAGCAGATGGTCCCCGGCTATCATTTGGAATTGTGTCTGGGGTCTTAAAGGCTATTGTTCAAACAAGCTACCGTTTAAGTGAGGAGTCAACTAAGTCCACATGGAAGAAGCACACCAGCCTTTAAGATCCAAAGATGACCATAACAAAATCCGAATATGATGAGGGGAACATATCAGAGTTTAAATTGTGAACACTGAATTTGTAGAAGGCTGTGGAGGACAGTAGGGGCCCCAAATCCATCTGCAGAGTATCCAGTTAGACTAAGCCTCTAGCAGATCCCTTCTAGTCACAGGCAAGGGACTCAAAGAGCTTTACTATTAGACAGATTACTGTACACTTGATTATGGTTGACCAAACATGGTATGATTTGGTTAGTGGGCCTCTGTCTTGACCTGAATTTGATGTAGACTCACGTAGTTCTGACTTTTTCCATGGCAAAAAATTTCGGGTCTAGCTTTTAAAATATTGATGGTGATCTTTTCTTTCTTATGCTTTATTTGTATTTGTGTTTTTATATTTTATTACTATTCCGTTATTCTTGCCACTTTATTTGGGTTTTGTTTTTTATTGTTACTGTTGGGTTCCCTGGTTTGTGAAGCACATGAGAAGTAGATGCGTAGAGATAATAATGGATGCAATGGTTAATCTGGAATGTGGGGTGCATGGGGGGGGAGATGCAGAGTGTGATGGGATTTGGGGAGCAAACAAGGAATCCAGGAGGAGGGAGTGACACTGGAACTGATTGTGAGGATGTATGTCCAACTCATTTTCAAAACGATTTTAATCATGGAGATGGATGATTTGTGAATACTCTAGCAAGAAAACCACCAAAAAATAAGATAAAAGATTGTTGATATAATGTGAAAAATGTAGCCCAGGTCATTGAGCCATCTGTATAGAAATTGTTTAATGGGATACTAATTAGCTATGTAAACTTTCACCAAGACACAATAAAATATATTAAAAAAAAAACAAAAAACCACTCCCTGTAACAGGACATCCTGCTTAGTAAACTAGAAGAGCAAAGGAAGAGCACACAAGACCCAGGCTAACAAGGGCCGCAGTGATAGGCACTGACTTCACGGCAATTTTGAAGATGACAAGGGACTAGAAATTGTTTCCTTCTGTTGGGCACCGGGACATGATGCGTTAGAACAGAGTTAACTGCATCTACCAACAAGTCTTTCTCCAACCTAATGACCAATGGCATTCAAAGACATGCAACTGTCAATATTAGCCTACTGTTATGCTCAATGTAAGGTGCCAGAAAAACTGGGAGCAGGTTCATAAAACTCGAGTCCATTAGATTCCCCGAATAACCTGCCATAATTTAGATTCCCTGTGTCTAATGTGAGGGGCGTTTTGGTGAGGGAGTGATTATGGACTGGGGTGCTGTCATCATGGCCGTCAATTCAAAACCACCAGCAGCTACCAGGGAGAAAGGTTGGCCTTTCTACTCCTGTAACCAGTCACAGTTTTGGCAACCCACAGAGCTCACTGTGAGTGAGAACTGACTCAATGGCAGGAGAGAGAGAGAGGAAAGTTGTGAGTTTCCTTATGGCTATACTGAACCCTGAGTGACTCATCTCCTCCCCACAACCCCTCTGCAAGGGATGTCCAGTTGTCTACAGATGGGCATTGGGTCCCCATCACGCGCTCCCCGCATTCACTTCCCCCAACCATCATGATCCCAATTCTACCTTGCAAACCTGGTTAGACCAGATGATGCACAGCGGTACAGATGGGAACTGGAAACACAGGGAATCCAGGGCAGATGAACCCCTCAGGACCAATGGTGAGAGTGGCGATACCTGGAGGGAAGTCGGGGTAGAAAGGGGGAATCAATCACAAGGATCTACATATAACCTCCTCTCTGGGGGATGGGCAACAAAAGGATGGGTGAAGGGAGATACTGGGCAGTGTAAGATAAGATAAAATAATAATTTATAAATTATTAAGGGTTCATGAGGGAGGGGAGACAGGGGGAGGGAAAAAAGGAAAAAGAGGAGCTAAGTCCAGGAACCCAAGAGAAAAGCGAATTTTGAGAATGATGAGGGCAACAAATGTATAAGTGTGCTTTACACAATTGATGTATGTATGTATTGTGATAAGAGTTGTATGAGCCCCAATAAAATGATTTTTTTAAAAAAAGAAAGTTATGAGTGGGTAACAACCAAGCACGTATTTGGCTCCAATTTGATCAATTCATAAAGGGGGCAGGAAAAGATAAGTCACTTGAGTTTCACAGAAAATTTGTTTAGATATTTCAAATATAAACCCAGATTGTTACAACATATTTTCCAGATCTCTATTTGCTGGTAAAACAAGAGTTGACATAAATGTTTAGTGGTGACCATTGAACATATTTAAAACACCATCAATAATTTGTACAATAAGGATATCCTACATAATTTTAAGTTGAAATGTTGTATAAAATATGTGTGTCTTCTTTGAAAATTATTTCCAGAAGCTGTTCTAAATATTCACAAAGTACTCATCATCTTGTAAGTGAATAATAACATATAATGATTCTCAGCTCTGCCACAGAAATCCCACTTTGGGACCAGTATGTTCCGTGACATTTATAAACCAAAGACAAGGCAAGATCCCCAATAATGATGTACCGGGCAGCAGTCAACCATTATGCACTGAGCCCATCCAAGTTCATTGTCCTCCACAGTACCAGACAGATGAGGAAGAAAATTCATAAATGATGTATGAATGCTTCTGTTATACCTGAGATGCTGACTGTTTATCTTACTAAGTGTTTGTAAGGCTCCTGTCACTTAGATGTATAATGCTCCAAGAAGACAAAAGAGAGAGTTAAAAAGGAAGTTTAAAAAGTATCTTTCAAGTCATTGTGCTAGGGCCCGCAGGGGTCAGGAGGGACTGCCCAACTTTAAGCTTTGGACTGAACAAGTTTATGTACTCTGAAAACTACAAATTAATTCAATGAGGAGCAGAGAAGAAAGGATTTCCAACATTGTAATTTCTAAGCGTAATTTCTCTAGTAAAGTCCAAACCACTGATTTCAGTCTGAAGTTTGCACCTAGTGATTTTGTTGTGAGTACCTTCAACTGTACAGCCAAACAAAACAAACCATGGCCTGGTCCTCCTTCCTCCTCTCAGTGATTCTTAAACTTGAACCCATTACTGCAGCCATGGGGTCAGCCAATCTCATCGAGGCCCTGCCTCCTTTTTGCTGCCCCTCTATGTTACCAAGCATGATGCTAGTGTAATATTAATCCAAGCACAATTGATAGAATATTATACCGTGAAGAAGACATAGAACATGATAATGTTTGGAGAGGAAGAGCAGTCACTTTCTCTGAAATGTAAATATGAATCGTATCTTTTAAAAGAAAAAAGTTTATTCCTCTTGCTGCTAAGCACAGTCTTTTAAACTAATGACAATGAAGATGAGAGAGTTTTAGACGCTGAAGGATCTATAAACACTACTAAATCCAGTTCTGTGATTTTGAAGATGAGAGCTGGAGTTGGGAAAATTACTTAATGCAATATGTTATCTAAATATGACTTGTAAAATAAACCTTGATTACTGCCTTTGATGTAGAATGAGTAAAGTAACTGAATCTCAATTAATAATTGTGTATGTTTTCTTAAACAGAAATGGTGTAGTCTATCTAGCATCTGTGTCCCAGATGTGTCTACATTGTGTAATATATTATTGAAAAGAGTATGTTTAGTGTGAACTAGTAGGTTTTCAAGTCAGAAGTAAATTCTAAATACATCAAAAAATATTTCAAGGCTTTGCAATTAGGTCAATTTATCACTCTGATTTTATTTTCCATCCATAAAATAGGTTGATTCTATTTTCCATCCATAAAAAGGCTGACTAATTCATTGGCTTGCAATAAAGATTAATTGAACTCAAAATATAAAATGTCTAACACATTTCAAGCATTCAATAAGTATTAAATGTTATTATGTTTTTTTATTTACAAGCATGAAACATTTCATAAAATTAATTAGTGAAGTCAGCTTTAATTTAGACTTTAGCTAGTTTTACTTACAGTTTAAATACATTAGAATAGGAGATGAAAAGAAATGTAAGGTCCAGATAATTTCGAATGACCCTAATTGTCTTTGAGTTTGGAATTGATCTTCAACTTCTTGTTTAAGTAACAAGATCCAGGAACGTCGCTGAGATATTGCAGGTGCCTCCCACATCAGCACACTACAGTTACTATTGCATTCAAGCGAATTGCACGTCTTTCTTGGTTATCCAATGCATAAAATTTATGTTGATATTAAATCACAGTCTATTAAGTGTGCAAAGCATCATGAAAAAGTTTGAAGTATGGTGAGAATGACCTACATGGGACATGAATGAACACATGCTACTGAAAAGAGCAGCTCCAACAGACGGGCCTGATCAAAGAGTGACACAAACCTTCAATAGCTGTGAAAAAGACACTACCTGCTCATTAAAATACAGTGGCTCACAGTAACATGAGGTATGTCTGTACTAGAATAATAGGTCAGAAAATAGTTGTCAAGATCTACGTTGAAAGGATGGTTGTTTCTGGCTACAAAGCATCAGAATGCACTTCACAATTGGCATCCTAGGATCAGCATAAAAATCTTGAGCATATTAAAACTAACTGCATACTATGCACTTGTGCTGCCCTTTTTGTTATTATTCATTGCCACCAAGTTGGCTCCTGTTCCTGGTGACTGTATTTATATGAATAACTCTTCTTCCCTATTCTCACAAGAGTTTTTTGTTTTGTTTTGTTTGAGCCAATTGGCTGCACTAAATAACACCATTCTTCCTCTTATACTCAGTCATTGGTTTAGCAAAGATACCTAAATGCCTACTATGAGCCAAAAGTGTGCGAGCGGAAAATACCAAAGTTAATGGAGATACTGTACAATTAGCAAACCCTCATAAATTATGTGTGTTCAATGGAAAACGTATTTAGCATGCTGACCACCCCCAGTCCTTAGAATCCAATGGTCTTTCAATGGCTAAATATAAAAAGGAGAGAATTGTGGGCAGGAAATACTATGAATAATATCTAGCAGATGAAAACATGAGATCTACTTTAATTTTCCCCTTATTTATCTGTCAACATCATGCTCTTTCTTCAAGAGTAGAAATTGTAAGCTGACTGCTCTTTGTTCTTCCAGCCCTTTAATTGTACTCTTCCAATAACATCATTCATTTTGTATCAGGATAGTGAAAGTTTCTCTAGATGGAAAACAGTGACTGGGAAGTGCTCTTCCGTACCTCCTGTACTGCCTGGCACAAAGTAATCACCAAACAATATCTTTTTCTGGAATAGTAGAAGTATAAACACATAAGAAGTCACCATGGTTTATAAAATTTGTTTTGATGTCGAGATAAGGAGAGCGCAGAAGCTCAGGGGAATAGATCAAGCTGTTTGAGAAAAGGGGATTAGCTGAGTTTAATTTTTATAGTCAGGTAAAGTTCTGACCAATTTTTGCATATATAAAGACAAAGTAAAAACAAACCCACTGCTATCTAGTGGATTCCCACCCATTGCAATCCACTAGCACAAAGTAGAGCTGTCTCCTAGGAATTCCAATGCTATAAATCTTTACAAAATCAGACTTTCACACCTTTCTCTGACAGAGTATCTGGTGAGCTCCAATCAGATTTGTTTCGCAGCAGAATGCTTTAACCACTGTGCCACCAATGATGCTTTAGGATTAGAATTAAAAGTGAAGCCAAGGCATTATAAATGGATTTGGGAATCACTTACATAGTTTTTTCAAAATGTTTTTTTAAAAAATAAGGAGTGCAGCAATCAAGGTAACTTGAGGAATAATTCTATTTGGGGGTAAGATAAAAAAAGGTTATTACAAAAGAAAGAGACAGAGAGAAATTAGAAAGAGAGCTAAGAGTATTTTATAGAGGAGAAATGGTTAAAAAGAAAAGTGGATTGAGAAGAGAATAAGAACTATTCAATTTGTGCTGTCTGTGGTCATTGGACACCATCAAACAGCTATTGGGAAACAGGGTGGAAGTCAGTTTATCAGATGAGATTTTTCTTCCCATGTTGAGTGCATTTATACCTCTGAACCTCATTTTATAGGATGGAATCCACCCCCAAAATATGATATATAGTGGAAAGGATGTGCTTGTTTGAAGTGATTTCAATATATTACTGCTATTTGCACAGTGACATCATCACGACTGTGCGGGAGATGGAAATTTTGCATTTACTCATGTTTTTATAGTATGAATTTTTAAAAACGTATTATTGTTAACCGTTCAAAAATTTGGGAAATTTTTGTCAACTATCACAATTAAACTACGATGGGAAGTCTTTATTGTTGTAGCAATAAGAAGCCCATATGCAATTTTGGAATCACTGATAACTATTTTTGTGAGAAATGGTTGGTGTACTTAATAGAATTCAGTAGGAGAAGAATCAGACTGCTAAGAAGGTAGTTTATCCTGCAGTAACCTGAGGTTTTTGCATTTTGGAAATTGTATATGTTGGATGGGTAGGATTGCAAAAAAGGGGGTGGAGGTACAGGGGCAAGGAGGGGGGTTAATGACAGGAGTACCAGAGTTTCTGCATGATGTAGTTTGTATAACATATTTTTAGTTGATTGGATTATCCTTCTTAACATAATTTTTATTTCAATTCTGTTGAAAGTGAAAGTAAAATGAACAAATTAAAGGATCTAGTTAGCTGAAGTCTAAGATAGAAAAAAAATCATACTGAGGATGGATTTTCTCTCTACATGTGATGAAGAAAGAAAACATTTTCCATAGTAATATGAAGACAAACACATTTTCATGGGAGATAATTTACTAATCTAGATTCATATCCTATGCAATCCTATAGAATTCAGTATATAATACTTTAGCCACCTTAGAGTAGACATTTATTTAACCACCCACTCATTTATCCATTAAAAACATAATTGAGTGCTTACTATGTTATGCACTGTGATAGCCAATCATGCATAATACCTATTCCTTGCCTTCAAGTGCTGAAAACCTAGAAGAAATCTCTAGATATAGCTAAAAATGGTCAAGAAAATTAATAACTACCACTTAAGTGAATCATCAGATTAAGCAAGTTTGTTTTTGCATTCCATAGTGTTTGATATATGATGCTGCTAATGAAGAACGCTGCTGGCCTAGTGGTTACCCATTAGGCTGCTCTGTTAGACCAGGTTGAGTAGAGAAGCTGATCCAGTGACACTCCTAGATGTGTAAGAAAGAGCTTTATATCAAGAAGAAATTATATATCAAGAAAACTGCCCAGCCCAGTCCAACTTTTGTCCCTAAGTCTCTCTTCAGACTCACACAGCTACAAGCAATGGTGCAGAATGCAGGAATATCACAGTCAGTCGCAGTCAAGGTCATGTGGATCCAAGGTCGGTGGAAACATGGCAGGACTCCGGCATCTCCCAGGGTGGCCAGAAAGCAGGAAGATCAAGGCAGGCTGGGGGGCGCGGGGAGTGGGGGGGCTGCGGGGGCGGGAGGGGGGCGGGGTTGTTCTCCAGGTCCTTCTTATAAGAAAGCCACCCCACCAGGAGGCATCCTCAGGTTGTGACCTGACTGACAGGTTGGATATCACCCCTACACTTTCATATATCTTCAAGTTGACAAGAAATTATGTAACTACTGTACCTCTGTTGCTAAACACAAGGTCAGTAGTTCAAAACTGTCATGTAAGAGAAAGAAGAGCTTCCTACTCCCATAAAGAATTACCATCTTACAAACCCACAGATATACTTACTCTGCTCTCTGGGGTCACAGTGACTTGGAATCACCTTGATTGCAGTGAGTTTTGGGGGGCTGCCCATAGCATATTGACTACTCAAAATAAAATTTATCTTTTATGCCTGAATTGAATTTGTTCTCAAATATGCTTATGTAAATGTGCTTATTATTGTATTTATGTAATTTTATTAAATATTAAACTAATTAAGTAAAATTTGGAAGGTTTTTCTTTGATGATGTTGTTTCTATCAAAACTAAGTTAAATGCTTTGCTAAAATTCAATAAAAGTAAGTTGTTAGCAAGGTTTACAGTGTATTTAATGTTTTAATATGATCCTTCTAGTCATAGACCTCCATTGTGTGAAAGTTTCACTTTTGTATAAGTTGCCAATTATGCTAATGAGGCAGGGTTAACCTATCTTGATTCAAATCACCACCTTTAGTTGCCTTGGGGAGTATGGTATGCAGATTAGCTATCATCTGGGCTGTTATGGCTGTGATTCACATGGTCAGCAGTTTGAAACCACTAGTCGCTCCATGAGAGAAAGACCGGGCTTTCTACTCCCATAACAGGTTGTAGTCTTGGAAACCAATAGGAGGTCACTCCAAGTCAGCATCGCTCAATGGTAGTGAGTTTGGGTTTTGGGGGTTCCATCAAACCTCAGAAACAGGCAAGCTGCCATCTCCACGAGGAGTCCCCATGAATCCTTTTGCCTGACTAAGCAAGCAAGACATCCTTTCCTTTTGGACAGTTCACATCTCCTTAGCAGTTCACATCTCCTCAGCTATGCTGAGCAACTTGGGAAAATGTTGCCCTCTTGCTCTGAATCCTGAATCTGCTTTTTCTCCACATGACCTCTTTCATAGGGGACTTGAGCCGACAGCCTATTGCCTGACCTGATTCACAGTTTCTACAGTCTTTCAGTCAAAAGCTCTATTTGATGTGAATGAAGAGAATTCTCTAAGTAGATGCCTGAACTGCTTGGGGGCTTAACCAGCCTGACAACCACAGGCACCGTCTCCTCGGTGGTTCATGGATTTTGTGAGAACTCGCAGTGACTTGTGACACTGCGAGATGTCAGTGAGAATACTGAGGAGAGAAGTAGTGGTTGGTATCAAATAATAGAGTTGAATAACATTTTGAAAAGTCAGATATTTGAGACATCTTTAATCTTCACATCATTAGGACTAGTACTGATCCTTCTAAAAGAAATTATTTTTGCCAGGCTGAATTAACTTTGGGTGACAAAACTTCCAACAACTGAGGGAAAGAAATCATTTTTTTTTTAAGTAAGATTTCTCCACGAAGGCTATACCAAGGGGCTTCAAAAAGTTGATGGAAAAAAATCCATTAATTTTCATTTTACTTTTCCATTAATTTTTTGAAGTCCCATCATATCATATTAGAAAGCTCTCAACCCACATAAAATAAAGTACAAAATTTTAAACCTGCCACTAATATAAGAAATACACTGTACATGAGTTATGGTTAAAAGATGATAAAAATTTTGATCACTAGACTGGTTTTAAAAAAAAACCTTGTTCTTTTAAAATTGATTAATACACAGATTTATATTTTAATTAAAATTAAATCTTTAAGGTATGCAAATAAGAGTATTTTCAGTTAATTCACTGTAAACATTCTTTTAATTGATCAATCAGTTAGCCATTCCACTTATTAGGGATAAAAGGTGTTTTTGCTGTGCTAAATGCTGCCAAAATTGGCAGCAAGGTTACAGACTAATGACTTACATATGTAGATATAATTGTGTTACATTGAAAGAAAGAACTTTTTTTGCTTCTTAGTTTATAAAATTAGGAGGTGATCTTTCATATTATCTAGCACAACCCATAAAGACCAAAGCAATTCCATATACACATGTCTAGTACTCTATAGAAACAAATACATTGAACATATTATAGTAATACTGCACAATTCCTGGGAAATCATCAAATACACTATTTCAATCCGTTTTGTGCTTAGGGAAATACGTCATCTAAAAGAATCATATTTATCAGGAAAAATAAGAGGTTAGAATTCCATGGCCAGCAGGCCCTTGGGCTGTGCTTACATAGAGGCACAACCTCCCTTCCCAGTTGATGGATTAAAAGCTGACAGAGGGGAGCCATGTGCCGGGTGGCATGTCCCTGGAAAGGATAGGATGTGATACTTTGTAATTTGAGTTTCCTATTAAATAATGTTGAGTTATTAATTCTTAGTAATTCAAGGCACTGAAATGCCTTCATTGGGATGAACATTCTTGAATTTTATGTGGCAAAAATATCTAGAAAATAGAATCTGAACAAAGCCATTTTTCACCCATTACATTCTAATAAAACAAAGAAAAACAAAAGTATATGTATTTATATACCCCATGTTTTATTAAACTACTATGACTTCAGTTGTTGCCTATGAGCTTCTTCCGGGAATTGTTCTTTGTGTTAGTCCCTCATATGGAGACGGCTGAATGTTCTCATTCAAACCTATTAGCCAACTAATTGACTCATGTGCTTAAACCCTCAAACCTAAAAGCTTAACAGTTTTAAATATCAAATATCAGAGATGGAGCAAAATTGTGGGAGATTCTCTCATGAATTTCTTTGAAAAAGTTAAGACCTATTCTAGCAGGTCATTGTTCTGAAAAAGATGTGTAATAGAAATTGTGACTTAATTTTTACTGCTTCTTTCTGTTTTATGACAATTAGTTACTTAAAGGATACTGTCATCTTAATTTCATCTCTTATGTTTTCGCTTTTATATCTACTTGTTTGTGATATTGCATTGATTCTTCCATTTTCACATCATTCACAAATCTTAAAGTCACCATCCCATCAAAACTTTCCTTACATAACAGCTAGTGCTATGGGTAAAATTGGGCCTTCCAAAAGGATATGGTGAAGGCCTAAGCTCTACCTCTTCCTATAATTATGATCTTGCGATGTGATGTTATCAGTTAACATAAACATACTGGAGAAGAGTGGGTCCTAACCCTATAGAACTGAGATCCTAATAAAAGAAGACAAGATACACAAAACATAGGGACAGAGGAAAAGCACAATAGGATGTTATCGCTGTAAGTCAAGGAGCATGGGAAGCTGTCAAGAGCTAGGGTAGAAGTATGAAATTCTTTCTTTTACAAAGTCCTCACGTTTAGTCAACGTGGCTGATACCCTAATTCAAACTTCTACTCTCCAAAACTGTTCATTCTATTCATATAAAACATTCAATTTGTGGTATTTTGTTATGTTGTCCTTAGCAAATTAATAGACTACCATAAAAGTATGCTAAGTGCCCATCTTAAGTGTTGTCTCTTTTCCTATTAACACTAGCATTATTTCCAAATGAAACTTCTTTTTTTTCCACTTCATCTTGGATAAGTAGAATAATCTATGATACAAATATTTACTGAAGTGCTTCCTCTTGTTATTCCAAGTTTTCCATAATATACTCTGTTATTGTAGTCTCAATATGACATTATAATCTTGTCTGACTAGTTTTAGGTAGTTGGAGTTTGAATTCCTTAAGATTAGCAGAAATATTACCATTTGAAGCAAGAGTCATCAAAGTTCCCAGATTAATTATGGGCTGCATTTTTTTTTTTTAAGACTCATGAATTGTATAGGCTTATGCTTTAAAATAGTTGGAAAAAATCAAAGGAAGAATACTATTTCATAATCTATAAATTCTTATAAAATTCAAATATGAGACATAAATATATATGAGGGGATTTCAAAATGTTCATGGAAAAACATGGAATTTAAATATATGCAAATTTCCTTAAACTTTTGATATGCAAATTTTCCTTAAATTCCTTCCTGTGTGTGTGTGTGTTTTCCATTGTTCAGAACAATGTATCCTGTCAATATTCTATTCTGCTTCATGAACTCTATAGACATAAATCTTTTTTCAAGCCTTAAATAAATACAGAGCAAAAAAATTATTTAGTGAAATAGAAAAGTAAGGGGGTGATGGAATTTTATGCAGACTCGGAGAGAAATCAAAATGGGTAAAGAAGAAAAAAACTATCCCCACATTTAGACAGCTCCTAAATTGTTGCCTCTTCTACCTATTAGACACCCCCCACACCCCCACCAACAAAAAAATCAACCCTTATTAGCTAAGAGCTCTGTGGCAAAGTTCAAACCTACCAACAAGTGCTCATGGGAAAACCACAGCAGTATGCTTTTTAAAAGGTTCGATTCTTGAAAACCACATGGGGTAGTTATACTCTATCTTGTAGGAGTTGAAAGCGTTTTGAGGACACAACAAAAGATACTCGCTTATTAGCTCTTATATATAAACTGTAATTATATGACCTCATTGAAGCCCGACAATAGCCCTAAGCCTGCTGAATGTGAGTCCCAGGATCATACAAATATCAAAGTTCTCAGGTAGTAGTAAAAATGTTGGAGGTTGAATTCCTCCCAAAAAGGATCCCCGAAGAAAGCAGTGGCACTGTGCTTTAGAAAAGCCAGCCCTTGAAACCCCCGTGGAGTACAATTCTCTCCTGGCAAACAGGGGGTTGCCATGAGCCAGTATTGACTAAGTGACAAGTCATACTGGTGATGACGAATGAAAAGTGTGAGGCTTAAAAATGTTGACTAAGTGACAGGCCTGTCATTTAACCTGTGTCTGATATATGTCAATGTCCACTGTCATTAACTTTTGTTATTCATTGACATTGTCCTTATTCTTCAAGAATGAACATTTAAAGCCTTAGGAAATTTTGCACATAAAATTATTATGGAAGATTCTCGAATTGAAATTCAGTGTTCTACTCACATTTAAAGGCCACAGACATGTCTTTGTAAAGCACAGATGTTGATTTTTAGCTAAGAGTCTCTTGTCAGAAAGAGTGATGGAATTTTTGTTAACACTGATTGGTTTCAAGGCAATAGGCTGACGATTAAATATCCTAATAATGACCATTAATTGACCTCTTAGTATATTTTAGACATTCATTACTCACAATAATCCTAATGAATCATGCCACTATTTCTATTTTCATCTTAGAAAATTGCATCACAGAAAAGTTTTAACTTGTGCAAAGTTAACAGAGTTACACAAGTAGGGCATTGTTGATGGGATATGATATGATTTGAGTTTAGGGGCCTAACTCCAGAGTCATGCGGTTAAGCAAAATACTAGTCTTAAGAAAATCTCTGTATTCAGCTAAACATATGAAAAGAGTTCTGTTATCCCCGGTTGAGAAATGGGCTGCTACTGAGAGATTAGAACCCACCAGCCACTCTGGGGGCAAAAGAAGGGGCAGTCCGTGTCTGAACAGATTTACATCCTTGGAAATCCTCTGGGGCCACTCGACTCTGTCCTGGAAGGGTTTGCTATGAGTCTGAATTGACAGCACTGGGTTTGGTCTCGTTTTTGTTTAAATCCATGGGATTTATATTACTAAGTATATTGTACTTTCAAAAGAAAATGATTTATCTTCCTATAATTCATCAGCAATGTGAGTATATAATAAAACTACTAGAGTATATAAAACTCTATCTTTGAAGACAAAGGCCCGAACACCTATAAAGATTTGCAATCACGATGGTAGGATGATGAGTTCTTGTGCTTAGAAAGGTCCTGTACAGCATTGTGATGCTCATCAACTTCTCCTTAAAGAGGAGGTCCTTTCAGGCTACACTGCAAGCTTTGACCACAATAAGAGAAGTTTCTTCAGGTTCATAAACTGTCTTTCCTTCAGGCAGCTCTCCTGACCAGCTTTCGTCATCCTAAGATCGCAGTACGGTTAACATAAAATGTTTGCTGTCAGGAAAAAAATGGGCTGTGAATAGTGCATAACGTACAAACTGCCTCGGGAACTGTGATTTGCACAGTCCCCAAACACAGAGGAGCACAAAGATTGAGCTATCTTCTCCACCTTATTACTGTTTTTAAAGTTGATTTCAAGATATAAGAAGTCTCTGGAACAAAGAAGAGGCCCCTGAGTGCTTCGGGCATAACCTTTAGTCAGTGAGTTGCGTTGGATATTTTGTCAACACAGTGCACTGCATGCATTTCACAGGAATGGCCCTATTTTAAAATGCAAATGCTACAATCATATGGCAATATTTAAACCTCTTTTCCTTGAGGTCAATGTAAGGACACCGAGTAATTACAACTATAGCATGAGATACTTAATTACAGAGTTGCATATTACCTCCACTAGACAAAAGCATTTTTATTACAGCAATTCCTCGCTTTTAAGAAACACATTTTTTCCCCTGCATAGGGATATTTCCGACCTCAGAATGCATCCTGGCATTTCTGAAATTAAAACTGAAATGGGTGAATTTAATGAAGTGATATCTTGCCCCAAATGTTGATTTTTATATCTAAGATATGTCCTAATATAGAGCAGCTTTTAAAATGGAAGAAATAACATATTCTAACATGTGTTTGACATAAAATACAAAAACTAAGCTTGTTGATGAGTCCATTGTGACTCAGCAGCTGATGTGTTCCAGCGTGGAATTGCCCCATTAGTTCTCCTGGCGCTCATCTTGACGGGGAGGGATTGCCAGGTCCTTTCTCCTGCAGTACTGCTGGGTGGGTTTGTATGCCCAACCTTAATGAGAAGTTGAATGTGAACTGTGTGATGGTTAGATTTTATGTCAACTTGGTACTGCTACTTGTGTGGAGGTGTGGGTGGAGTCTAATATGTCAATCAGTTTGCAGCCTAGTGATGGCTCCTTGAAAGGTGGCCTTTTTGGAAAAGGGAAACTGGAAACTTCTTTCTATCTGCCCCTTGGCCTTCCAGCATTCTGGGACTCTGTGCCTGCCTCCCCTTTGGGCCACCTGACCCTGGGATCCTTGCAAAGTTGGACCCACCAACGTGTGATCTTCCTGCATGCCACTGCAGCTTTCTGCATCAATGGCCTGCAGCTGCATGCATTTAAAGAGTGTTCAGGCTAGCATCGGCACCGTGGAAGTAAGTTGGACTGGGCTGGGGTGCCTTCTTCATACAAAGCTCTTTCTTATACATAAATGAGTGCCACCGGCTTTGTTTCTCTAGACAGCCCAGCCTAACCCAAAGCATTTTTTTCTACCTAGGAATCTTTGGTCTAATAGCGATGCATTTTTTTTTTAATTAAAGAAAATCTTTTGTTTGCCATAGGCTGTTATTTAAAACTGTACATTGTAGAGATTGCATTTAATGCTCACCACCACATCTTGAAAAATAAAGTCTTGCTAGTGGCAATAACGACAACATCTTGTCTCTTTTGTTGCCAAACGCATCAGCCTGTGGCGGGTCTCGGGGAAGAGACGAGCCAGTCCGGGTGCAATGTAGCAAAGATGAAAAATACAACTATCCTCTAATTCCTAAATGCTTCCTCCCCGCCCCCACTATCATGATCCGAATTCTATCTTGCAAGTCTGGCTAGCCCAGGGGATGTACACTGGTACAAATAGGAACTGGAAACACAGGGAATCCAGGGCAGATGAGCCCTTCAGGACCAGTGGTGTGAGTGGCGATACTGGGAGCGTAGAGGGAGAGTGAGTTGGAAAGGGGAACTGATTACAAGGATCTACATATGACCTCCTCCCTGGGGGATGGACAACAGAAAAGCGGGTGAAGGGAGACGTCAGACAGGGCAAGATATGACAAAATAATAATTTATAAGTTATCAAGCGCTCATGAGGGAGGGGGGAGCAGGGAGGGAGGGGAAAAATGAGGACCTGATGCCAGGGGCTTAAGTGGAGAGCAAACGTTTTGAGAATGATGAGGGCAATGAATGTATAAATGTGCTTTACACAATTGATGTATGTATGGATTGTGATGAGTTGTATGAGCCCCTAATAAAACTATTTTTAAAAAAAGTTCCTAACCTTCTACTCAGGTGATTAGAAAATTTCCATTAGGAGTAGGTTCTATTATGCCCTGTAACCTACATTTTAATGCTCATTATCCTCTGTTTTATCATTGATAAGCAGACAACTGCAAAACATTCGTGAAAATTCAATTGCAGTCTTGACAAATGCCTTCACTGTGTAAGCTTTTGCACTACTGATCTATGTACTACAACTATTGCTTAAAGTACTAAAGTTCAGACTATTTCTACAGATGTGTAAGCATGTAGCTCTAGGCATTAAAAACATAGTTAGAGGTTATTGTCATTATTATTATTATTATTATATCAGAGAACCTTCTTTCCCATGCTCTTGCAGTTGTTTACCATGAACAATTTGTTTTCCATTCATCAAACAACTGTACTCCCCAGGAATACAAATAAGCCGAAGACAGTCTGAATTGTCAAGAAAATGTTAATCATTACATGCACCGTGCACATCTACCAACCTCTAACGTGTTATTTTCCTTTCTCCCATAGATTGTGATGAAATCTATGAGTGGGTTTGTCTAAAACATGTCTTCTAATGTGTCTACCAAGATGATTGCATAAGTAAAAAACAGAAACAGCCTGGTTTTCATTTAATAATCCAAAGTGAACAATAACCTGTGCAGATTCAGAAACATGTGACTCTTTTCTGCCCTTGTCTTATTTTATACATTAAAAACACAAATATGTGGATTTTAAATTACAGAAAATACTTTCCAAAAACATTCCCTTGTAGACCTCTAGATGGCAAGCTTTAGTAAAGTTTTATGACCTAGCTGAATTCACAGGATTTCTTACCAATTCTGTCTAATGCACCTATTGAAATTATTTTCAGTTTAATAAGTGACTCAGATATATTTGTGCTCTTATGGAACAATGCATGAGAAAAGTGGATTACATTTTTTCTTAAGATTTCATCTTTTGCATTGGATTTATAAAAATTGTAGCGCGACGGTGTCCTTGTATCTTTTTCTGACGTTTCTTTGGTGTGCTGGATGGTCTAGAAATGTTTTCCCTGATAAATGATTTCAACCGGCTTCTAAAATTAACTCTTGCTCTATAAGTATAGAGATTAGTGACAGGTTTTATTAGAGGATTTTTAAAGCTTCAAATGATAGCCACCTAATCCTTTGAGAAGTATCAAGTGAGAAGGTCTGTATTAGTCTTCCATCAGAATCTTTCTCAACGTCACCCAACCCCTTGGCAAAACCGATACCCCAATCGGGCTAATTTCCAAAGCACCTATGTTTACGTCTATCATCGCTTTCCTTTGTGGCTGTTATTGTTGGGAGCTGCCAAGTCGTTCCAACGATAGGAGAAAACACTACCAGGTCCTGCACAATCCTCATAATCATTCCGAAGCTTGAGCCTGTTTTTGCAACCAGTGGATCAGTCCCTCCCTTTGAGGGTCTTCCTCTTTTTTGCTGAACATTTACTTTGCCAAGTGTGATGTCTTTTTCCAAGGACTGGCCCCGCCTGAGCAAATCTCCAAAGTATGTGGGTAGGTGTCTCACCATCCTTGATCCTATGGAGTAGTCTGACCATACTTCTTCCTAGACAAACTTGTTATCCTTTAGATAAGGTAAAACATATTTATGCTCAATGTATACTGTCTTCAAGAATGGTCATTGGGTGAACAGAAGTAAAATTATTAAGAATGATTATAATATATAAAACTGGCATTAAAAAGAATAAATCCACTTTGCATTTAACACTCTTTGTACTAATGTTGAAGCATAAAATCCAGTGATAGCTTGTATATATATGTTAAATTTCAATAAGGATTTGAATTACTGTCCTAAAGCTATGTGACTATGAAGAAATCTATTCTGTAATATATTGGATATTGTCTTTCTACCCCTTTTCTGAAAGATAGATTTCCACCAGACACAGAGTAACGATGGAAATGATTTTTTAGTATACCATAATACTGTCTACTGACCATAAATGGACATCTGACCCAACTAGCAAAAGTATCTAACTAAAAGTAGAACAGTCATTTCCAAGAATCAACTGTTCATCACCAGAATGGGTTACCGACCCAAGATTAATCAATTAAAGATTTTCCTGAAGACTTTAAAGCGAGGAGAAAAAAAAGCAAACAAGCCTCTCTCCAGTGTCTGTTGCTATAGCATGCAAAGTTTATGAGTTCACGTTCCTAGAATTTCCAGCTCCGCGGTTTGAGAGGAGGAGGCAGAACTGGACAAAGAGCGAGCGAGCTGGTGGATGGCAGGTTCTGAGGGCGTGAAGCTTCTGAGCCTCATGAGTTCAGAGACGGAGCTCTTTTCTCCTGTTTGCAATCTGTGGGGCAATGTAGACGTCATTTACTAACGTGAAGTATTTACTTAAAATGGCTCATTTTACTTTGAAACATGGAAACTTGGACTTTTGTGTTCTTTTGTAATTCTCTTTGGAAGTAAAATATTTTTGTCTATGTTGAGAATAGACATGTCTTTTAAAATCGTGACAGAAGATACACCTTCTAAGAAAATCCAAGCGTACTCATTCTTATTTATAGTCAGTAAATGTGTTTGTCTGGGTACTTTAGAGGGGAAAAATCCACAGAAACTCATGGATAAGAGAGAGTTTTCTATAAAGGTTAAGGGAACATCAAGAAAACATCCCAGCCCAGTGCTGCCCAAGCCCACAAGTCCAACATTAACCCATATGTCTGACACCAATCCACAAAGTCCTCCTCCTCACAAAACACACACTATAACGCTGACTGCAGGAGGAAAGCCGAATCAGTGAACGTGTGAGCATCTCAGCACTGGCAGGGGTCTCCACACTGCTGCTCCAGCACCCATGGCTGCATCGGGGTAAGTCTATGCAGCTTCTCCTTGGGGATGTCTTGCAGGAAGTCAGCCTTGCCAGCTGAAGCAGGGAACTGGCTAAGGCAGCTGCACTGATCCTACCATCACAAAGCAAGAGACCGGATAACTAGAAAGATGAGGCTCGCCAAGCCATTTATCCATCCACCCTTCGATTAACCCCACATGTGTTTATCAGCCAGGTTGGCACAATAAACTAACTACCTCAGTAAATAAAATAGGACATTCAACTTAGGAAACTGCAAAATAAAGAAGATTTGTGACCATAGCAAAGGAAAGAGAAGGAAGCCAAATGAATAATGTTTAGAAATCCTTGCATTCATGATGATGAATGCAGATACATTCCTTATTGGGATGCATGTGTCATCCAAAAGAACTCACAAATGTTGAGAATTTCTATAACTTACTTAAAAAAAATTTTTTTAAGGTGGAGTGTTTGCATTAACCTGAAATGATAAAGTCCTAGCTAGAGGTCCAGATCTCCTAGGCACAAGATTCAAAAATCCCCTAAAGCACACTGTCATGTGTGTCTATTCTTTTCAGACAACTGATTTCCTCTTTTTTAGTACAAAACCTTAGATTTGCTCTAAAAATGCTTTTGCACACGTTTGTGGATGCTTTTTAAATTTTGGACCATGAGCAATGCAGATTGTATCCACTAGGGGCCCCTAAAGTCCTATAACATGAAAAACACCCGCTTGAAAATAAGTCAATTTGCTGAGAGAAGTAGAGCAGATGAAAAAACAGACAGAGCCATGAGGCTCTCACTTGAATGGATGGATCCTATTGTGCCAGAAATCAGGCCTGCCCTTGGAATTACATTTATATGAGCTAATCCGTTCCCAGTTTTACCAAACCAGTTTGAATAAGGCCGTAGAAGGAAGCAAAGGAGTCCTAAAAGCAGTCAAACTTCACCATTCGGATGTGATTTTCTGTGAAATCTACTCTTCGTGACTTCCAAAGGAAGAATCAAAACTGGAAGATAAGAGAGAAACTAACTATGCATGATAATGATTCTAGATATAACTAGAAAGTGGTAATATATTGATTTCAGTCTAGATGGAATTATACAGCTAGATATTTGTGCTCAGAAATAACAATATGTCATTTACATACAGCAATTGCTGGAATAAAGAATTCAGAAACCTTGAGAAAATAAGGAAAACAGTGGATTGGAATTTAAAACATGAGCAATCAAGACATTCTTCTTTTTATTATAAGATTAATTAACCCCTTTTAATAGTGAAGAGATGTCCAAACTACTAGTGTGCTGTAACTAGAATATACATTAATAGCACTAAGGGGAATATTTTGACTGCTGGGCTTTCTTTTGTTGTGTAATATACTGGCTAAATTCTGGATATAGAACATTTATTTGTTGAACAGTTCTGGAAAAGTGTAACAGAGAGCTTATATAAAGGTAATCAAATGAAACATTTCTATTGAGTTAATTACAGCTCTTAATGACCCAATACAATATAGCATTTATGAGTCTGTAAATCTTTACTGAAACAGGATAATCTCCTTTCTCTCCCACAGAGTGGCTAGTGGGTTTGATACAGCTAGCAGCCCAATATCTGTAGCACTCACTACCAGGGCTTCTTTCCATAAGGTTACCTAATTAAAAACTAAAGTAATGAAGTTTAGAAATGTGAAAATTCAGTGAGGATACAAAAAAAATGCATGTTATCAGAAAACTTGAACTGAAATGCTTGTCCTTGCCACTTCAAGTTATACTCTCTTGGATACGCTGCCTGTTATCTCTAAAGCTCAGTTTTATTTTCCACAAAATTGGATTAATAGAGAAAGTAGTGCAGGATGTCTTCCCAGGAAAATTCCCCTTGAAGTTATTCCCCACCCATATGGTAGCTGCAATATTCCCCATGTGACATTATCTCTAACTACAATTGGTTGTAATAAGTGTAGGCATCTCCTCCTCACTGCCCCATCAGGTGCCATTAGTGGGATTGTGAACCATGGAGAGGGAAATATTCAATATTCAAAGGGAGATGCCAGCGTGGAGGCATTCTAGAATAAGAAATAAGTTGAGAAACTAAGAAAGAGTGGTTAAGTAAGAAATAGAGCGGTTTTTGCTGTTCTGGTGCTTGAGTTATTCTAAATTCAGCCCTGTCCTTGCTATGCCTATCGCTTGGTTTATCTCCTTAGACTCACTAATCAGCAAATTTCTCATTTGTTCAAATCTTTGAAATTGGTATCCAGTCCAAACAGGTCCCTCCAAAAAAGTTCCAGCATAGTTAACTTCTCTAATTCCGTAGAATTTTTCCCCAGAAATAAAATATCAAATAAAACCAGACTTTCAAAAACATAAAACACTTAAAATATATTTTATCTGAGATGACTAAAATAGATGAAGCTTTTGTTATATAAAAGAAAGATGTCTTATTATAAATAGTTTCAAATGGCAGCACCAAAGAAAATATTTTGGTGAAATGTAAGGGGAAGAAGATTTCAATACAGTAGAAGAAAAGCGTGCTAAAAATTGTAATCTTTCAGACTTCTAGTGTTGATCCATAAGATTCTATGACACGAAGCCTTGATGATTTACCCCAAAGATGGTAGCCATTCTACTGTACAACCATATTTCTTCAGCTTTATTTTTCTTCAGATAAAAAGACTCAAATTTACCTCCTTTGTTTAATCTATACGTACATGCTATCTAGAAATACATTTTATTTATGTGTATAGTTTATAAACCAGTGATCCTCAAAAAAAAAGGGTACAGTCAATGATTATGTTATCTTCTTTCTAGTAGCAACAGTAAATGATTCATGTTGAAGGGAGTTTTCATTCTTCATTCAAATAAAATTGAACCCTAGCCCTGGTCTATTCAGGAATAGAGCGGACAATGGAGACTGTTTAATCTCTAAGGACATTGAAAAGTCCTGCTCATAGAGATTACATATAGGATAGCCACACAATTTATGCTGGACCAATCAGTGTGACCATCAGAAAATTGTGCTGACCCAATTAAAGAGCCTATCCAGATATTCACTAAGAATTCTGTTGCCAAGGTTGACTTTCTCCTGTTCTGAGCACAGGACCCTGACATCTGCTGGCAGACAGCATGAGACCGTGGAGACAAAAGAAGCCCGAAGACAGGTCGAATGCTTTAGAAATAAAGCGCGGAAAACCTCTAAATGGAGTCCTGGATGACAAGGTTGAACCGTGGGAAGACACCTAACCTGAACACTATCATCATTTAGCAGAACTCATTTGTGTATTTTGTTTGTTCATGCACATTGGAGCTCAGTGACCTTCAATGTGTAACTTAAAGCAACGAAAACAGTGCAAGGAAAGGAGAGCGGTAGGAAAGCAATGCCACACGATGTTGTGGTTTTTGTTCCTTTGCCCCCAACTTCACAAACGTACAGGTTCTGACATTTTTGGCTACTGCAAATATTCACACATCTCACCAAAGTAAGATTTGGGAAAGTAAAATGTTTAAAATAAATAAATAGAAAAAGATTTGTCGAATATTTACTCGCATGTCCGTGTCCTATGTGTTCTCTACTAATATGTTACACCCCTGCAGCAAATGCTTCTGAGGCCAATTGTCAGATGATTCCTCTAGTCCACGCACTCAACTCTTTAAAAAAACACACATAAACCCAGAAAATTGTCATTAAAAAAACATCACATGAAGCTCTATTTTCAGGTCTCATTCTTTCTCAGAATAAAAAAAAAGTACCCTATTGTGCTTCTGTTCTCTATTTATTGAGGTGTGGAGAGGGAAGGCGACTGATGATCCTGTATCTAATTTGAAAAATATTAACAATAATAAGTTATCAAAAGACTTTCTGCTACAATGTTTTTCAGTACGAGGAGCTACTGCTTTTTGAAGGTTTGCTTTATGCCACTTCACTTTTATGAAAGACCTACATTCATACCTGTTTTCACAAACCAAAAGACATCCAATGAGGATTTTTGCAAAGAAAGACCAAAAAAAAGCAAAACTCATGTAGAGTATTTTCCTTGTGGTGCACCATTTACAGAGACAGCAGCCACAACGTGAAAGTCTTCCCCAGGAGCTGCATGCGAAGTGTTTCTACTCCAAATAGATGGTGTGCCTATCCTATCATTCCTGCTTTTACCACATGCCAGTATGATTTTAGGTGTCTTCGGTATGCTTTTTTTAGGAGCCCTGGTGCTTCTGTGGGTCAAGCAAGGTCAGTGGTCCCCACCCCACCAGCTGCTGCTGGGAAGAAAGATAGGGCTGTGTGCAGCCACCACAAACGTTGGCAGCCTCTGAAGCCTAAGGAACACTTCTGCACTGTCGAATAAGGTTGCTGTGGCTCACACGCCTCTAAATGACAGTGGGTTTATATTTGTTCAGCTTTGTTTCAAAATACGATTTGGCAGGTTATTTTGGGGGATCTGGAAAGATTTTAAAGTTTCCTTTTATAAATTAATGGGTATTGTGTCTTTACCGCACACCATTTTGCCTCGCAAAATGTTTCATGGGAACACTGTGGTCTTGGGTAATGCAGGGGACCTGAATAGCGCTAATAGTTAATAAACACTTCTGAATTACTCTCATTACTGTACACTAGAGCTGTGTCCTAATTGAATACGCTACGTAAATACTTGCTTTTACAGTAATGATACTAGGTTTGGGATGGACTTGGAAAGGCAATGCTCTGCTTAGCAAAATGAGTAGCTAATAGCAAAATCTCCAGCATCAGTGATTAGGACGCAGGAAACGGACAATTCACTGTATGCTAATGAAATGACTGAGAAGAGGAAGGTGGGAGGATAGAGTGCTTTCCAAAGACCATGTCTGAGAGCCAGAATTGGCATATCATTTCCAGACAACAGTGCTGATAATACCAGAAGAGAAGATAATGAGCTGGGACATTTCCCCTCTCCTCTAAGTCTCTACCACTTCATCACGATTAAACATAACCTGGCCTTGGCTAGAAGCCAACTGACCAAATAAATGATCAAAACTATCTAAGTAAGTAAGCAAAGAGGCTTGGCCATTCCCGGATCAGAACTGCGAGATGGACTTCCTGCGGTCATTTCTTCAACTTCCTGAACAAAGCCCCACTTCTGACTTGAGGCCGGTCAAAAGCCACGCCTCAATGTCAATTAGGGTAATGACAAATCAGTGCTCCATGAGGCCACACCTGTGGTTGAGTAAACACCTAGTGAATCAACCTTCCTGAGTAATAATATATAGAAAATAAAAATCTCTGGAGTCTAATTATCGGTCCCTTTTCCTAAATCTAAACACATTTATAGATGTGAAGGAAGGAGTATTCATGGTTATAAAGAAGAGGTTAAATGTATTCCTCTTTCATTAGAATCCTGGGAACATCAAGCATGCCCTTTATAAAACAAATATCTAATCCACTCAGGATGATTTTTTTCCTGACATTTGGGAGCTGATAAACACTCTGATTGCCTTTCTATTTCACACAATATGTTTTCCTGTATCTCACAAGGTTGTTTGTCTACCAGAGAGAACAGAAACATAAAAACAATAACCAATCCAAACAACTTACATGGAAATCACATTGTTCCATAAGCTTTGATCCCAAAGTCTAGTTGTAAAAACATTTTTCCAGGATGTCAATTTATTATCACACTCCTATAGACAATATAAGGGTCCCTGGTGGCTGGTGGTGTAGTGGGTTCTGCATAGGGCTACTAACCAAAAAATCAACAGTTCAAAACCACCAGCTATCTACAGTCTCAGAAATCAACTGGGGCAGTTCTACCCTGTCCTACAGGGTTGTTACAAATCCGAATCAACTCGATGACAGTGAGTGTGTTTTTTTAGTTAGTGGTAATATATCCTGAAATTTAAATTGTAAAAAATCCTACCATAAAACTAGCTTAGTTCAGCATTCCCTTTTGTTTTCAGGTTACTCCAAGTGGCAAAGCCTAAAGAGAATGCCTACATTACAGCAAGATACCAGAAAATACAATTTGTATTGTCATCAGTCCCTGGGCCCCTCAACATATCCATATAGATGAAGGGTGTTTTCCCAAAACATTTGTTGGTACCCTAACCTTGTATCTGTGGATATAAGTCTGTTTGGAAATAGGGCTTTTCTTATGCTCACTGGATCATATTCAATAGGGTGGTTTCTAAAACGAATCACTCACTGTTGCTAAAACTAAAAAAACTCAACTGTGAGTTGTAAAAGAAATTAAGCACAGAAGCAGACCACACGTGGGAAGACAAGACACCGTGCAATGATTGTCTACAAGGCAAGGAATCAAATAATGCTCAGGTTACTGATAAGTCAGAAATCAATTCCACTGAGGTCCTGATTTGAACTTAGCATCCAGAACAGTGAGAAAATACATTTCTGTTCTAAAACCACCCACTGAACAAGTATTTCAGTTGCAGCCCACTAGGAAACTAAAGCAACATTGTCTCTTCAAAGAATCATTCTTATTGGACTTGAGAGGAGGGAAGTAGCTAATTATGAGATATCGGGACACATCATCAAAGCCCAAAGATTTTAACTGAGTACCACCATTTCTAACCTAAGCTAGGTGAGGAGTAGTCAGGTGTGTCTATGGGAAGATTAGCCCATAATTGCTGTCTAAAGTGCAGGGCAAATAAGCAAGAACTAGTTTAAAGAATCCAAACAGCCCACACTCTTCTCCTGCTGGGTACACTTCTAACAAGTTGGCATTAGTACACACCTTCCTCTGAATGGAAGGGAACAAAGAGAAACAACAAACGAGATATAAAACAGAAAACAGAAATGCCCCAGGGTTGTTCTGAACTCCAGCGGCTCAGCCAAGGAGAATGGTGCTTCATCAGCACAGTGGGAAGTTCCCAGGCAACCAGGTCCCATGCCCTAGAAAATGCCTCTGATGTGCATCTCTAATCAAACTAAAGAAAGAATTTTAAAGAGGGGCTGGATAAAAAAAGGTGGCATGTTTTTGTGGGAAGAATGTTAGGTAGCCTCACCTTATCTGGAATCTGTATTCTGACACCTCAGAAGTGTCTGGAGTATTATCTTCCAGACTAAGCCAGACTCACGTTATTTGTGTTTCCATTGTGTTACATTATAGGAGGCTATAATACATAATAATTGACCCCAAAAAAAGCCTCAGGTGACACAGATGGCAGACCAATTGTTTAAGGGCGAGAAAAAAAACAAAATTCCTGTTCACAAGCTTAGCTTTAACACTACTCTGACAAGTGAAATCATCATAAGAGGAAAATGGAAAATTCATTGAGTAATAATTCAAAGTAAATGTCTACTTCCCCCATAAGTGGTTCATCTTTGGCATTAAAGATGGCTTCAGAAGCAAATGAGAAGGACACCACTTCTTGTATCACATGAATATCGATTATGTGCTATAAATGCTTTTGAGAATCAAGAAGAAATTTCACAAGGTTTGGATGGGCTCAGATTTTAAAAGTTGAAGGTATATGTGTCTAAAATCTATAAAGCCCTCACCTCGGTACTATTCCTAAGGGGTAAATCACAGATATGTAGAAATCGAGACAAACAACCTAATAGAATAGCAGACATGGAAAACATGATAACCTAAGTTTGAATATTTTTTTCCTGGCCCACAAGGAGATGTCAGTGTATATAAAAATAAGAGATGCACAGAGCATTTAAACAACCTTTTCTGAAATGTTTATGGTTGTGATCTCATGTTGAGAGTGTCATTTGTATAGCCTTAATATTTAAGATGTCTCTGCAACTCTTTTATTTTTTGTCCTTTATATTCAACAATGACACAGATGACAGTGAGCATATCAAATACAGCTGTCAAGTCTGAAAAATAGCCCAGAGCCCTTCAAAACCCAGGGTTCAAATGGATATAACCCTGCATTCACAGCTGCAAGCATCCTGGGCAGGTCTTATCTCTGCGTTTGACACTGCCCTTGCACATCCAACGTGGCCTCTCTGCTATTTTTCTTTCTATCTGCCTGCTTCCAGAGAGCTCTGCCGAAAATTTCTCTTTTGTGAGTCTTTTCAGGTTTGGTTGCCTGCCGTTCTTAGTCTGCCCCCTTTCTCATGCCATCCATAAGCTATTTTGGCATCTTGCTGTTGTCCCTCCCATTCCTGTGACTTGCCTTGTGAAGCTCACTTACAGCTGAACACAGTCCACGCTGGCTGGCAGTCTGAGCTGTATGATTCCATTTTTAGTGATTGTGGTGATCCTAATGGCCCTTCTGATGTAAATAGAGCTCCACTGTTTCATGAAACAGTGTGGAGGGAAACGAAGTAAAATAAAAAATTTCATGTAAAGCCTTCTGAGTAATGACCAAGGGCTAAAGGAGATTGATGAAGTAGCCCCACCTAGGATTTCTTGCTTCTCACCCAGAGTGAAAAGTGGGCATCCATGACCTGCTCTATTGCCTCATTTTTCACCATGTTGAAGGGTGGGCTCGGAAAAGGGAATGGTATGTAATAATACCTCCATGGACTTCCAAGCTGTTTTAGTCCCCAAAGTACAGCCTGGGCCTCTTTGATCAGATTTGTTCACCTACTGCTGTTAATAATCATCTGTCAGAAAGCTTACGGGCCAGCAAAATGCATCAGCAAATTTCACTTCTGGGTTTCCAAAGAACATCTTTAGCATTAGGAAAGGACTGTGTGGTGGACGATGGTGTTGATATTTCAATCTTATTCCAAGTGAAGATATGCTCCTACGTGTCTCATGTGTGTGTATGTATGCGCCTGTGTGTGACTGACTTCTTCCACATTTCCACAAATTATCATATCCATAGAACAATTGCTGAGGGTTGTTATACAGCCATAGTTTTTGGAGCACAGAGAGCTTTCGCAGAGGCCATATGCATAATCTAATAACATAATCCTCATGTCTTATCTCCCAAAGTACAGTACCATGGAAAGATGAGACTGAAGCCACCTGTGTTCACACTTCTGTAACAGGGAATGGTTCTAAGTCAGCCCATCAATTGTTACCCACAAGATACTAGCTTTGGATCGTTATTAATTCTATTTGCATCCATATCTACTTAGTAGTACTACATACTGGCCTGCTAATAATGGAAGACATGGCTATCTAAAGGCATTGGAGATGTATAGATGTATTCAGACGAGTTATATATTTTTGCATTTCCCTATCAAGAGAATAGTTCCTACTGCAGGCAAAAACTACAGATGTTTCTGGAACACATATTTAGTACGCTCAGTAACTGATTGAAAGCAGCTCATTCCAGGATTGTGCCAGTGCTTGAAAGAAATGAGGAGTCCTGACCATTGCTGCAGTCAGCATTTTGGCTCTCCCTCTTACAGATGGTGATGATGTCCACGTCTGCGTCCTGAGGCACATCCTCAATGCTTTATATTAATGGAAGAATTTTTGCAGATGTCTAAGAAACCCTTTCTTGCTTGCAAATTTTTGGCAAGGATGCAGTGAATCCAAGGGCTTTACTATTTTTCATTCATTGTCCTGTCAAATTCTGGCAAAAGTTGAGTGTTCGCCACAGCAGCTCTCTGAGTCTTCTCTATAATTGGGAGTCTTATGAATAATAATGGAAGGCTTTGAGGAGACGGATAAGTTATTACTTATCAGTAATAAGGTTTCCATACAGAGACAAGGTTTCCACACAGAGACAGAGTGAAATCGTTGCCCTTCCAATTGCATGACCCATAAGATATTTCATAGTATCAACTAATGGGAGTTCAAAAAAGGGCATTTACCATACATAAAGGCCAGAAATCACACACACACAATGTAGCAGAAGTGAAATGTAGTCTAGATTTTCTTAACCCTTAATGGGCTGATTGGGCTGATCTGATCTGGTCAAACTTGGGAGGATTGTTTTCTTGACAGGTTCGACTGAAGCCAAGAAGCGTCTCAGTTTCAAAGTTTGGCAGTTAGGTATGTAGTTCTGTGATGGATAGGCTTTACCTTCCCAACGTGTGGTTTTCCTTTTTTTCATTTGAATCTCTTAAGTAACAATCTCAGAAAATGTCAGTTGTAACCCTTTGTATAGTTGCCTAAATGTGGCTTATATTTAGGGTTTGTCTTCAAGGTAAGCTCAAAAGAGCCAGTCAAGTGAACAAAAAAGGTAATGCTATTATTCTTTATAATTATTCATAGACCTATGGAATCATATATGATGGGTGAGATAAGCATTATGCTTACCCTGGGAAAGAGTAATGAGTTCATTCATTAAATAACGTTCTCATTAACACATCAATAGCTAGTTTCCTGAGCACTTGCTGCAGATCAGGCATAGTTCTACATTTTTTAGGCATTAATATATTAAATAAATTGTATGAGATATAGATACTATTATTTCCCACATCTTATAGATGAAAAACTGGAGTAAAAGGTAGATAAGTAATTTGATCGAAGTAAGTGGCAAAAACTGTCTAAAAGTGAGGCAGTCGGCTTTAAAGCATGCTCCCTCACTCAATATTGCACATTATCAACATCATTAACTATTGCTTTCCCTCTTACCAAGCATATTGCTTAAGTAAGGTAACAAATGACCACGAATGATACTGTCAGCTATGTATGTGGCCATAATAACCAATCAAAATTCTAGCGGTATATAATAATGAGCATGAACTTTTCATGGGTCAGTGGAAATCAGCTGATGTAGGTGAGACTTATCTTGGCTTGACTGAGCTGATGCATTCTTCCACACAGTGGTCCTGCTTCCAAAGGCTTTCCTCCAGCCTCTGCTTGTAGCACATTCATCAATACCCCATTGGCTCCGTGCAAGAAAAATGATGGAGGTCAAGATTTAGAGCACGAGGTCTGTACCAAAGGTATGTGGATACAGGAAGAAGTAAACGACTGGGCCATTATTTCAGTCTACTACAATGAGTAACAAAAAAAGGTGAATTCTTTCTATTCTAGTCATTCTTGTATTCTGCAAACTTCTTTGAGTTTTGTACACAAGCACTGTCCTTGAATACTTTGAAGACTAGATGAAATTCTGTTGCTTCTTTAAATCCCTTGTAATATCATAGGTGAGATATATCATAGGTGACAAATCAATTATTACAATATACCATGATATTTAAAGGATTTTATGAGGCATGGTCATTAATTATTGTCCCAAAGACATGGCTCCTTTTTCCTAAAGTCCCTTGGTTCCCTGGTTCCCTGCAGTGTGGCACTTGGATTTACATTTTAAGCATTTTAAGAAGGAGTGGGGCAATGAGTGTAGTTTTACCCTTGCGACAGCATCTTTTCCTGATTCTGGAAGTTGAAATGATTTGGATAAGTGACTAAGAATGACATATGCACCTCGAGCTCATCACATTCAGTAAGATGTTAATAGATGTGAGTATATAAGTCACATTTGAAGAGAATTTGCATGCCACCTTAAAAAGCCAGAGTCTTATGCCATGGCAGTAGAAGGCTCTGACCGATTTTAAGCAAATTATAAAGTTTCTCTTATATGGGGAAACCCCAAATGAAATATATTTTATAGAGAACCCTTTATTAATTCTTGAAGTAAGCAGCCCAAGTCATTACCTACAATACCACCTGCACCACAGGAGAAAGGAGGTTTTCGTTGCCTTTAAAAAGTTACCTTCTTGGAAACGCTCAGGGGGTGTTCTACTTTGTCCTAAAGGGTCCTTATGAGTCAGAATGGCAGTGATTTGTAAGCTTTAAATACGACAAAGACAAGATAAAGATAAAAAATAAATCATCCAGATAAGAGAGAACTAACACATAAAGCCATAATAATGTTCAAAAGATTCACATCCAGGTGATGGTTTTCCATGAAGCACGGAAAACAAATGAAATTCATCACAGAGTCGTGAATGGAGGTAGGTTAATACATGACAGTCACAAGTGGGACTATAGAAGATGGAAAGGGTGATGGAGTATGTACACCCTCTCATATTAAAAAGTTAACAAGATTGTTTCGTGGTCCTCAAACCACCTGATATGACACTCATGATCCTGTTGTCTTAGTGCATGAATTTCCATCAAGAACACACCCTAAGCCTCCTACTGTAAGCTTCTACAAATCTAGGGCTCTACTGTAAGCTTCTACAAATCTAATACCATTCCTAAAACAGCATGTGCAAGACCTGACACCTTTATGATGGATTCTTCAGAAGTTAGTGTACAAGGGAGTAAATGGTATCATACCGGCAATGTCTTGCTGCAGTGGTCTTCCACTTGACGCCTAGAGAAGTTTTCTTGTTGTGTGCATCCCAGAGTGTGATTAGGTCCTGAAGGTCTGGCTTCACACTTACTAATAAACAACATGTAAATTAGACAGCCAAGGGTCAATTTATTTATCTGCACTGGGAAATATAACTCATACAAACTGTACATATTGGCATTCACATGTTTGGCACACTTGCTCCCAGTGGTCAATCATGTTGCTGGACAGTAAACACGGTCAAAGTCTGTTTTATTGATTCACTGTGAAATGTTGCAGTGACAAGGACCACAAAACAAAAGGGGAAACAGACATGGGAATCTGATTTCTTGGTCGCTTGGAATCAAAACAATGGGAGTTAGATGAGCTGAAGTCTTCATGGCAAGAGGCTGAGGAACCCGGATGTTTCCATTTCAAACTAGAGTTGGGCTTTTTATTCCGATCCGGACATTAACCCTGTGGCTTTGAATCCAAAGCAACGCACAAGCAAACAAAGCAGTTGCAGCCCAGGTAAGTCCGATTCACCGGGAACCCCAGGTGAAGAGTAGTGCCTCCGCCCACAGGGGGTTCAAGGTTGAGACCTTTCAGCGACACATCACCAGGATTTGTGTCCAAGTCAATGAGTTTGACTTGCCAACGTTTCAGCTAGCAGTTGACTCCTTAACTGTTTGCACCGCCCAGGGCCTGTTTAGTCTTGCTAGTGGAAGGGAAATAACATCCTGTCTAATGACTAAGGCCCCCTCTCCATTCAAGGTCATTAACTGTTGTCCCAAAGACATTGCTTCTTTTCCTCCATTCTCATGGTTAATGGGTGCCCCACTGACTGGCACTTTTAGTCACGCTTTAACCAGAAACCATCTGGACTGGCATAAGTCTGCTGATCCATGATCTAATACTAATTTTATCACTTATCTCCTACAGAGCAAATTATTTTAACCATTGTCAAAATTCCTAGTGAGTTCTCGATTAAAGTCTCTTACATTTAAAACCAAAAACATTAGAATGTGCAGTCACCAGCAGCTATATAAGCATGCATATTAAAGAAAAAAAGGCAAGCATTTTTGGTTAATTAATGATGGAGCTTCACTGGTGAGTTCTAACCTATAATAAAAGTATATGAGTTTCCGTAAGTTATTTAGATCAATATATTCATGAAAAGCATGCTTTTTATGCACTGGAAATTTTAACTTCAAGTAATGCATCTTTCTAATTATATAGTAAAATGAAACAGATACCTCCAGGTAATCTTTGAAAATACAGGAAGAAACAATTTGTTTGTTCTCTGATTTTCCATTCTCTTTTCTTGTGCTCTTTATTACCCTCAGCAAAATATTTGAATAAAACAGGCATTTTGTTTATAAATGACTCTTCTGCTAGTGTTAGAAAAAACCCCTGACCCTGAAAAATATTTTGTTTATATTATACATTTTTTCCTGAAATGAAAGAAGGGGGAAAAAAATAAAGTAAGCAATCTACTATTGCTCCAAATTGATAAAGATACTTGTATCCTTATCAGTATTAGCTATATATGACTTTAACCACTTTTAAATGAGATTAGTAATTGTGTTATTCCGGGTTGACTAGAGAAACAAATCCAGAGACACTCATACGTGTATAAGAAAGAGCTTTATATAAAAGAGCAATTGTATATTGAGAAAACATCCCAGTCCTGTCCAGATCAAGTCCATACATCCGATATTAGCCCATATGTCAGATACCAGTCTAAACCAGACCCATGCAACACATGCAATGACACGGAATGCAGGAAGATCACAGGCCAGAGGGAGGAAAGTCTTGTGGATCCAGTGGTGGTGGAGCTCTGGCTCCATGTGGCTTGTCAGCAGGAATGTGTAGCAGAGAAAGAGTGTCTGGCCTTCAGTGAGTTATTTATCTCCTGAATACCTCCAAATGAGGTCATCAAGCTGTGACCTGATTGACAGGCTAAGCTCCACACCTTCACTCTAAATAGTCTCAAGTTGACACCAGATTATGTAAATACCACAGCAATCAAAATGGTATATTACATGTACCTTTGTCACTCATATCACACAGGAGAGCTACCAAGAGTATACATTTGAGTAAAAATATTTCTACTTATGTTTGTTTTGTTGAACTAGATGAAGAACTTCTAAATATAAACAAAGGTTATTTATTCAGAGCTAGCTATAGCAAGGGATTCAGCCATCAACTCTTCTACTTGGTAAAGACTCAAAGGTAGGCAGGGGAAGGGGAAACTCATAGTGAAAAAAAAAAGAAAAGAAAAGAAAAAAATTCAGGTATTAACTAATTGGAAGTTGTTAGCATGTGGACATAGTAAGCAAGTTAATAAGAAATTGGATATAATATGTGATTAGTTAAGGGAGCATTTTTTCCCACCAGTTGACCTACATTGGAAGTGGGGATGGGTAAAAAGTAGGAAACGTTTTATTATCATGTTTTGTTAATTTTGAGTACCTGGTTACAAGGGTTGTTGATTCATATAATAGTTAGGTTATGTGTAAAGTTGGCTGGGCCAGGATTGTCAGTAGTTTGGCAGTTAAGACCTAATAATCTCACCACAATGTGACCTAATAGAATGTAATCAACTCCTTTCAGTTTTAAGAAGATTAGGATGGGGCACAACCCTTACTCAGGTCACAGCTCTGATGTAATTAACAGGAAGTTTCCTGAGAGGTGTGGCTCATTTGCAATGTAAATGAACATTGTGGAAAAGATTGCTTGTTTTTTATTGTGCCTTGGTCCTGCATCTAGCTCATTAACTTCCAGGTTGCCTATGGATTTTGAGAATTGTCAGCTGCCTGAAATCTGATTTGCAGACCTTGGACTCATTTGTGTCTGCAGTCACCAGTTTGGAGTCTTCCTGCCAAGTATGAATTTGTCAATCCTCAAGTCTATGCTAGTCAAATATTAAGCTTCCAGCATAGAGACTTGGAACCTGCCTGACTTGGGTTGACCTGTTTCTACAAATGTGTGAGCCATTTTCTTGATAGAAATCATTTTTTATATCTATCTATCTATCTATCTATCTATCTATCATCTATCTATCTATCTATCTATCTATCTATCTATCTATCTATCTATCTTCTATCTAAGGTTCACCAGTTTTGCTTCTCCTGAGAACTCAGAATCCAAGAATGGCTGTGGAGAACCAAGATCATAAGGAGTTTTCTAAATTGGTTTCCAAGTCTGATGAGCTTGTAAGGATGTAGAACTCTGTCTCCATTAATACTGAAAGCTCTGCCTCTATTGGTATAGAGGGCGCTGTTAACCCACTGCATGAGGTGGCAATGTTAATACACATGATAGCACCACCAACAGGTAAAATATTAGTAAGAATCGAGTCTACAGGTGATGAGGTCTTAGATCTTTTTCTGCAATTTTGTCAAGAGGGGAAGTATAGGGAATTTGGTTTGTTGGTATTACTTTCAATAGACAAAGTTTTAAAAGAAAGAGGTAAGCTCAACACTTTGAAGTCACAACACAAGGGACCACAGTGCAGGAATTGTGCAGGAGACACAGTGCAGGAATTGTGCCTGATCTGACCCCATCACACTGGGGCGAGACACTAAGGGTGTGCAACAGAGCAGCAAGGGAAGCAAAGCAATGAAGTCCCTGGGGAATACCAAAAACAGACTTTGGGCATGGCAGCCCAGCAGACTCAACTGGATGATGCTCCTAAGGGTCAGCAAACATACCTGGCACTATTTATAGGCTTTTCTTTTGTTGTTGTTTTTTTTGTTTGTTTGTTTTGTTTTTATGTTTTGCTGTCTTGGGGTTTTTTTGGTGCTTATTATTCAGTGCATGTCTATCTAGATAAGATAGACAGGATAAAAAATCCAGAGGAGGAAACAATAGGACCAACAGTTCCATGGGGACATGGGAGAGGGAGAGGTGGGGGAAAGGAGGGAGGGTGTCAACCAACCCAGGGACAAGGGAACAAGTGATCTAAAATTGATGATGAGGAGGCCATAGGATGCCTGGTGGGGCTCGATCAAGGGGAATGTAGCTGAGAGGAATTACTAAAACCCAAATGAAGGCTGAACATGATAGTGGGACAAAAGGAAAGTAAAAAGAAATAGAGGAAAGAACTAGGAGGCAAACGACATTTATAGCAATCTAAATACAGGCATGCACATATGTAAATATATTTATATATAATTATAGGGAAATAATCTATGTATATATATATATTTATATGTTAAATATTAAGATAGTAGATGGATATTGGCCCTTGACTCAAGTACTCCCTCAACACAAGAACAGTTTGTTCTAATAATCCAACATTCTGTGATGCTCACCTTCCCAACATGATCACCAAGGATAAAATGGGTGCATAAACAAATGTGATGAAGTAAGCTGGTGGTGCCCAGCTATCTAAAGATATAGTGTCTGGGGTCTTAAAGGATTGAAGATAAACAAGCAGTCATCTAGCTTAGAAACAACAAAGTCTACATAGAAGAAGTACATCAACCTGTGTGATAATGAGGTGTTGATGGGATCAGGTATCAGGCATCAAAGGCCCAGAACGAAAAATCATATCAACTTGAATGAGGGGGAGCACGGAGTGGAGACCCAAAGTCCATCTGTAGACAATTGGACATCCCCTACAGAAGGGTCACAAGGGAGAGACCAGTCAGGGTGCAGTATAGCACCGATGAAACATACAATTTTCCTCTAGTTCTTTAATGCCCCCCGCCCCACAACTATCATGACCTCAATTCTATCTTACAAACCTGGCTAGACCAGAGCATGTACTTTGATACATATAGAGTTCACAACCCAGGGCATCAAAGACAGATAAACCCCTTAGGACCAGTAATGAAAATACAGATAACAAGAGGGTAAGGGGAAGGTGGAGAGAGATAGGGGGAGCCAGTCACAATGATCTACATATGACCTCTTCCTAGGGGATGGACAACAGAAAACGTGGGTAAAGGAAGACAGCGGTTAGTGTAACACATGGAGAAAAAAATTTTATACATTAGCAAAGGTTGATGAGGGAGGCAGGGGGTGTGGGGGAAATGAGGAGCTGAAATCAAGGGCTCAAGTAGAAAGAAAATGTTTTGAGAGTGATGATGGCAACAGATGTACAAATGTGCTTGACACAATGGATGTATGTGTGGATTGCGATAAGAGTTGAGCCCCCAATAAAGTGATTTTGTTAGATCTCTCTGTAGCTAGATATATACCTTGGTCCTTGGCTCCGCGAGAGAAAGAATTCACACCGAAGCCTGGTTCATGATCGAAGTGAGTTTTATGAGAGTTAGAAAAAGTCTCAGGTTTACACGGCACCCGAGGGGCTCCTCCTGAACATGCGGCCTGGTTGGAAGCTGCTGGGTGTCACACAAAAGTGTCCCAAAGTCCTGCCAAACCTCTCTGCGCCAAAGTTCTCTCTCTGCCCTCGGCTTCGGGCTTCTGCCTTTTCAAGGATTCCACGGGGAGGTGTGGTGGAAGACCCCTGATCAACCCCATTGGCTGAATTGAATTCACCTGGCCTAGGTGGGACAATTCAAGTTCACGCCCACCCCTGCCTACCAAGCGGGAATCCAAGCCTCTGGGCATGCGCAGTGCGCCACTCTTTTGTTCCCCTAGCTTGGCCCTCTGGGCATGCGTTAATGGACATTCCCAGCTCTAGCTAACCTACCTAACAATTTTAAAAAATAAGTGCAGTGCTCCAGAGAAAGGGAGTAATTTTAGAAGTTAAAACACTTTAATACTTTGTGTGCATATGTGTATTTGTGTATATTTGTGTATGTGGAGAAAATATACATAAAAAAGCAGAAGTCAGTTCAGCAATTCAATGACATTCTTTTCTTCAAATTGTGCAACCATTGTTATTGTTTTCTAAATTATCCCATCAGATTAATATAAACACAGGGAACCCTAAGCAAAATATTCCCACATTTAGTTGTAAGCATTAAATATGCACATTAAAATGTTATTCTGATTTGCAGTAATATATTCAGGCAGTACTAATAGAGATATAAAGAAAATCATATTAGTCATTTTTTTCTATGTCAGCAATGGGTTTGTTATTTGTTTTCATTGGTTGGTTGGTTGGTTTGGGTTTTTCAAGTAGGAGAAAAATTTCACCTGTAAAAAATGATTAATGTTAATGAGAGAACACTTTTACATAACCAGATTGGGCTAATTTAATTCTCCAACATCTATAACATCACTCCATAATCACTTCATTTTGCCTTCAACATATTTCAAAGAACCATTGCTACTCAACATCTGTTGCAAACTGTGAAATTCAGCATCCTATTTCTTCCTTATCTGTCCGGTTTGCCCATTGTCTTCTAGTGTTATGCCTCTGTGCACCAGAAAACAATGAATAATGTGTTTTTTAAAAATAAGAGAAATGCAAACGTATCACCAATGAGGAACACATAGCTATCCCAACATCTTGATGCAAGGTGTTTGTCCAAATTCAATCCAGTTAAGAGATGTGGTCATTACATTTGCCAAAGCAAATGAAGAAATACTGCCATGGAGTTGATTCTGATTCCTAGTGACCCTAAAGGACACAATCACATTGCCCTTCTGGGTTTCTGTGCTGGAAACATGTATGGGACCAGAAAGCCTCATCTTTCTCCTATCGAGGAATTGATGGTTTTAATCTGCTGACCTTGCAGCTGGCAGCTCAAAGCAGAATCCCCTGTACCACCAAGGTTCCTTGAGACACACACACAAGGGGTGCTGGAATGTACCTGGACAAAGTCCATGATCTTTCCATTCACTTTCCACAACTGTTTTTGAAGACCATCATATTTATGTGCTGTAATGCTCTCCCTGCTTAGGGTTTGCTCCATATTTCTTCTTGTTTTAAATTGGTTCTATTGAGTTATCTAAACCTTAACAGTCTCCTGAAGAGTCTTGAGTTATTATTCTCTTGTGTCTCAACTGAAAGTCTGGTTCTTTGTCTTTGCAAGTTTACTTGCCTTGTTTTATGTAAGGAGTTTGGGCTGCTAATGAGAAGGCCAGCAGTTGAAACCTACCCATGTCTCCAAGGGGAAAAGATGGCCCTTCTGCTCCCATCAAAATGTACAGCCTCCTCGGACAACAAAGAGTAGCTCTTCTCTATCCTGTAAGTCACTATGGGCCAGAATCCATTTGATGGCAGTGAGGGCTTTTATTTTCGTCACTCTTTGCTAGAAAGTTTCCGTTCCTTTAAAAATGTTATCCGAAACTTACCACAGACGTGAAATCTTCTGAGTGCCCTCTAAAGGAAGAGTAGTGCAGCCTGGGCCATGGATCGGGTTACACATTGGTCTCCTAACCCCAAGATTCCTGGTTCAAACCCCAAAGTCCTTCTGCAGGAGAAAAATGGGGTTTTCTGCATCCATAAATATTTACAGTCTCAGAAACCCAGAGGGCAGGTCTACTCGGTGTATTGGGTCACTCCTATTCACAATTGAGTCCATGCAAGTGAGTTTCTATTTACCCCTTTGATGCCAGATTGTCATTTTTCAGGTCTGATGCTGTGTACTGGGCAATACTTGCAAAGTCGGAGGTAGAAACTCAGTAGCTCCGCTCCAGGAGAAAGACGAGGCCGTCTGCTCCCTTCAAGAGTTAGTCTCAAAAACCCTCCATAGGATCATCGTGAGTCAGAATTGACTTGATGGGTGTGGTGCGTGTGTGTGTGTGTGTGTGTGTGTGTGTGTGTGTGAGAGAGAGAGAGAGAGAGAAGAAAGAGAGAGAGAGAGAGAGAGAGCCAAATCCTAAAGCAGCCCTGTAGGAGCAGTAGTTAGGTGTTTAGATCAAACCTAAAGGTCAGTGATTCCAAACCCGGCCATGGTTCGATGGATGGGAGAAAGGTGTGGTATATGCCTCCTTAAAGTTTCTAGTAGTGGAAATCTGGTTGGGAAGTTCTATTTCCTATAGGATTACCATAAATCATTTGACTTGATGGAAAGGGCGTGTGTGTGTGTGTGTGTGTGTGTGTGTGTGTGTGTGTGTGTGTGTGTTTTAAACCAAGTCCTGGGACAATTTCAAAATGTTCAACTCTTAGCATCTGGACTTTGATGAGCTAAGCCATCAAACTGTTCTATGTGTTACATAAAGTGTGCTTTAGCAGTGAATATGTCTGTAGCCAAGGTTAGTGTTATAAGAATTTAAGATGCAGAAGTAAAACAATAAGTTTACATATACCTGATAGCCTTGAAAAAGAAATGATTGAATATGGATTTAAAAGCAAATTTTACACGGCATTTTGAATGCCTTATTAAATCACAAGGTCTTTAAGTCCAATGAAAAGTTGACTTCCATGCTTACCAGATAACAGAAGATATATTTGCTTTAGATTAATATTTATATATAATAGAACTTAGTTTATTTTCCAAAACTCTTTTAACACTATCAATAGCTTATACATTACAAAGAAAGAAATTGTAAGATAAAGTTAGCTATTTGAATTTGTAAAGTATTCTATTGGTTAATTATAGCCTAAAACTCTTTAGTCATCTGTATTGGTTGTAACCACACCTGACAACAGAGGAGTTATTGATAGTAAAGGATAATCAAATTAATTGAATTTGCTAGATGACTATTCTAATTTTTAACGGCAATAAATAATGGGAAAAGATTTTCCATTGTACTTTTTCCTAATTAATTTCAGTTTCTTTAATTTGATCCCTCTGTCCTATCTAATATTCTTGCATTCAATATTTCTAACTAAAAATAGAAGCTTCAGTCTCCTGCCTAGATTTCTGACTTCATTTATGGATGATATGTAATGCTTCATTTATGGATGATATGTAATGCTCCATATATCTCCCCTACAGGAATGAGGAATTCATTCCCTCAGCTCTTGAGAATATTAACCACCAAGACTCTCAGTTGACTCTATGAAATTGCCCGGAAGCCAATTATTATCAACTTTAATGGGCATTAGAAGCAATGGAAGAACTTAAAACACAGATTTCTGGGATCCAGATTTCTGAATTAGTAGATCTTGAAAGGGTCCAGGATCAACTCAACAACAGGTGGCTTTTCTGTGTTGTTTTGTTTGTTTTTTGTGGGGTACATAAACTTTTGCCTGTTAAGTATCCAGGTGAAGTTGATGCTCTTTTAGAATCATAGCTTAAAACTTCATTCAACTCTTAGCATCTAGACTTTGATGAGCTGAGCCACCAAACTGTTCTATGTGTTATATAATATAAATTGTGCTCTGGCACAGTTACCTCTTTGGAACCAAGTACTTAAAACCGTACTTCTCCCTATTCCCACAGTAGAGACTTTACCTATGCCACATGCCAGACAAATTTTCTCATAGTTCTCAGGTACAAAACGGGTGTTCTTTACACTGTTTTTATAAAACAAACAAAAACACTGTTATTTTTCTTGCCTCAGGAAAATTGTCAGGGAAGTCTTCTCAGAGAGGTACTACAAGAGTAAAGCTTACAGTTTTTTTTTGCTTCATTTTCTTTTAAACCTTATTTGTTTTCTCCTCACAGAAAAGATATTTGACTGGATCTAGTTTTGGAAAACATACAAATAAAATGAAAAAAATCATGTGCCACAAAATTTTTGAGATTTAAATTTTATATTTTACCTCACAGTTTTATCGGTTGGGCGCCTTAGCAAATATGCCAATTGAAGATAATTTTAAAATGTACTGCAGTAGTTATTTAATTTGAGATTACTATAATATAATGCCATAAAATGAACAAGTACCAGTGGCCCTAATGTTAATAGAATTGCTACTTGTAGTATGGAGTTAAATATCAACAGATGATATCACGTATGATTTCAATTATTTCTGTTCTTCCATTTTTGGAGGAGCTCTGGTGGCATAGTGAGTTGTATGTTGGGCTGTTAACCACAAGATCAGCAGTTTGAAACTCCTAGCCACTCTGCATAAGAAAGGTGAGGCTTTCTCCTCCTGTAGAGAGTTAGGGTCTTGGAAATCCACAGTGGCGGATCTCCTCTGTCTTAGAGGGTCACTCTGAGTCAGAATTGACTCAATGGAAGTGAGGTTTTCTTATTGTTGTTCTTCAAATCAGAGATGAGGTAATCTAGACATTTTCAAGATAATTAAAAAATTGGCCCAAGTAATATTGAGGTCCTAAGATTGCAAGTTCATCCAAATAATAAGAAAAACTTGTTCAATAAATATACTTAATTTATTTTATTACAAATGAGTATATTAAAAAGATTGCTGCACATTTCAAAATATTACCACTGAGTCCTAAATGTTTTAGATATGAGTTGCAAAAAATATTTTCCCCACATATAAGAACACTTAATGTTCAATGTCATCTTTATCATAATATATATCATGTTTATTGACATGTAAAAGTAGTCACGATATTGTTTAAGATAACCTACAGAAAAGTAAACAAAGTACAATAAATACATGCCTAGGATGGTAGCAAGAATGAGAGTAGCAAAGGTGAACTATGGATTGTGTGATTAGGGTAGTTTTACTTATCTCTGCTTACTGACCACTATCCAGTTGTCAAATTTGTCACACTGTGGTGGCTTGCATATTGATATGATGCTAGAAGCTATGCCCAGTGGCATCACTAAGGTAGTGTGGGCAACATGGACCCCACCACGGCATCAGAGGGGCGATGCAAAATAACTATTTATAAAATTTGTGTGCAGTGTTTCATAATAAACTTAATTTTTAATAAAATCCCTGTAGTTAAATGACAAAATTTTTTTAAATCCAAATTGCATGTATCAATATACCTCCAAAGCTGAAACCCTCTGCTAGTTTACTAGTTTAACTTAATGCACTGTGCTTAGAGCTGTCGTTATAATCCGATTACAATGGCACTTCAAGTCAGGCCATTTCATTTACATGTGCTAGAACAAGCACTGTTGTTTTTGTTGCTGCTGGTATTTTTATAGCTGCTGATTTTGTCAAAGTTTCTGGTGTTTTCAGCTTCAGAATTGTGGAAATTCATATCTGTATACCTATATCAATAACTTTTTGAGAATGAAGCAGTAATTAAAGGAAAAGACTTGGCAACCTGCTTCCAAAAAATGATGTTGCTACTAGGTGCTCTCAAGCTTGTTCTCATTCATCGCACCCCTTTGCACAACAGAAAAAATGACACTCCCGGGGCCTCTTGCACTAAACTTACAATCATTGCTGTGTTTGAGCTTATTGTTGCTGCTACGATGTCAATCAGTCTTGTTGAGGGTCTCCCTAGACCAAGTATGATGCCCTTTTCCAAGGTCTAGCTTTTCTTGATAGCCTGTGTAAAGTGTATGAGATGAAGTCTAGCCGTCCTCTTTTCTAAGGAGCACCTTGATTGCACATCTTCCAAGACAGATTTGTTAGCTGTTCTGTTAATCCATGATACATTCACAACTTATACATTGTTAGCAGGTCAGACTGTTAATCAAGCTTTTTTGTTAATCCATGATGCCTTCTTTACCAACACAATAATTCAAATGTGTTATTGGATATTCCTTATTTATTGTCTACCTTTCCTATGCACGTAAGGACATTGAAAACATGTGAGGATCGCATTGGTCCTCGAAATGATATCTTTGCTTTAATACCAGTTTAAAGAGGTCTTTGTAGCATATTTGTCCAGTGAAACACATTTGACTTTTTGAGTGCTGCTTCTATGAGGGTTGACTGTGGATCCAAGAAGAATGAAATCAATGGCAACTTCAATCTTTTCTCTGTTAATCATGATGTTTCTCATTAGTTCAGTTGCAAGGACTTTTGTTTGCTATATACTATGGTATAATTCATACTTATGGCTGCATGTCATTGAACTTCATTAGTAAGTGCTTCAAGTCCTGGTCACTTTCATGGTCACTTTCAACCAGCAAGGTTGTGTCATCTGCATATTGCAGATTGTCAGTAACTCTTCTTTTAATCCTGAAATATGAAGATTAGCTGATAAAAACCTTATGAATCACAACAGAATACTGTCCTATAGAATGTTCTCAGATATAAACATCCTGGGCTGGAAGGCACTCAAGTATACGAAAGATTGTGAATATAGTTCAGGACCTGAAATAGGAGAAGACTCAAAGATAACAAACAGTACATTCCAATTGTTAGCATATGAGGGGGTACACCCCCCCACCCAGTGGAAACAAGCTCTATTGGGCAGAGCTTTCCTAGTACACATTTTTCTCCCATTAGGCAAGCATCCAACAACTCACTCTGAGTTAGCGCACCCAGTGGCGTAACCTGGGAAGGTTCTCTGTGGTCACTGATTTTTTTGTGTGAAAGCAGTTTCGCTCAAACCTCATTTGTCCTGATGGCCAATTTAAGAGAACAGAATGGGACTAGTAAATTTTGTTTCCTACTCAGGAAAAATGCCACATCAACTGTTCCAATGTCAATCACAGTTTACAAGGACAGCACTATGGGAAAGACTCAAGTGTATGAGTGGTTTTCAAAAAAGGTGAAATGTTGATTGATGACAAACCTTGATCTGGATGTCTGCCAACTTCCTGAATGGATGAAAATGTTGACTCATAGTGCACTTGCAGTTCATTTCCACCAGGTCAGCCTTTTAATGAAGCTTTCAGTTTAGACGTTCTGAAAAGATTGCATAACAGTGTATGACAAAAAAGGCCTGATTTGTGGCAGACAGGGGTCTGGTTTTGCCAACATGACAATGCACCTGCTCACCCAGTCATAATAGCGCACACGTTTTTGGCAAAAAACAAAACAAAACCCAGAATGCCACACAAACCTTACTCACCTGACCTCACTCCATGCAACTTCTTACTGCTTCCATGAGTGAAGAGGAACATAAAAGGACAGCAATTTAACAAAGTAGAAGAGGTGAAGAAAAAAACAAGGGAGGTGTTGTCAGCCATCCAAACAGACACGTTTGAAAAATATTTCCAAGAATGGCCAAATTTGACAAAGGCATTAAGTGTAATGGAGAGTACTTTGATGGTGTAAAACAACTAAAGTTGTTTAATAAAAAAAAAAATTGAATACATAGCTTTGGGAAAAAAATCTGGTTTTTATTTTTTGGAGGTACTCCCTCATATTAGCTCTGAAGTTGAAGGGATCTGTGTTTCTTCTCTTTTCCTCTACCCATTTTTTTTTTTTTTAGGGAACCTACAGATTTGTTCCATGTGCCCTGTAGGGTAGGAATTGAATCATATAAAAGAGAAGCTGGAGTCAATTGGACTGTATTGAGATGCTGAGATAGGTTAAGCCAAGTAGATTCATTCTATCAAAATCTCAAATTGGGCAGATGAATTCTAAACACAGTCTGTTACCCTCAGTACAGTTGAGGGAGAAAGACCCTATTAGAAGAAGACTTCAGTGGGGGACTGACAGCACGCAGGCTGCTTTAATGAAGTCCCTCCTGAAATCAGTGTACTGTATGTAGAGACCATCTATTGCTACTTTCAAACTGACACCATTGGGAAGTCATGTACTTTCTTAGAAGTTTTAAATTAACTTAGATTTCAGAATAACAGGGTTGTAATTGTTGACCATTAGCATGGAGACAGAATGAAAAGACTCCTCAAGTCTTAGTACAATCTCAGGATTCATTTTATGGTTACTAACAATCAGGTGAGACAATTAAGAGGTTTCTGAGAATTATCTGGACATCTGCATCCAACATGGTTGCCTCTGAGCAATTAAAAAACAAAATCTCACTGCCAAGAGTCAATTCTGACTCATGTGGAGAGTACAGAACAGGGTAGAACTGCCCCGGTGTGTTTCCTAGACTGAAAATCCTTATGAGATTGGAAAGCCTCATCTTTCTCTCTTGGAATAGTTGGAGGTTTCAAACTGCTAACCTCCTGGTTACCCAAAGCATAACCACTGTACTGCTGTGGGTCCATCTGAGCAATTCAGAGAAGCTAGAAAAATGCCAAAAGAGATTGAGATAAGGCACAGGGAAAAAGGTGTGATTTAGGCTAACTATGGCATAGTGGAGGATCCCTTGATGGCTTAGCGGTTACTGAGCTGCTAACTTCAAGGTCAGTAGTTAAAAGCGACCAGAGACTCATCGAGAGAAAGACCTGGCTCCTACAGGGTTGCAATGGGCTGGAATCCATTGAAAGGCAATGAGGCAGTGGTGGTGGTGGTGGTAGTGTGGGGGGGCTGTTCATTTGTTTTGTAAATGGTGTAATGGGTTATGTATTGGGCTGCTAATTGCAAGGTCAGCAGTTCATAAACACCAGCCTCCTCTGGGGAATGATGAGGCTTTCCACTCCCATGAAATACTCCCATATCCTGTCTTGGAAACCTACAGCAGTTCGACTCCGTTTTAGAGTGTTGCCATGAGTCAGGTTTAGCTCAATGGCAGTGAGTTTTATTGTTTGCTAGTAAGGGAAAACAAGGCATGGGATGACAAACTATAGGAAATAATAATGGTTATACATGTAAAACAATATACAACATAATATATTGTATACAGTATAATAATGTCTAAAATGTACTTTCAAGTCCAGTGGCAGAAGAATACAGTACAGAGAGAAACAGACGAAATCTACACCTGACCCAGCAAAAAGGGAAGCAGAGACGGGAGAAGTTATTTTCTGCATGTTTCTTTCTTTTTTATCTTTTATTGTGATTTGGGTGAAAGATTATAGAGAAAATTAGTTTCCCATTCAATAATACACACACATTTTGTTTCGTGATATTAATCGTGATACCCACAACGTAACAGCACCCTTCTCACTTCCTCCGTGTTTACTATTCCCGTCTTTGTTTCTTTCCCAGCTTTTCCTACCTCCTGAGCTTTATCCCTAGGCAAATGTTGGCTCTTTGTTCCCCAGGGCTGGTTGTTCTAGGAGTGCTACCTCCTAAGTATTATTGCTCACCCTGCAGGTCTATCGAGTGACTGACAGTGGAGTCACAGGATGGCTTAAAGGGCTTAAGAGTGAGAGCTTTCATAGTCTTGGTGCTGAATGGTCTTGAATGCCTTGGTATGAGTGAACCTAGTGGTAATCCATTCTTTACTTTGTATTCTTGTCCTTGGATTTCATGAGATATTTAAATATGGGTCCAGTTTTTACATAGGTAATTATGACTGAATTTGTTATAGCCAAGCATATGATATGCCGTATCCACTCCAGGGAAAAAGTAAAGAACAAATAGTTATCAATTCAAATTCAGCTCATGGTGACTTTATAGAACAGAGTAAAACTGCTTTATAGGGTTTCTGAGACTGTAAATCTCTACAGAAGCAGACTAATTCTTTGACCCTTTCCATTAGCAGTGCTGCACTTAACCCATTATGACACAGTCCTCTTTAGACATATATCAGTTTCTTACAGAGAGAGATAGAGATTAGAAGGCAGGCTAAAACCAAGTTTAAAAAAGTGCAACAAAATGTTTAAATCACAATATATGCAACATCCCTATCACCATATGCTTAGGATATATTTTTATTTATTGAATCCTTTTTATTTATTTGTTTGTTTATTGAATAAAAATATGCTTCTTTTTTATTCCCTTGGAATACCAAGTAGCACTAAAATAATACATAATCTTAGCTAAAGGAGATTGTTCCATAGTGTTAGCCATGATATTCAGTTTAGTAGAAAGTTTTTTTATTCCATCATTTCAATGTTTAGTCTCTTAAGTAGATTAAACAGAAATGTGCAAGGTAATTTTAGAATTTTAATTTTAGGAATATAATTTTTGGCATCTGGAAAAAGATACAAAGAATTGTAACTAAATTGCCCTTTGTTTACACATATCCAAAAGTATTGAGTGTGTGAATGAATTCTTCAGCACTTAACCATATGTTGGACATGTGGAGAGCCAACTTTGAAAGCGAGAATAAGCAACTTCTTCAAAATAAGTCATAGGCTAGGGAAAAACTGGACATTAAGAAAATTAAAATAAAAGCTTTGAAGATACAATTGTACCCTTTATGATATCAACTATCTATTCCATTTAGTGACTGGTCTCTCCATCGTGTCCCATTATTCAGAAATTTATAGGTGCTCTCCTTGCTTCTGGCCCCATTGAAATTCCTTTCCTTATTAACATTTCAGAAAATCATTCACACAAAAAGGATTGTTACTTGCTCAATGTAAACCCTCCCAGGAGTCCTGTCATTTTGTGCCTTTAATTAAACAGAACAATCTTTAACTGCTGCAATGTGTTTGAAAAGGTAGTGATCAGAAAGGGAAGTATCTGAGGATCAAGGAAGTGTCTCTCTTAGCACCAACATGTCATCAAGTAGGTGATTATCCATTCTCCCGAACAAATCAAAACGTGTCCAGAAAATAGTAAAAACACTAGGCCAAGGGAATTCTCATTCTAATTATATGATATTACTTTAAGCATTATCAATACCATGCATTTTCTTTATATATTCTCCCCAATGGAAAAGAAAGCAAAACAGACTAAAACATTCAAAGATGGATTAAATCTATGTTATGAAGGAAACAACAAGAGTGAGGAAATTTTATAAATATATATAAAATGAAACAATTGTGTACACAAATAAAACAATTGTTTATACAATAATATGTATCATTCATATATTCTTATGTATTCCCCAATCGTCGTATCCAAAATGCCATCAGATTCAAATGGATATTGGCAATATGCAAACACTTAAGGCAAATAATGCTAGGTGAGCACAGAAATGGTGATCAAAGGCCTGGTCTACCCTATCTTGCTGGCTGTAACAGAAGACTCCAGTATACAGTTAACTTAGGACAGATGTTGGTACTTCCTCAACAAGAAGGGTATGTATAGTCGTAGGTTATGTCAGCGGCTAATTTGCTGTATACCGGCAACCACCAGTCATGGATCCCTAAAGATGTCAGGAAATGGTTAGTACTTAATAATTTTACACCTTAAATGCATCACAGGTAAACAAGCGGCCATCTACCTCAGAAGCAACAAAGCCCATATGGAAAAAGCACACCAGCCAGTGCAATCACGAGGTGTCAAAGGGATCAGTTATCAGGCATCAAAGAACAAAAAATCATATCATTGTGAATGAGGTGGGGGGGGGCGGGGCGGGGAGAGTGCAGGGTGGAGACCCAAAGCCCATTTGTAGACCACTGGCCATCCCCTTATAGAAGGGTCTCGGGGAGGAGATGAGCCAGTCAGGGTGCGATGTAGCAACGATGAAAAATACAACTTTCCTCTAGTTCTTGAATGCTTCCTCCCCACTATCATGATCCCAATCCTACCTAACAAATCTGGCTAGACCAGAGGATGGACAACAGAAAAGTGGGTGAAGGGAGACGTCAGACAGTGCAAGATATGACAAAATAATAATTTATAAATTATCAAGGGTTCATGAGGGAGGGGGGAGCAGAGGGAGGGGAAAAACGAGGAGCTGATGCCAGGAGCTTAGGTGGAGAGCGGATGTTTTGAGAATGATGAGGGCAATGAATGTACAAATGTGCTTTACACAATTGATGTATGTATGGATTGTGATAAGAGTTGTATGAGCCCCTAGTAAAAGGATTTTTTAAAAATAAAATAAAACCCAGGATAGGTAAATCTATAGAGAAAGTAATTGGATTAATCATTTCTTGGGGTTAGGTTAGAAGAGAGGGGGAAAATAGGAAGTTAATGATGAGCACAAAGAAAAAGAATATTTTCAATTGATTGTAATGATGATTGCGAAATTCATTTAAATATGTTTAACATATTGAACTGTATGATAGATATTTGAAATATATGTCAATGAAACCATTAAAATTGTTTAAAATACTTCTTTTCATTAAAAAATATAAAAGAAAAAAAAGCATCACAGTCCAATGGCTGGATTCTGCCCCCAATACTGTTAAGTGCAATGGGCATCAGGAATCCTGCACCTTTTATTCCTCTCACTCTGTAAATGGTGTCTAATAATTTTTTCTCCAGTAAGATTGGCATCTGTGAAACCTGACAATTTTCATGGACCTTAATGAAAACACAAATATATCAAATATAATATAAAAATTTAACATACTCTCATGTATATGTCTATTTCATTATTAGTTACTTACTACTTTTTCGTCCCTAAAACATAGAGATTGATTGCGGGAAACTCGGTGCCAGAAATTGTGTTACTAACAAAATTAGGACAGAAGATGAAGTAGAAGAACAGGTTTTAGAATCATTATGACCCTGTTCCCAACACTTAGTTACTTTTGATATAATTTGAGCATGTTATATTCTGTAAACTACATTTTTGTTACACAAAAGAGATATTATTTCACAGTTATAAAGAGTAATGAAAACATGAATAGTATCCAAAATTAATAATAGGACTGTATTATTACAGCTTTGTCAATCTGTTTATTATGCTTACTTTTTTAAAAGATGCTTGATAGTCATAACACCTAAAAAGATTGTTAATTTCAAAAGTGAAATCAAGGTTATAAAATCTTAATAATATTGAGATGTTCAGAGGAGCAGGGAGGGAGGGGAAGCAATGAGGAGTTGATGCCAGGGGCTTAACTGAAGAGCAAATGTTTTGAGAACGATGAGGGCAATAAATGTACAAATGTGCTTTACACTATTGATGTATGGATGGATTGTGATAAGGGTTGTATGAGCCCCAAATAAAATGATTTTTTTAAAAACACGAAAAACCCACTTGGATCACACACACACACACAAATTCAGTTCCTTAACTACTTTTGTTTAATATTTTAACAATTTAAAATACTGGCATACCAGAGGGATTTTTTTCCTCTCAAGAAAGAATCATGATATACTTAAATGTTTATTATTTCACTTTATATTTTTCATATATCATACATTTATTGGCTTAAAAATTAGATAGCATTCTTTCAAATATCCTGGCTAACAAATATTGTTACTAACTTATAGTTTCTATCAATATATTTCTCTATTACTTTTTAAAAGTTATTAACATATGCTTCAGTTTGTATAATTAGCAACTTTAAAGATTATGATTTCTACAGCATTTAACCAATCAGTTTAAGTTTATAATTTATATTGCATGTATAATATCAAATGATGTGTTATATAAGCATTTTACCTTAAGTGATATTCAAAATTTTACCTTTCTTTGAAAGTGAATATGCTGACATTAACAATAAAAAAAATATTGAGCTGTTCAAAATCTGTAATAAGATATGAATGTTTTTGTTGTACTCTCCTATTAAAGCATAGATGCATACAACTGAAAGAATATTTGTAAATAGCTTCTTCAAAAATGTACAAGGATAATCATTAAATGTTAGACATTTGGCAAGAGGAAGGATGTCAGTTCTCAGTGACTAAACCAAGCAACAAACTTCTCAGGAAATCCCCTCCTGCTATTGCGTAGAGCATGGTTCAATAAGTCAGTAATGTGGGGGAATTGCTAGAGAATACTGTTGCTCAAAGTTTTTATGTTAAGAATTTATAAACATGGGTTCATGTGAAAAATAAAGTATAAGAATCAAATGGTCAAATCTAACCACAAACATTTATTGGAAGACTTTACATAATGTTACAGAATGTGTAGAGTCTCTCACTTATAAACCCTAAAAACTGGTGCCTTCTGCTTTAGAGAAATGCCCATTGAGAGGATGTTAAGTACTTAATAGTCGTAGTATTTGCTACATCATGCTACTACTAATTGTTGCTTTCAAAACAAAACAAACGAAGAATAAACCAGCGGTTAGATTTTTGACTCAGGGCGCCCCTGTGAGTTACAGAGTAGAACTGTGCTCCATAAAGGTTCCAGAGCTCTGACGTTTCTGAAGCAAATTGTCAGGCCCTTCCTCCAAAGTCATTGTTTAAAGATTCTTAAATTAAATGAACAAGTTACAAATGTTTAGTTCCGGGGTCTGCACATGGATTGCTCCAGGGATATTGAGTAACAGACAAACAGACCTGATTTAGTCCTGAGTAAATTACTACCCAATGTACTCTAATTCAATGGAATTAAATGGAAGGATACGCAAAGAAAAGCATAAACAGATGCATTTTAAGAGAAATAATTACTTGATTTAGCTGCAGGGGGAGTGAATTATTTAACATGGTTCTTCTAGTCAGTTTCTAACTTCCACTAAATGACCTTTTCTTGGATAGATCTGGTAAGAAGGTAGGGGGAAATACTGATAGAATTCACTTGTGAGTAATTGTGAACAGGGTTATGTGGAATGCCATCTTGCTGTGTATAAAATGAGCCCTCGTTATGAACGTGAACCAGGAGTAGAATGAGTCCTCTTGACCCAAGATCCTTGCCCAGTGAACATCCTGGATGCAAAAGACAGCTACACCACCGAAGGAGCAGCAGCAGGAGCTGAGGCACAGTGTGCAGCAGATTAATGGACTTCCCAACCTGGAACCAAAAAGGCTGAGTGCTTTTGTGAAGGATATAGACGTGGCATGCCCCTTGGCATGCATTCAAGTGGTTTGGTTTGCTGACCTATGAGTTTGAGCTGAATACCTTTGGGTTGAACTTACCACAGAATGTGTGCCACTTTGGCCATTTATTAACAGACCTGAAAAAACTTTATAACGTGTCCTTTAAAGAAACTCTCAGGACCGGGGGTGAAGGGGGCGATATCAGGAGGGAAAGGGGAGGTAGTAAGGGGGAATGGATCACAGGGAGCCACATATGGCCTCCTCTCTGGGGGAC
>NW_022103903.1:3524604-3541776 GCF_000313985.2 Echinops telfairi
AATTGTATGAGCCCCAATAAAATTATTAAAAAAAAAAAAAAAAAACGCAATAGAGCATTTCTAGCTGGTATTACAACTTGTTAACTTCCTTAATAAACCCTGGAATCATGAATTTTGTCTGTGAGTTCTGTGTAACCATTGTAATTGATAGTAGAACCTAGACATATCAAGTAGAGAATGCTAGCGAAAAAAACACACTAGCTTTCTATTTTTCTAAGTTGAACCTATTCCAAAATCAAGACATATCAAGGATCCACTGGGCACCTGGTTAGTTAAATGGTATGTATGTAATACTGTTGAGTTGTATAGTGACTGTAAGTGCTTGGAAAAATGATTAACATAAATAGAACATATTGTTCTCAACTAGTGAATGTGGAAGCAAAATGTATCTATGTATAGATATGTGTATATGCGTATACATGTGTATACATGTATGGATGTATCCATACATGTGTTATATCTGTACATGTGTGTATGCATATGCATGTATGTATGTAGGTATACACAAAATGTATATATACACACATATATATTCCCAGCATTAAGTAAGTATTTGATCTTATTTAATCTCCAACATAACTCTATATTACAGATGAGGAAAGAGACATATAATTTACCCACGGGCACAGAAATAGAATGCCAAGATTCTATCTAAGGCCAGACCCTTGAATCAATCATCTTTACAAACAGTGTAGGTTGAAATTAAAGGACAATTGAAGAGATACATAAATTACATTCATGCAATCTAATCACAGAGGAAATAAGATTACCAAAACGTGTTTCCCATTACTGAGACAGAATAAAGAAAAATGATCCAATAAGGAGAATCATTGGTTGAAACAATAAACGGCATCATTTTGATTGCAAACAGAAAAAGAGCCAAAGTGGCTGAGCTTCCACAGGAATGTATGCAGGCTGTATTTAGAAAGGCACTGAACACCAGTTTTAAAAACAGTGACTGCAAGTTGAGCATTATCATCTCTCCTGCTTCCATTCTTACTTGGAGATAGTTAAATAAATCACTTACTTCTCCTTAAATTATAATCAATTTTGTAGAAAGGTATTCTGAAATTAAGATCTATAATTTTTTTTAAATGGGTTTATAGTGCCTCCATGGATAAACCATCACTTCAAAAGTACACGGTTGAATTGGCTGAAGACTTTGGAAAAACACACTCCAAGGAAGCATCTAGCTTTGGCGAAAGAAACACACTAGGGTTTAATGCGGCCTTGTTGTTGTTGATTTCACCACTTGTGTCTAAAATGCTTTAATCAAGCCCTTGGAAATCCAGGCTTCTCAGTGTCTTCCATGGATTCTGTGGGTCGGCAGAATAATTTAAGTTTTTCATCTGAGTTAGAATCTTTATTTCTGTAGTTCATCAAATCCATCTGTCACATACATGTCAGTGGAATGAGAAAAACCTTAGAAGGGAGCAAAAAAATTAAAAACAAATTAAGGTGGGAAGATGATATAAATCAAGGAGTAAAGCCAAGAGTGAATTATCAAAAGATCTTTCATCAGGAGTGAATACATTTTTCCTTTCCAAAGAGGAACCTATTATGTGTTTTTTGTTTGCACTATTATACTCCAAGTGGCATATTAAAGAAATAGATTTATTAGGATTTAGAATGTGTTTTACTCTGATAGGAAAGAATACTAGCCCTTCAGATTTAATTTGAAAAGATTTAAGCTGTGAAAGTCTATGTGTGCCCTAGCTAGTAATGAATGCTGGAAAATCAAACACTATTTTTAATTTAAAACACATTAGTGAATCTTACCCCCATTAGGGGAAAAACAACAACAACGCAATACCATTTTAGAATAACCATCATTTATTCTTTCTAAAATATTCAGAATTTATTTAGTCAGGTATGGCAGCTTGATTTTTCAGTTTTATAACAAATGCATGCCCTATCTCCTGAGAGAAAGAAAATGATTAAAATAAGGATTGCTTTTGTTTTCTAAGCTTGCTTTTCTTCTGAGTTAATATTAATTGGTAATATTATCTTTACCAATTAATTTTAAAAGACACGTTTATATAAAAATAGATAGAGATGGTCTAAGATAGACATTCATAGTCAAAGAAAAACTTTCTTCACTGATAACCTATATAGAAATGCCAAATCACCACACCTTTTCTTTTATTACATAAACATATATAATTTTATGAGTCCTTCGTGTGTGTGTGTGTGTGTGTGTGTGTGTGTGTGTGTGTGTGTGTAGAAACCAAAAAAGAGGGAGCAATTTAAGAAGACAGAAAATGGATAGGAACATGTTGGGGAAAGCAAGGTAATACTCCATAGGTCAACATTAAATGATGCAGAAAGCATCAGGAGAAGATGGAAAAATACACAGTCACTGTACCAAAAGAACTAGGCGACAGTCTACCATTTCAAGAGATAGCGTATGATCAATAAACAATGATATTGAAGGAAGAAATCCAAGCTGCACTGAAAGCCTTAGCTAAAAACAAGGCTCCAGGAATTGCTAGAATACCAATGAAAACATTTCAACAAGCTGAGGGTGCACTGGATATCCTCGCTCACTGTGGTAGTTACATAATCTAGTGTCAATTTGGGGCTTGAGAGGATTAAGAGTGGAGGGGTGGAGTCTAGCCTGTCAATTGGGATATAGCCAATGAGACCTTTGTGTGGGCATGGCCTTTTCCTGAGGATTCTGGGAACTCTGGTATTTCCTCCTTGGAGGCTGGAGACACTCTCTCTGGGTTCACTCCCAGAGACTCTCTACTGACAAGACACATGGCACTAAACTGATATAGTTCATGACCTCTGCTGCTGGAGAAGCTATATGGAGATCCCTGCCAGCACTGAGATGCTTACAACACCACTGGATCCACAATATTTCCACCCACTGACCTGTGATCTTCCTGCATTTGTTGTCTCTGCATGTGTTTTGTGCATCTGAAGAGGACTTTACAGATTGGTATCAGCCATATGGGCTAATATCAGACTTATGGACTTGATCTGGACTGGGCTGGTATGTTTTCTCAATATTCAATAGCTGATGTATATAAACTTCTTTCTTATACACTATGTGTATTTATGAATTTGTTTCTCTAGTCTACTCAGACTAACACACTCATCTATGCCAAGAAATTTGGAAGAGAGCTACCTGGCCAGCTAACTGGAAGACATCTGTATTTGATGTCTAAAGAAAGCTGAATCTACAGAATTCAAAAATTAAAAATCAGTATTCCCTTGTTCGGTTCACAAAACTGCCTCTTGATTCTCATACAATACAAATGGATCCTACATGAGTCCAAAGAAGTGTTCTGGAATTCCCATTCTTCTCAAGGCTATACATAGTTTTTCATGAACCACACAGTCAAATGCCTTTGCACAGTCAATAAACCACACATAAACATCTTTCTGGTATTCTGTACTTTTAACCAACAGAGGTGTGAATCAGGGTGTATCCTGTCACCATACTTATTCAATCCGTATGCTGAGCTAATAATCAGAGAAACATAATTCTATGAAGAAAAATTCAGTATCAGGATTGGAGGAAGCTTTATTAACAGCTTGCAATATACAGATGACACAAGCTTGCTTGCTGAAAGTGTGGAGGATTTGAAGTATTTGCTGATGAAGATCAAAGATTGATGAAGATCAAGCCTTCAATATGAATTACAACTACAATGTAAAGAAAACCCAAATCCTCACAATTGGATTAATATATATAACCAATGATAAGTAGGAAAAAGATTGAAGTTGTCAAGGATTTATCTTAGTTGGATACACAATCAATGCTTATGGAAGCAGAACACAAGAGATCAAAGATGTGTTGTATCTAGTTAATCCGGAGACCTATTTAGAGGGTTGAAAGCAATGGTGTTACGTTGAGGATTAAGGTTTTGCTTGGCCCAAGCCATGGTGCTTTCAATTGCCTCACAGCCATGTTAAAGTTGGATATTGAGTAAGGAAAACCAAAGAAGAACCAATGCATTTGAATTATGGTGTTGGTGAAGAATATTAGAAGTTCCATGCACTGCCAAAAGAACAAAAAACTCTTATCTTGAAAGAAGTATGGCCAGAATACTCCAAAGACTGAAGGAAGATGAAGCTGTGTCTCAAGTACTTTAGAACTGCTGTGAACAGAGCCTAGTCATTGGAGACGGACATTGTGTTTGGTAGAGGGGCAGTGAAAAAACAAATCCTCGGCAAGCTAGATTGACATAGCGGCTGCATCAATGAGCAAAACCATTAGAACCACTGTGAGACTGTCACGCGATGGGGCTGTGTTTTGTTCTGCTTTGCATAGGGTCACCATGAATGGGAAGTCACTAAGGACACCTAACAGCAACCACATTGACTGAGATAGGAATTGTGTGGCCTTTAGGCCGAGTGCTTGAAAGTAAATGATCTACATTTCTCAGCAGCCAGCCCAGCGGGGCTTGCTAGGTATGTCTTTAATGGAGATGCCTGCCCTGGGGGTTGCACAGTCGTGAGTCATGCTCTGATTGCCTTGGTAGAAAAGCCTTGGACCAATCTTATAAGCTCCTGTGTTTTCGTTTATTGCAAGCATCCCAATCATGATCCTGTTCTTTAGTCCTATCTGTAGCTGTCAAGTATCGATCTGCCACCAGTCATGATATAGTGATTGTTTCTTTCATGTTCCATGCTTTATTGAAGTAGCAGTATGATTATAACACCTTGGTCACCATGATGACCCCATTTGGATGATGTGTTTGTCTTTGTCCCATTCAAGACTTAAATAGTGGTCTTTTAAAAATGAACATTATCCTCCTACAAGATAAACATCACCAGAAGGGACATAGGAGTGACTGGTTGTCACAAATATTTATGTGCTCAACCAATAGATGAAGCATTGGTAGCCCTGAAACCTAGAGTTGATGAGCTGCCTCTGATAGGTAACTGCCTAGACAATCTTATGGACAGTTCTCTTGCACACGTGCATCAGAATGGCAGCTAACAACAGCAGAGACAAGTCAGGGCATGAAGCCCCCAATATGAGTGTTCCAACTGGAGTCTGTGGTTTGTTTTCTGAATGGAGGAGGTTTAAAATTTTTTCCTACTAGTTATTTATTTTATTAATAATTTTATTGGGTGCTCTTATAAATCTTATGACAATCTATCATTCAATTGCATTAAGTGCAATTGTACACATGCTACCATCACCATGTCTAAAACATTTTCTTTCTCCTTGAACCCCTGGGATTAGCTCTTCTTTATCCCCTCTACCACCACCCTGCCTGACCCTTCCACTCTCATGAATCTTTGATCAATTATATATTATTGTTGTTATTTTGTGTTTTACACTGTCTGTTGTCTCCCTTCACCCACATTTCTGATATTTGTCCCCCTGTGGGGTGGGCTATATAGTCAACCTTGTGATGGGTTCCCCGTTTCCTCTCCTCCCACCCCCCCCAGGAGGTTTTGTTGTTGTTGTTGTTTTGTTTTGTTTTTGAGGCACCTGATAGTTGAGCTGATAGGGGAAGAAGTGCATATAAGGAACTAAATGATTAGATAGATAGATGATAGATAGATAGATGATTGATAGATAGATAGATAGATAGATAGATAGATAGATAGATAGATAGATATAGATAAATTTAAAATCTCTCCCTGGAAGATGGTGGCAGGAAGGACTGACCTGAATAAGAACAAAGATGTTGCATCTGACAACATATTTCCCCGGAGAGAGAAAGTAGACCCCAGTGGTTTCATGGTATATTGGAAGCTCAGAGAGAATATATACGTGGAATTATATCTAGTGAGTTTTGGAAAATGCTGCATAAACGTGAATTGAATCAATTTCATAAACCTTTAAACTCTATGGTTCTCGTTTCCTTAAGAATACTGCTTACTGGCGACCCTAAGCCCATTAGTAGGCCACTGGAGATCCCCTTGCAGAGGGGTCTCGGGGAGGAGATGAGCCAGTCAGGATGCGATGTAACAACGATGAGAAATACAACTTTCCTCTAGTTCCTAAATGTTTCCTCCCCCGCTCCCACTACCATGACTCGAATTCGATATTGCAAGTCAGGCTAGACCAGAGGAGGTACACTGGTACAGATAGGAACTGAAAATACAGGGAATCCAGGGCGGATGAGCCCTACAGGACCAGTGGTGTGAGTGGCGAAACGGGGAGGGTAAAGGGAGAATGGGTAGGAAAGAGGGAACCGATTACATGGAACTGTGTGTGACCTCCTCCCTGGGGGACGGACAACCGAAAAGTGGGTGAAGGGAGACGTCGGACAGGGCAAGATATGACAAAATACCCATTTATAAACTATCAAGGGCTCATGAGGGAGGGGGTAGCAGGGAGGGAGGGGAAAAATGAGGACCTAATGTTGGGGGTTTAAATGGAGAGAAAATGTTTTGAGAAATGATGTACAAATGCGCTTTACACAATTGTTGTGTGTATGGATTGGGATAACAGTTGTATGAGCCCCTAATAAAATGTTAAAAAAAAAAGAAAAGAAATGAATTTAATAATCTCTAAATTGGAAAGCATTTATGAAAATAATGTATCAAAATGATCATGAAACATAAAATAGTAGAACCAGTTAAAATGGCATAGATTTAAATTGATTTTATTATTTTACAAGTGTGCAGGTAATGTTTCTCAGATCAAATATTGAAAATATCATTAAAATAGCCCTGAATTTAACTTTCTTTGCTTGTCATTTGTTATTGTGAAAAGCTCAATTATGTTCTCTAACCTTCATATTCCTTATGTGTAAAATAATCCTTATTCTCAGAGAAAGAACACAGAGAAAAATAACATAAAGTACTTTGAATACAACATTCCAAACGGAAAATTCATACATCTTCTCATCTTTTCTGTGACTTTTTAGTTTAATAGTTAAAGTTGAAGAAAATCAGTCCATTGCAAGAGAAATGTAAGGATGATTAACACTTAAATACACTGCTACCCATCAGAAACAGAGAAAATACATAATAAATTATATTCTTAACTCAACAAGGGTGAAAAGAAATTAGTTCTGCTCATAAGTAATAAAATGCTGATAATCTCATTCAATTTCACTGTTTAGGAGTAGTTAGCACTTTTATTACTATTGTGGCAAATTATACATGAGGACACAGTGTACTTCCCATAATCTTGCTCCATCTGACATATTTTGTCTCTGTCGTCAAGGTAATATGATTTGCTTCTAAATTAGTTTTCTGAGTTCAGGAATCACAAGGAACCACGTCAGTGAATTCATCTCCTTACAATACAGATTTCAAAGGGGCCTTGGTTAATGCTAAAGAAGGAGAGAAGAGGTTCAACAACCCAGACTAGATTTTCCTTTTTGCTTAATTGTTCTAGTTTGCAGAATGTTATTATCCTGTGTTCCACAAATTAAGTGTGATTACAATTTATTGTCATCTCCTTTTCTTATAACATTGAACTATTCGGTGTCTCTTACCAAGAAGCAGGAAATGTGGGTGCATGGGAAGGTGGAGGGAACAAAATTACACTACTCTGTTCCTATAGCCTATTATCAAACATTCAATTACTCACTCTTTAAAAGCAGAACAGACTCATACCAAAATTTCACCACCAATAATGGAGACAACTTGTAAAACCTGTAAAAGGCTGAGGGGAAATATTTTTTGAACCTTTTACATTATCCTTTATTCAGCAATATTTACAACATCCATCTTAAAATGTGGTGAATGATTCAGAACGTGAGGCATGATCTTCTCCCTTCTCATTTACTCCTTATACCTCAAGGCCCAGGTAACTTCTGTCAGCCAACTCTACCAGGTGCCACAACTTTGCCCAAGCACAGACCTAAGCAATGGGTAATATCAACTGGAAAAACTGCCTCTTCCTCATCTGCCTTCCCAACCTGGCAGTGCCAGCTGAAGGCAGTATTGTGGAGTAAATTAACCCCAGGTGATACTCCAAAATGTTTCTTTAGCACCGCACTAGATATGAGTAAAAATAAAGATAAAATTTAAAAAGAGCTGAAAATGTATTAATCCGCTTGGGAAGATTTAGATGAATTTATTCACACTAAATTATTGTTCTTAGTGGACAAGTTATTTGGTCCATCAAGTGTACTTGCAATGCAACAGGTTTCTTAGCAACCCAAGTTCTGTTTCAGCGGGAAGTAGCCGCAGGAGAGGCTTGGCTACATGAATATAGTTCGTGGGAACAGCTCCAAAATACATCTGTCAGAGAATTATAAAGTTACCCAATAGAGGCTCCAGAGATTTGCCTGCCATCCTATTTCATTCTTGGCTTTTTAAGAAACAGGCTTCCTGAAATGTCCCTGAACAGATTCCTTGCCAGCTAAGAGGGCAGCTGTGCAGACCGCACCTTGGAGCCGGCAGCCTCGGGAGGGACATTTTCTCATTAAGGATTTTATTCCCTTTAAAAGCACCATGATGGAGCTTGAGAAACGGCTTTCCTTTAAGAGCTTGTTTCACAGCCTGGTGTACTTTGTGGAATAATGGCCACAGAATTTAAGTTCAACTGGCAGTTATCCTAAAGGGCACCAATATCAAGTGTTCAGAACGTTTGGAATTTTCGGCTGGAAATCAAGTGGCCTCCTTAGTGCATTTCACTTCTCAGTAAGTGGATAGACGAAATGCTTCCAAAAGAAGGGGAGAGGTGGGTCTAGACAATATTGTATGGAAAGCACACGCACATTCACACCCTGTATCATGTATACATGACTAACTATTTATATGTCATTTCTTATGCTGAGGCTGGGATTAGCTAATATATTTTTTAAAGTAAAATATGAGGACCAGACTACACATATATATCCAGAAATTTATAGGATTGTTTTTACTAAAATCACAGTTTATAATAATAAACATGAAAATGACAGCCTACTAACAAAAACCTTTCTGCAAAAAAATTATTATGACCTCTCCTATATTGAGGTAGAATAGTGAATAAGTTTGTGTTTAAATATATATGAGATCTGCATTGGAGGTCAAAGCTTTTTGTCATTTACCTTAAAAAAAGTTTCTTTCATTTATGAACATATAGATTCGAAAAACTCTCAGAAGCAATGGACTATTCTGACTTACACTGCTCTAGTCCCAAGGGATAATGCATATAAATTAGATAGAGATGGGAACAAAGGTATGGGATTTTGTATAGTTTGTGGGCAGGCTCAGTGAATTATTTAATGTGGCTCTTCTAGGCAAAGTCTCTAACTCCCACCAAACAACCTTTCCCGGCATGAAGTCCAATAATTAGGTGGGATAGATACTTACAGAGCTGACCTGTGAGTAATTGTGAACAGAGTTCCCCAGAGTGCCTTCCTGCAGTGTGTAAAGTCAGGCCTCTGAGAAGCAGGGAAAGGAACCCTGGTGGCAGCATGGTTATGCATTAGGCTTTGAGTCACAAGGTGGCAGCAGGACACAGCCACTCCCCGAGAGAACCACAAGGTTTCCTACTGCTGTAAACAGTTACAGTCTCAGAACTCACAGGGGCACTTCTACCCTGGCCTACGAGTTGGCATGGACTTGATGACACTGAGTTTGGTTTGGGTTTGAGAAACAGGGGGAGCTATCTTATTGCCACGAAGAGCCAGGAATGGAGTGGGTCCTTCGGACCTGAGATCTCTAGAGAGTTGAACCTCCTGGGTCCAAACAACTATACCATCAGAAGAACGGCAACCGAACTAGAAGCCTGGCATGGGACAGAGTTATGGACTTCCCAACCCTAATAGCAAGTAAAGATGAATACTTTTGTGCAAGAAGCTGATTTAGGGAGTGAGGTGCCTCTGGGCACTTAATTGGGGAAGTTGGGCTTGCTGACCTAAGGATAGTGGAGTGCCTTTGGGCTCAGGCTTACTGGAGTGGGGCGCCTTTAGGCACTTAATTGAGGGAGCTGCCCTATGGAGCTTAAGCTGAAGGCCTTCCAGTTGAGATTAATAGCAAAGTGATATGTCTTTTGGACATTTGTAAGCAGACATATCAAAATTTTGTAACATGTCCTGATAAACAACTCACTCCTGAGCATTTCTCACTGGCATTACAACTTGTTAACTTCTTTAATAAGCCTTTTAATCATGAATTTTGGCTCTGAGTTCCATGTAGGCATTGCAATTGAGTCTGGAGGTAAAATATAGAACATTATTTAAGTCAGTAGATTTATATCTTATAAAGTATCATGATGTTTTATATGTACTTGCTACTATTATATCCAGGAAGAAATATACAATTCCCATCTGACAGTGACCCAAATAGAACCAAAGTGTTGTAAGGGATGCCCCCAGCATCTCTCATTTTAAGTAGAACAGAGGTTGGTTGGTCACCTCGGAGACTCATTTAGCATCAGAACCTACCTGACTTGAACTTGCTTGATGGTAAAGGGTATCAGGAATTGCTGTCAGCTATTTACAGTTATTGTGAATAAGCATCTATTCCATATTAGAATTGTTCCAGTTCTGTCATAGGATATTATGTAACACACTGTTTCTGGTTTTTCCCAGTTGCCCTTGAGTGGACTCTGGCTCATGCTGACCCCCTGTGTGTCAGTGCTGGGTCCCTAGGGTTTCACATGAATATTGTTTTCATAAGTAGTCCACTAGACCTTTGTTCCAAGACACCACTGGGTAACCTGAACTGCTAACCATTCATGCAGTTAAGTGCACTCACCATTTGCATCACCTACATACTGGAGCCCTGGTGATGCTCTCTGTTGGGCTTCTAACTGACAGTGGTTCAAACCAGCTCGTCACTTGTGGGAGAAAGAACTGTCAGCTCCTATTGTGATTTACAACATTAGAAATAATATATAGGGTCATTATGAGTCGGAATCAACTCAGTGGCAGTGGCTTTTTACAGACTCATACTATATTACATAGATACCATATAGCCATTCTTAGCAAAGGAAAATGTCTGAATTTGGGGATTCATCTTCTCTAAAGGATTTTAGAGATTGATCACAGGCCCTATATCCTTTCAATGTATTTATTATTTTTTTGGTTGAGAAACTGAAACACTGAGAGATTAGTGTTTTCTCTAAACCAAGGGTGGGAAACCATTTTTCTGGCAATGGCTATTTGCATGTTTATACCATCATTTGCAGCCTTACACAATTATCAAATTAAAAATTAGCCTTTTATCTATGGTCAAACATTTAGTTAACTCCCTCCTAATGTGATGGCAGGAACTGCTTCTCTTTGGTAAAGTGTGTGATGTTAGCTGATAACAACAATGTAGAGAGTCTTATACAGCCCACAGGAACCCTGGTTGCATAGTGTTCGTGAGTTGTGCTGCGATTCGCAAGGTCCACAGTGTGAAACCAGCAACCACTCCTCAAGAGAAGAAGGGGCTTACTACATCTCTAAAGACTTACAGTCTCAGACTCAGAGGAGTTGGTTCTACTCTGTCCTATAGGGGTACTGTGGTAGTTACATAATCTGGTATCATCTTGAGACTCAAGAGTGAAGGGGTGGAGTTTAGCCTGTCAATCAGGTCACAGCTTGATGACCTCATTTCGAGCCGCTATGGAGATAAATAGCTCGCTGTAAGTGGGACACCCACACACTCTCCCTGAAAGACATTCCTGTTGACAAGCTACATGGAGTTGCATTGATAGAGACAGAGCCCTGGAGCTGGGGGAGCCACACGGAGCCCTACATCAGCACTGAGATGCTTCTACCCCCACTGGATCCACAAGATTTTCCACCCACTGGTATGTGATCTTTCTGCATTTGGCATCATTGCATGACTGCATGAGTTTAAAAAGGAAAGTATGGAGTAGTATCAATATATGGGATAATATTGGACTTATGGACTTGATCTGGACTGGGCTGGGATGTTTTCTTAATGTACAATTGCTTTTTGATGTGAAGTTCTCTCTTACATACATATGAGTGTCTATGAATTTGTTTCTCTAGTCAACTCAGCCTAACACAGTTACTTTGAGTTAGCATCTCTCGATGGCAATGCATTTATTTTATTCAGTCCTCAGACCAGACGGTCCCCACTCCTGCTATAAGGTTGGTGATTACAGTTATAACTTAAATGTAGGCAATTGGACACCAAAGTCAATGATATTAACATACTACCCTATATTGCTTATGAATGTAGATACAAAATATAATGTAGACATGAACATGTTTCATAGGATAATGGAAATTTCTACATGTAAGAATAAGAAGATATTTTATGAGCAAGCAAAAATGTTTTCTAGATTCTGTCTGTTCTAATGTGTTCACAAGTAGCTGCCAGCACTAGAAAGTAATATGAGATAGAAGAGGAAATGGGAAATGTTGCCTTTTCTGTGGCATGGGCTGAGAATCCCTCGGTGTCAGAAAGAGTTACGAGAGAGAATCCCTGGAATCTGGTGTCAGATTAATGGCGACACCAAAGGTAGCTACAAGGACAGAGACAGCAGGAAACAGGAGATACCTTGTCCCACAAGAGAATCGCTGCTTCCTTCCAGCTGATCAGTCTATAGAGTGTGGATGAGTCAGAGCTTGTTTTCCATTGGCGTCCCTTCCTCTTGTTTCCCTGACAAGTGAGCAGACTTGGCTGACTCATGGAAATGTCACAATCTGTGAAGGAGTTTAGTGGGGAAAAGAGCCACAGCCTCCAGAGTGCTGTGTACTCATCTCAATAGCATCTTATCAAAAAGACTGATGTCAAGTTGTCTTTGTGTTTAAAAATATTGTGCAAATATGTTTTGAAACTGTTGAAAGAGTAGATATTGATATTTTCAACAACAAAGGAAACAGAGACATGAAGTTTTTTGCTTGAAGAAAATGGGGCCCACAAAGAAACAGAGGAAAGATCTAGGAAGCAAAGTTATGGATAGAGGTATAAGCATAAGTATGTACATATGTAAATACATTAATTCATAAAAATCACGGTATTGGCCTATGTACATGTGGAAATATTTTGAGGAAATGAATGAACTTTGGACCTTTGCTCAAGCTCTCCCTCAATGCAAGAACACTTTGTTCTAACAACCTGGCATTCTGGATGTTCACCCTCCCGACATGATTGCTGAAGACAAAGCAGGTGCATAAGCAAATGTGGTGAAGAAAACTGATGGGGGCCAGCTATCAAAAGATATAGCACCTGGGATCTTAAAGTTTTGAAGTTAAACAAGCAGACATCTAGCAGAGAAGCAACAAGCCCACATTGAAGAAGCACACCAGCCTGTGTGATCATGAGGGGTCAACAGAAACAGGAAACAGGCATCAGAAGACCAAAAAACATATTGTTGAGAACAAGTGGTTCAGACGGAGACACAAAACCCATCTGTAAACAATAGGATATCCCCTCACAGAAGGGTCACAAGGAAGGATGAGTCAACCAGGGTGCAGTACAGCACTGATCAAACACACAATATTCCTCTGGTTCTTTGAGGCTTCCTCACTCCCCATTACCATGACCCCAGTCCTACCTTTCAGTTCTGGCTAGACCAGAGCATCTACACTGGCACAGATAAGAGCTCAAGACACTGGGAATGCAAGTGAGATAAACCCATCAGGAACAGAAATGGGAATAGTGATACCAGGAGCGTAGGGGAAGGTAGGGAGAGGAAGGGAGGAGGTGGGAACCAATCACAATGACTAACACATAACCCCCTAAACCCCACCCAGAGGGATGAACAATAGAAACGTTGGTGAAGGGAGACCGTGGTCGGTGTAACATATGGAAACAATAATAATTTATCAAAGGGTCATGAGGATGAGGGAGGGAGGAGAAAAAGAGGAGCTGAGACCAAGGTCTCAAATAGAAAGTAAATATTGAGAAAATGATGATGGAAACATATGTACAAATAGTCTTGATACAACTGATGTGTGGAATGTTATAAAAGCTGTAAGAGCCCCCAGTAAAATTTTAAAAATCAAGAAAGGAAGAAAAGGGGCCCAAAGATCTACAAGCAGATGCTGAAGCCAATGAAAGAGGAAGCTGAGAAAGACTTCGAAACAAAGCAGATATTAGTATGCATGAAAGAAATGTGTATTTCAGTGAGTTCTATAATATATCATGATGTGTTCTGGACCTAGAAGAAACTAAGCTAATAACTTTACAAGGAAAAAAAAAAGATAATTGAATCTGCCTCGTCTCTGAGCTAAATGCTGGCCATGTAGAATGGATTGCTTAATGCACCATGTGGATTGGTGTCCAATTTATTCTGTCATTCTCCCGATCTTGATTGTGGGATTAGAAGAGCAGGTTCTTAAAGCTACACAAAGATAGCTACTGAAGTGCATAGTGCTTTATTTTCCTGCATGTTTTTCCTATGTAACAGTAGTAGAAGATAACCCTTGTGGTATTGTTAGGGCATTGACACATTGTGTGATAGCCTCACTGGTCCGTGAAAACATAACGCTGTTTGTCCAGAGACCAAGAAGCACTACTGAAACAAACTTGCTTAACCCAGAGGTAATGCTGGAGTTAATTTACAATGTGGCCACTGAAACACAGCAACTGAAAAATAATTTCAGAGAGATCGAAACTTTCTTTACCCTTTACTCATATAAAATGCCCTTCTCCAAAGAACTCCAAGAAAGTTCATAACAGCATGTTCTTACAAGGCTTACAAATCAGCTAAATAGGCTTGTTTTAATCACTATAAAAATGAAGCATACTTGCAGAGATTAGACTGCCAATTATTTTATCTGAGATTTCTTTCTGAAAAATTACTTTATAAACTACCAAAACCCAGCCTAAAATGGATTACACCACAGCAGTACATTCATTTGATGATCATTAGTGGCTATGAAATGTTCTTGAAAAGTGACGAAATATGCATTGTATGTATGATATCTTATCACACATGTCAGAAGCTTTGACCAAACAGACACATTGTGCCTTCGGTCTTTTCCGATAAACTGAGGATTTATTGACATTAGAGATCCCTTAAATGAATTATTTCTCAAGAAGAAGCTCAATGCCTTTTTGACCTGGTACACAAAGACAGAAAATACATTGGAAACTATGGGATATAAGAATGCGGTCTGTTTAATATCCACAAAGTATCGTAAAACTCTCATGTTTTTATCTACTTAGAATGTTTAGTCTCTTTTTTTGTTAATAGTGATTCCATTTTCTTTCCCCCTTTGTGTGTGTGTGTACACGTGTGTGTGTGTGTGTGTGTGTGTGTGTGTGTGTGTAGTGGGGGAGGGGTGAGAGGAGCAGGACAGGAAATTCATGTGACTTTGACCTCAACTCACCCTGCTTTGAGGAAAGGGACATAATCTATACTCATTATTTTCATGATCTAGTACTGCTAAAACAGTATGTCACAAGTGAATGCCCTTAACTAACAGAAATGTATTCTCTCACAGTTGGAAAACAGAAAACAACCCCATTACCAATGAGTCTATTCCAACTCTGTACGATAGAGGAGAACTGTCCCTGTGGGGTTCTTATAGGAATAGAAAGCCTCACCTTTCTCTCTAAGAGTGGCTGAACGTTTTGAGAACTGCTGACCTTGTGGTTAGCAGCCAGATGCTTAACCCACTATCCCACCAGGCTTATGCCATGCTCAGTTGGCTTTTGTTGAATGTTCTTGTTTCTTCTAAGCTTCTGCTCATGGACAATTTTCATATTAATTGTCTCTCTCTTTTCACATTGCTGCTCCTAACTTGAGAGTTTCCATCTATTTTATATCTCAAATGAAGTTGACTCAAAAGACACCCCGTATGAATCCCGTCTACTAAAATGACAAGGACAGACCATGGCTAAATGAGAGTATACTAACCACGGGCACAGAGTTAAGAATTTATAACAGATATTTTAGGGTAAACAATTCGATCCATAACACCCAGTCAAAGGAGAGGTATATAAGCCACTGACTTAAAAGCAAGACAGACCCTTTTCAAAATAATTGACAAGAGAAGACAATTTTATAACCCTGGAGTTTCTAAGAGCCTCTACATGGTGAAAATGCACCTAAGAATGAAACCAACATAGAGAAAATAAAATTGAGAAGTGGAAATTGGGGGGAAAGGCTGACCAACTACTGATAGTACTGTGTCATTATAGCTTTCTGAAGCTGGTTCTCCTACCTTTGCATTGTTCCGTTGCATGAACTAATAATAACCTCTTGTGTACTATTAATTACTATTATTTTAGGCAGGTGTGTAATTGGGATACTGTCACTTACATTTAAAAGCAAATTTACAGAAATTAGTACTTGCAGGTAGAGCAAAATGCAAATTTTTGACTTGGCTGTGTCAAAGTGGAATATAGGAAGCTGAAAAATGGTCCAGCTCAAGGAGATAATTGACTTTATTATTATGCATTAACAAAGTAACTGGTTCTAACAATGTCATGGAAGCGGTGTTTGTCCCCCTCTGATATCACAAGAGACAATAGGAACCAACTCAATAAAATCTGAATGCCAATTCGTTTGAGGCTGAGGTCAGACATGGCTCTATTCTTTCGTCCTTTGTCAGTACTGACATCAACCATACTATTCCCCAGCAATCTCTACTTGTCTCCTGGGTTCAATGTTTCATTGCCCTACCCACACAGAACGCACAAAAGATACTCATGATTATGGAATTCAGTAGGGATGTTTATATGTAGGTTATTATTCAGAATCATAAATGCTCAGGACACAGTTTTTCTTTAGTTAGGACAGCCCCTACTCAGCCTCACGCTAGTTCTTTGTCTCTCAGCCATGTGACCCCTTGACCTCGGTCCTTCCCACACCATCTTGCAATGTTCTTTCAGTGTTATTAATAAGGACACGCCACCCAGCCATAAGCCTCAGCCTGAAGACACTAATATCTAGCTCAGCAGGTGGACAAACTTAGATTCACCAATTAGGTGGCGGGAAGAAACCCACCCCACAAGCAAATCTCATGGTTGAAGGAACTCCGTTTCACTCACTCTGTGACCTGGGAAGCCCACTGACCTGTCTTGTGCTCTGATTCTTGATTCTGTTGTTGTTACATCTCCGCAACTCCTTAGGGGTCATAATTTTCTGTCCCTGCATCCAGGAGGTTTAATATGCAGGGGTCTAGAGGTCTAAATAATACATTCCTCCCCTGGCTCTTCTTTCATTGATGGTTGTGATATATGCCTCTTCCTGTTTCTGAAATGGTTCATTTTATGTCCAAGAGAATTGAAAATCTGACAGATCCCATATAATAGTTCCAAGTTTTTTTGGTTTTTTTAAATCATTTTATTAGGGGCTCATACAACTCTTATCACAATCCATACATACATCAATTGTGT
>NW_022103903.1:3544275-3568798 GCF_000313985.2 Echinops telfairi
TCTAGATAAAGACATGTACATATGCAAATATATTTATATGAGGATAGATCTATGTGCCTACATTTATAGGTTCAGTTCCAAGTTTTTACAATCACAATTAGCTGTTAACAATCACTCACCACAAAGACATATAATTCTATAAGCATCTGCCCACCCCTTCGCTGATTCAGACCCATCAGGAAAATAGGAAATACATGGTCCTACTCAGTCATTTGGGAGTTACCAAAACTGTTGCGAGGAGAGTCATATCAAGTAAATCACTAAACAAAACTGGTTAAACTTTCCCTTACCAATCTTAGGATTTGGTTATGAGACCACTGTTGCTAGAAATTTAGATTTCTGGATATTAAAATAACAATGAGAAAGCTAATTTGTTTTGTTTGTTTGTTTTATGTCCCTAAAGAAAAAGGTATGGCCATATAAAGTATACCGGAAAGCAGGAATGTGGAAAAACTATTATTTCAAAATTTTATTCTATCTATCCTCCCTTTATATGCAGTTATTGCTATGACTTTACAGTAATGAAGAGAGGACAGTTTGATACAATGACAGTTAAATAAATGAACGGACTAGAAAAGGGACTTTAATCAGAGATTGATTCTCCACCAAGATACACCCAGGAAATTCAATGCAGAATAAAAAGTACATTTCAAGAAATATTCTAGAGAAATGGGATAAATGTATGAGAAAAAAATAATTATTTCAACCTCCAGGGACGGTGAACTATTTAACGTGGCTCTTATAGCTACAGTCTCTAACTCCCACCAAATGATATTTCTCTGCATGGGTCTGGTAAGAGGTGGGGGAATGTACTGATAGGATTTATCTGTGAGTAATTGAATGGGATTCTCTGGAGTGTTATCCTGCTGTGTATAAAATGAGCCCTCTGAGAAGCAGGAGAAAGGATCTCATTACCAGCAAGAGCCAGGAAAGAAGAGCATCCTCTGGACTCAAGATCCCCGCACAATGCACCTCCTGGTTCCAGATGGCAGCTGTGTCATCAGAAGGGCATCAGCGGAACCAGGAGCCAGAGCATGGGGCAGAGTGATGGACTTACATAAGCCAAAGGAGAAGTAAAGATGAATGGTTTTGTGCAGGAGACTGACTTTCGAGGTGAGGTGACTCTGGGCACTTAATTGGGGAATTGGTGCTTGCTGACCCATGGAGCTTGAACTGACTGCCTTTGTGTGGAGGCTTACAGCAGAGTGGTATGCCCCTTCGGCCATTGATTAGTAGACCTGAAACTTTATAACCTGTCCTGACAAACAAGTACCCTGAGCAATTCTTATGGGCATTACAACTCATTAACATCCTTAATAAGCACTTAAATCATGAATTTTGTCTGTGAGGTTTTGTGTAGCCATCATCATGGGTATTAAAACCTAAAGGTAAATTATAGAAAATTAAGTCATCAATACATCAAACAGTACTGAAATATTAACTTGTAAATGGTTGCAGACTTAAGTATTAAGCTAAATAAGTAAGATTTCTAGAATTAATTATATATGAATACCTCTTAGGAGGGGTGGAGGGAGAGGAGTAGAAAAATGTTTGTCATATGTTTATACTTGTCCAAGAATTTGACTTCAAAATATCCTAACTCCTATAATAATAATAAACATGTGAAGCTGTAAAGGGCAAGAAATTGTAAGATGCTTCATAAAAGAACACATTCAAAGGATCATTGAGCACCTATAAAGATACTTGACATTATTAATCACCGAAGAGATGCATTATGAAAAGAACTAATACTAAGTGTTGGAAGAGATGTGCAATAAATGGAACACTGTTGGTGAGGATATAATCACTATGGAAAGCTATTTGAAATTCAACAATGTACACACATTTCCTTTCAGCACATCCATTTCAATCTCCTCTAGGTACCATTACTTATCCCACTTGCTCCCTGGGTTTAACTCGTCCATATTTCCTAACCCTCTACACTTTGGGTTTGAATAAATGCTACCCTTTTGATTCTACCACAAGGGTGACTGCAATTCCTGGCCTGACGGATGATGAAAAGCCATGTTCTTTTGGCCTCTACCAATTTCTATATGACCAGTAAGCCAAGTAGGTCGTTTTTACGAAATGTTGTTCCACATTTTACTCCAACTCTTTCCAACACCTTCTTGTTAGGCAGAAACAGGAATTGGTTGGGCGGGCACCCTCAAGATGATGAGAAAAACCCCCAAAGATGACCTTTCAAACTTGGACATGAGAGGCTGGCAGCTCCAGATAACCTTGTTACTAACTTCCCACCTTGCAAAACAGCTAGACCACAATGGAAAATTCCCCAACTGCTTTTACCTCAGGCCTGTGCTATAAAACCCTTCCCCTCCTGGGCTCGTGACTTCTCTGGCCCTAACTAGGGACCCGTGAACCTCGCCCAGGAGCTCAGAAATAAAACTTTTAAAGTATTTTCTGTCTTTGCCCTTTTCTTTCCCTCAGGAGTCAAATTACTTTATATTTGGTGCGGAAACCCAAGAGGAGTACAGACATCCTGACGAGCCCTGCCTGCCTTTAGGCAGATGCCGCACCATCTCTCTCTCTCTTTCTCTCTCTCCTCCCTTTTTCCTTACTTCAGACTGGGACCTCTCAGCTGTTAGCTACCGTGTCTATGAGTAAGCACCTTACCGAATTTTATCCTTGCTGTTTGGGCCCCAGTCCTTTACTGTGGGGTCCTTCACCCAGGGGCTCTGTCCATTTAAAACCGTGAGCTCACATCAGAGTCTCTCCTTCTGTTCTAAAGGACAGACATATGGGGACACCTGAGTCTCTCTGTTCTTTCTCCCTGGGGCCTGGGACGCTGCTGGGCTACCCTTACCTCCATACCAGAGACCCAGTTGGATACTCGGGACGCCGATCCTTCTTCTGGAGCTGCTAGCCACCCGTGTCCAAGTTTGAAAGGTCATCATTGGGGGGTCTCTTACTAAGAACCCCATAATATGGGGAAGAAGAATTCCAAGCATGACCTTTCCAAAACCCTTAGGGTGTCTTCAAGCTAATCTTTCAACCCTCAGCTTCAAGCCAGACCTTCAGCCCAAACGCCCATTTTATACTTCAATATAAACTAGACAATGGGTCCCAAAGGCCAGAAAATGGTACTTTCGATTTCATCATCTTGGTTGATCTCAGTAAGTTTTGCCAGCAAACTGGCAAGAGGCCCAAGGTCCCCTACATCCAAGCTTTCTTCTTTTAATGCTCCCATCCCTCTCTCTGTACTACCTGCTACCCCGCTCAGCTTCTCTTGGCCCAACACGCTCCTAATCAGAATTACCCACCAACTCAGACAGACCCACTGCTCCCCAATCAGGTCCCTGACATTCCTCCCCCGCCCCTTCATCTTTTTCTGAACCCCCTGACTCCTTGTCCACCCCCAGTAAGGCTTCCTCTGTATCCTGGACACCCCTCACTACCACCCCCTCGACCACCCCCTTGGCTTCCAGCCAACCCTCAGCTAATCCCTCCACTCCAACCCCTCAGCCCTCTCCTTTGTTGACCTCCATTAGTCATCACACCCACGCGGACCAACCCCTGCTCTGCCCTCTGCTGGAAGTCGTGGGCACTGGAGGCGTCATCCGCATTCATGTTCCTGTTTTGCTCACTGACTTGTCCCAAATTGAAAAGTGCTTAGGTTCCGTTTCCAAAGATCCCACCACCTACATTAAAGAGTTTTGCTATTTGTCTCAAGTCTATGAACTTTCATGGCATGATATTTTTGTATTCCTATCATCCACTCTCACCTCAGATGAAAGAGAGTGTGTTTTTACTGCTGCCTAACACCCTGCCGACCATGTTCACCTAACTAACCTTACTCTGCTTTTGGGCAATGAAGTGGTCCCTACGCAGGAGCCAGGCTGGATTTACCAGACCAATACCCAGGCAGGCCTAGACAACCGGCCTGCCGAGATAAAATGCTCCAGTGTGTCCTGGCCAGCCTCCAGGCAATCTCCCACAAAGCGGTCAACTTTACAAGCTCAGGGAAATTACCCAAAAGCCAGTTGAAAGCCTGGCAGCATTTTTAAACTGCCTAACTGAAGCTCTTACCCAATACACCCGCTTACCGTATTTCCAGGAAGTAAGACATCCCCTGAAAATAAGACCTACTTACAGTTTTGCCTCTTGCTGAAATATAAGGCATCCCCCCAAAAATAAGACCTCCCCAAACATAAGACCTCCCTGATAACAAGCCCCCCCCCCACCCACCCACCCAAGCTACCGTAACTCTGGACTCTGGAATATAGCGGTGGGCGCCGCCGAGGAGCTCACTGTTGGCCGCAGCTCAGTTGGAGCAGACAGGAAGTGTGATTAAATGTACCATAGATTATGAGTAAATGTACCATAGATTGTTATACATGGAAATAATGGTAGTAACAAGAACTTCTTGATATTGTAGGATTCAGTTTGTCTGGTTATGCTGGTTTGTGATGACAACTACTACTGTACCGTATACAGGTAATAAATTTCCTTTTTGTTGTTCAACAATAAATGTGTACCGTATTATTCCTTATGGAAAAATAAGACATCCCCTGAAAATAAGACCTAGTGCATCTTTGGGAGCAAAAATTAATATAAAACATCGTCTTATTTTCGGGGAAACAGGGTAGAGAAAATCTCACCAGCAGGGACCACTATCATTACTATGCACTTCATTACTTGATCAGTTCCAGACATGAGAAAAAAGTTTTAAAATGCTGAGCATGGTCCTAAGACTCCTGTCCGAGACATGGTAACTATGGCTTTTAAAGTCTTCAATACCAGGGAGGAGCAGGCAGAGGCAGACCGGGAATCCCGAAATCGGCAGAAGGCAAACTTACGATCCCAAGCCTTGATAGCAGCCCCGAGGCCGTCGGCAACCAAGACATCAGCATCCTTCCCTGACCCTGGCAAGAGCAGCTCCAGACCACCACCAGGAGCCTGCTTCAAGTGTGATCAGCAAGGTCACGGGGTCAACCGCCCACAACGTCTTCCTCCCACAAGCCTTGTCCAGCGTGCAGTCAACAGGGTTAGTGGAAGAGTGATTGTCTTTCAGCGCCCAGTCGCAGAAGGCCAGTCGCTCTAAGCCCTGACCCACCATTGACGCTACTGACTGCTGAGGACTGACAGAACCCAGACTTGTCAACCCCAATCACCCTCGCTGAGCCCAGGGTAACAATCAAGGTAGCGGGTAAGGTTTTGTCCTTTTTGATCGGCACAGGGACTACCTCAGGGTCCTCAAACTTCTTAAACAGGGGGCCAGTTCGCTGTCCCTCAGACCCACTGGCGAGATGGACTATAGTTTAAAAAAAAATACGAACAAATTCCTATGCACACTGCACATATCTTATTTTGAAGTAAAAGAAAAAAAAAGTGGGGCAAAAACACCCGGCGGGCCGGATAAATGTTCTCAGCGGGCCGTGTGTGGCCCGCGGGCCTTAGTTTGAGGATGCCTGGTGCCATCTCTGTTTTTCCTTCCTTCTCTGGTTCTTTACACCCTTCCCAGGTCTCTGTCGTGTGCATTGACGGCTATCTCTCTCACCCATTGTCCACTGGGTCTCCCACATATCTAGTGGATAACAAGCCAGTCACGCATTCCTTTTTAGTTATACGCTCCTGCTCCACCCCGCTGCTTGGCTGGGATTTTTTAATGAAACTTGGAGTCACTTTACATTGGGGCCTTTATCTTCTCTCTCCTTCCCACCTCATCCACTGTATGCCACCCTTACCTCTGTCCATAGTCAACCCAGTGGTATGGGACACCACCACCCCAGTTATTGCTGCCCATCATCGCCCGGGTCTCATATGCTTAAAAAAACCCTACCATTTTTCCATCCTAGCCTCAGTTCCCCATTTCACTAACCCAGTGAAAAGTCCTCAAACCCATCATAAATCGCCTCCTCACCAATAGCCTCCTTACTCCTGTCCACTCACCTTGCAATACTCCAATTTTACCAGTAAGAAAACCTAATGGTTCTTATTGTTTAGTCCAGGACTTGTGCCTCATTAATGAAACTGTTATTCCTGCACACCCAGTAGCTCCTAATCCCTAAACTCTTTTGTCACACATTCCCCTTCCACTACCCACTTTTATGTCTTAGACATTAAGGATGCTTTTTTTCCCATTCTCCTTGACTCTGTTTGTCAACATTTGTTGACCTTCACCTGGGACGATGAGACACCCGCACTGCTTCCCTACTCATGTGGACCAGAGATTCTAAGACAGCCCCCATTTATTTAGACAAGTCTTAGCCCATGATCTGCTTCAATGTAATTTATTCTCCAGCACCCTCCTGCAGGATGTTGATGACTTGCTGTTATGCAGCCCCTCCCTGGACCAATCAACTGCCAATACCATACCGCTGTCGCGCTGAACTATCTGGCTGACAAGGGATACCGGGTATCCCCTTCAAAAGCACAACTATCTAAAACCTCAGTTACATGCCTCATTCCCATTACCCAAGACCTAATTATGGACAGAAAACAAGCCTTCGATGACATCCAGACCCCCAATTTAGCAGAACAAATCCTTTCCATTTTAGGTTTCGTGTTTTTGTTTACTTTTTCAGGCATGGGGTCACTAATTTTCCCCCTATAGCCAAACCACTATATACAGTGACAAAGGCCACCCCTACCAGACCCCTCAGGTGTCCTCAGGCTCTTAAGAAAGCTTTCCTCACACTGAAACACTTGTTATTAAAATCTCCACCCCTAACTTTACCTGATCTCAATGATCCTTTTCTACTTTGCACTGACAAGCACCGGGCGTTGGGTTAGGAGTCCGTACTCAGCCGTTAGGCCCTGTGCACTCTCTTATAGCCTATCTTTCCAAGCAAATAAATTCCACTAGACAGGGTTGACAGCCCTGTCTCTGGGCCCTGGCAGCCACCACCCTTGTAACAAGAGGCCCTAACATTTCCTTAGGACAATGCCTACAAGTCTTTTCTCCTCATCGCCTGCAAGACCTTCTATTCCACAGTTCCCTTTCTCTTCTCTCCCCTTCACAAGTTCAGGAGCTTCATTTGCTGTTCATAGAAAATCTGTTAATTACTCGTTCTCAGTCCCCATCTCTCAACCCAGCTACTTTATTACCCCAAGAGGATGCAGCCCCCAATGTTCACTCAGGCACGGACACTAGCTCCTCCCAGGGAGGATTTAAAGGACCAGCCTCTCCCAGAAGCTAATTTCATTCTGTTCATAGATGGAAGCTCACAGGGTTGCTGCCGAGGCTTGGGTGCAGTAATTTAACTCACTACCACAGTTGAGGCTGCTCACTTGCCAGAAGGAACAACTTCCCAAAAAGTTGAGCTCATCGCCCTAATCCAAGCCCTACACATAGTCAAAGGAAAATTAGCCAACATATATACTGACTCAAGTATGCCTTTTTTAATCACTCACGCCATGCAGCAATACGGAACGAACAGGGGTTCCTATCTATTAAAGGCTCCCCCATTATTAATGGTAAATTATTTGCAAATCTTCTTAGAGCCCTAAAATTCCCCGCACAAGCAGCCATCATTCATTGTAAAGGGCTTCAAACTGATGATTCCCTGGTAACACAAGAAAACAACAGAGCAGACACAGATGCCTGTAGCCTATTTCAGACCAGCCTCACCCCTCTACCTTTCACTACTTGTTGCTATCCAATGTCCAGCCACAGTATACACACATGGAACTACACTCCTTGCTTTCCAAGGGAGGGATTAAACACCTGATGGATGGGCAATGCTGCAAGAAAAGCTAGTCTTACCCCAAGCCCAGGCAGCAACCACTGTACAACAAACCCATCACTCTTTACACATTGGCCCCAAAAACCTTAGCCATTTTCTTAAACCCTTCTTTTATCACCTGTCATGGTAAACCCTTATTAACACGGTCTGCTCTGCCTGCCACACGTGTGCCTCTGTCAGCCTACAGGAAGGACTTAAACCAAAATTCCCCACCCATCAGATGAAAAGATATCCCCTAGGGCAAGATTTACAAATAGATTTCTCCCACATGCCATTGCACAAAAAGCTAAAATGCCTCCTTACCATGGTTGATACCCTTGCAAGGTGAGTGGAAGCCTTTCCTACCGAACAGGAAACTGTCCAAGCAGTGATTGACACCCTGCTAAGCCACATCATTCCCAGATTTGGTATCCCCGCCTCCATACAGTCAGATAATGGGCGTTCTTTAATTTCCAAGATTACTCATCAGGTATGTTCAGGCCTAGACATAGATTGGAAGTTACATGTCCCGTACAGACCTCATTCATCAGGAAAAGTAGAAAAGGCTAATGGGCTCCTGAAAGATCACCTCACAAAATTTTCTGTAGAACTCCATCAGTCCTGGGTCACACATTCACCTCTAGCCTTTGCTCACATCAGAGCCTCCCCTCACGGTCCCACCTTCCTGAGTCCTCTTGAACTCATGTATGAAGACCATTCCTACTTAACTACCAACTACCAATCCAAGAGTCCCCCTTAGCATTCTACTTCCTTCTCGCTCTCTCTTTTTTTTTTTTTAATCAATTTATTGGGGCTCATACAATTCATCACAATACATAGATCAATTGTGTAAAGCACATCTATACATTTGTTGCCCTCATTATTCCCAAAATTCGCTTGCCTCTTGGGTTCCCGGAATCTGCTCATTTTCCTTTTTTTCCCCCTCCCCTTCCCTTCCTCCTCCCCTCTCCCCCATGCACCCTTAATAATTTATAAATTATTATTGTATCTTATATTACACTGTCCGGCGTCTCCCTTCACCCACCCTTCTGCTGCCCGTCCCCCAGAGAGGAGGTTATATGTAGCTCCCTGTGATCCATTCCCCCTTACTACATCCCCTTTCCCTCCTGATATCGCCACTGTCACCCCTGGTCCTGAGAGGTTCATCTGGCCTAGATTCCCTGCGTTTCCAATTCGCATCTGTACCGTTGTGCATCATCTGGTCTAACCAGGTCTCCAAGGCAAAATTGGGGTCCTGGTAGTTGGGGGGAGGAAGCATTTAAGAACTAGAGGAAGGTTGTGGGTTTCATTATTGCTATACTGTACCCTAAGTGACTCATCATCTCCCCACTACCCCTCTGCAAGGTATGTCCAGTTGTCTAGAGATGGGCGTTGGGTCTCCATCACACTCCACCCTCGTTGATGAGGATATGATTCCCCCTCCCCACCTTTGGTGTTTAAAGCCTGGTCCCTTAGGCCCTTCATGATCACACATGTTGGTGTACTGCTTCCATGTGGGCTTTGTTGCTTCTGGGCTAGATGGCCGCTTGTTTACTTTCAAGCCTTTAAGTCCCCAGACGCTATAGGTCTCAATAGACAGCCGCTCTGGGAGCATGCAGACAAGGACCTGCCCTGTCCTGAAGACTCAAACCAAACCTCTCAGGTAGCCACACTGTAACCAGGAGACTCAGTGTTTCTTAAGACGCTTTATCCAAAACCTCCACAACCGTGGTGGTCAGGTCCACACCTTGTAATACATACCACTCCGATGGCAGTAAAACGCGCAGAATCTGGAGTAGCTGGAGGTGTGCTCAGTCACACCATCATTTCAGCACAAGATTTCGAAGACTGATTGCCGATCGCCTTGTAGCCCACCTCGGCCCCTTAGCCTGTTGCAGCACCAGCTTACCTCTCTGGCCCAAGTTGGCATACAAAACAGATGGGCCTTAGATCTCCTCACCTCTGAAAAGGGAGGTACCTGCCTTTTCCTCAGGGAAGAGTGCTGTTATTACATCCATGAATCAGGGCCCATAGAAGAAAACATAGAAACGCTGACCTGCCTAAGCAAACACCTCCACAGTCACGGAAGGAAAAACTACTCCCTGTTTAACTAGCTCCAATCCCCCTTAGCCACCTGGTTGTTGCCCCTACTAGGGCCAACTAATCCTTATCTCTTTATTTTTTCTCTTAGCTCTATGTTTTCTCAGGTTCTTCCAGTGGTGCATACAAGAAGTGTCCAGAGTCGCAGTAAATCAGCTTCTTCTCCACTCGTACATCTGCTTGCCTACCAGCCCTCCTTCTGCCTCCTCCCAGTGTCTAAACCGCAGAATGCCCCATGCCATCAGGAAAAGCAGCCAGACAGACTGCAATGCCCCTTATCACTAAAAGGCCTGACTATTAGGCAGAAACAAGAGTTGGTTGGGTGGGCAAGTGGAACAATACCCTAAAGATGGTGAGCAAAAACCCCCAATGATGACCTTTTAAACTCAGACAAGGGTGGCTGGCAGCTCCAGATAACATTGTTACTAACTTCCTACCTTGCAAAATAGCTAAACCACAATGGGAAATTCCCCAAGTGCTTTTACCTCGGACCTGTGCTATAAAACCCTTCCCCTCCATAAAATCCTTCCCCTCCCTCCTGGGCGATGCAACTTCTCTGGCCCCAACTAGGGACCCATGAACCTCACTCGGGAGTACAGAAATAAAACTTTAAAAATATTTTCTGTCTTTGCCCTTTTCTTACCCTCAGTCCCCAAATTACTTTACACTTCTAAAGTAATCTTTCCTTGTATCATTCTTATAAATCTCAATCTAGATTTTATTACACAGTAGTTTCTTCTTGGTGTATTGATCAAGTCCCTCAGAAAGCATTGCCATTGAATAAATTCTGACTCATGTGACCCTAGATAAGAGGATCCAATTACTCCATAGGTTTCTTAAGGTTGTAAATACTCTACAGAAGCACAGACTGCCTGTCTTTCCCACTAGAGTAGCTGATATGTAGGGTATGGTTTGCAGTAGAGCACAGTTAACCACAGTGGCCCTAGGGTTCCTCTGTATTTACCAATGTGCAGCAGAGGTATACTTTTATATTCAAAAATGTGTACTAAGAACGTATGTAGCACCTCTATTCTTAATAGACCCAAACTGGAAATCACCCACAGCAGAAATATTGAAAATTATTTTATGGTATACTTATACACAGAAATGTTTCAGCAATAACAATAATAATAAAGATGGCTAGATTCAATAATTAATGAATCCTAAATATGTTGTGGGAAAAGCCAGGGTATCAAGAGATCCTAGTATATAATTTCATTTCTAATTTCACGTACAGGTGGTTTCTAGGAAGTGTACTCCTTATAGCATACCCTATACTTAGTGATGGTGCTTTCGATCTGAGATAAACCTCATTCAAGTATTTACTTCTACTACTCCAGATTTAAATCTTCCTTCTGCATCATGTCTATCCATTCCTGAATTATTTTTCTATAGGGCAGCAGAAACAAAGGAAAGAAACCATTGGATGGTATGTGCTTGGTGATGAGTGATGTTTGGGATTACATTGTGTCTCCCTTCCTCATCCCCAAAATATATACTGTAAATCCTAACCCCTTTATCTGTGGTTTTAGTCCAATTTAGGAATGGGTTGTCTTGGTTATGTTGATGATAGGGTGTGTCTTCTGTTACTTTCGTTTGTGAGATAAAATGGATTAAACAAGATAACTTGGAAGCAGAGATAACAAAGTTAATATAGTTTGCCTAGGACAGAAACTCACAAGAAACAAAGCACTTGCTCCAGAAAACGCCTCTCCTTGGAGCCAGCATCCTTGATTTGGACCCTAAATTTAAATGGGGAGAAGGCAAACTTCAGTTTGCTTGTTTTTTCGTATTTCACTTGTGGTAGTGCTAGGTAACCAAGACAAGTATCAATGGAGAGTGAAATTGACCTTTTCTGAGGTAGCAACAAATTCTTCTGCTCTTACTCATTCCCATCTAGGCAAAAAACTTTTTAGTCAATGTTGCAATAACTAACAGTAACAATGATGAATAACTACCTATGTTGGTTAGGGATTTTTCTTATTAAAGAGTAAGGAAATTTTGTAGTTTGATGGTAATTTTCATAGACTTTGATTGGAGTATTATATACTTGGTGCATGCATTTTACTGAAATTCACAAATTTTACATTTCATTCCATTTAAGTCTTACCTCTACCACTTGTCTTACAGAGGTGACTTACATGTTCTATGAGTGGGATGCTATGCTACCAGTATTGCACATACCAGAGATATCACCCATGCTAGACAAGTTTTATTTTAGTGTTTAGACGTGGAGCCCTGGTGGTTTAGTGGTTTTTTTGAGTTGGGCTGGAATCTGCATGGCTCACAGTTCAAAACCACTAGCAGCTCTATGGGAGAAAGACTGGACGTTCTACTCCCATAAGCAATTATAGTCTTGGAAATCCAAAACAACCCCATAGATACAACAGAACATTGTCTGATAGAGTTCTATAAGAATGTACCCAAAATACACCGTGTTTGCCACAAGGGGTTGGACCCTGTCATCAATCAAACAGACGGTGCAGGGTTGGCCATCCTTTTGGTCAAACTTGGGGCCACCCTGGTGAGAGTCAACCCAAAAGAAACTAAAAATAAATTTTTCTTCGGTGAAAATTGATAATGCATCACCATACATACAAGAAACAAAGCCAAACCTAGTGCCAACAGGTAGATTGAAATTCACAGTGACCTTATAAAAATAGGGCATTATTGCCCCACAGAGTTTCCAAGGCTACAATCTTCACAGAAGCAGGCTGCCTCATCTTCCTCCAATAGAGGCTCTGGGGAGCTGCAACCCAGCATTTGACCACTCTAGCACTGCTGCCATTCAGCCAAAGCTGACTTGCACTGACCCTCCGTCGGTTTCTGAATCTGTAACTCTTTACAGGGGTAGAAAGCCCAGTCTTTCTCCCTCCAACCTGCTGGGTTTTTTTGAACTACTGACTGTCCAGACTGCAGCCTAATTGTAAGGTTTCTGGAGTAGGTAATACCTCAGTTCTTGGCTTCGCATGAGAAAGAATTCACACCGAAGGCTGACTGTAATCCAAATGGGTTTTTAGGCAGGATGGGAGACGTTTCAGATTTCACAGTCTCAAAAGGATACACAATTAGCTGCGTGGAAGACACACTGGGATTCACAACGGGTTATGAGTAACCTCATGGAACAGTGTACTCACACGTACAGAACTGAGGCCCGAGGGGCTGTGGCACAGCACGAAAACTAGAGAGCACTGGGGAAAGAGCTTCAGAGAAAGAGACCCTGACTAGGCTCTGGTGGGCACTTGTGTGCCTACGTGCTGGAGGGAGAGCTCACCCTCCTCCAACCTGCCACTGTCCAGGAGCAGGTTAAAAAAAAAGAAAAAGGGATGGCCGTCCTGCCACCAGGGTATTTCAAACCTCTGGCTGGGAAGCATGGTTGATAGTATGGTTGACCCCATTGACTGTGCTGAGCCCACCTGGGTGATGTCATGAGCCTGGGCCTAGTTTGGACCGGCCAGGTGTGCCACCCAGCTGGCTGGGTGCTTGAATTGGAGCATGCTCAGTTAGGTGGTCCTCATAGGTGTTTAATACTCACCTGATTTCCTTCCCAACCTCCTCTAGATGGCAGGCATGGGAGGGACAACCCCCTGTCCCTATTCCGGCTACCTTACACAATGAGTAACCACTATACCGCAGGACTCCTGCTGTATCACCAGGGCTCCTTCAATTACACACACACACACACACACACACACACCCCAAAGGAACTTCAAAATATTCATGAAAAAATTTAAGTGTAAGATAATGAAATAATTTTTCCAGAAACTTTTTGAAACATTTGTAGCATATGCTTGTACAGTTGAACCTAGAACAACATGGGTTTTGACTATACAGGCCCACTTAGACCCAGATTTCTTTATCTCCTGTTGCCATTGCAGAAAGCTCAAGTGTTGCAACTATGACTATCCACTTAAAACAGTATGATGCTAATCTTCACTTCATGGGAAGTTCATTTCTCCATTAGCTGCTAGCCCCTCATCCTTCCATCTCCCATAACTGGATAAAAAAAATATCTCCTTCTACGTGGGTGTATGCAATTGACCTCCATGTTTTTCAAGGGTTAACTATAAAATATATGTGGATTTTCCACAGTGCAGGAGATTGGCAACCCTGCCCCTGTGCTGTTCAAAGACTAATTGTATACTTCTAAAATCACATGAAAAAATATTATCTTTTAATTCAATTTTTCCATGAGTTTTTTGAAGCCTCTTCCATATCTATATGTTAAAAAATACCAAGCAGACCTTAAGGTCATGGGTTGCCTTTTATAACAAATAAGTCTTGTTGCCTGCAAATCATTTACATTTTGTAGGAATAGAAAGCTGAATTCTTCATGAAATATCAAAATAGTCCAAGTTGGAAGCATAGAATAACATTGGAACCAAGAAATCCAGAGTTACAATCTTTATGACTAATCCTATGTTTTAGTTGTTAAGGAAAATAACAGAACATCACATAATATTTTTTATGAAATGAGTTTTCTACCTAAAATGTATATTCAATAAAACTTAATAAATGGGCCTCAAATAGACCTATTAATAAATAATAAGCCTATTAATAAATGGGAATAGAATCTTCTTAGACACACACATACAAATTGAGATATGTAATTGAATAAACCTGTCTAAGGAAATGATTTGAGAATGTACTTATGGGAGTTACATAATCTGCTGTCAACTGGAGGATACTAAGAGTGAAGGGGCAAGTCTAGCCCGGTGGTTCTCAACCTGTGGGTCACAACCTCATTGGGGGCCGAACAACCCTTTCACAGGGGTTGCCTAAGACCATTAGAAAACACATATTTCCGATGGTCTTAGGAACTGAGACACTGCTCCTCTATCCGTCTCCAGGCCGGTCCCCCCACATGCAGATACGCCCACATAAGCATACCCGGCGTGAAGACTGTTACCCATGCTTATGATCAATTTGTAACAATGAAAATACTTCCTGCATATCAGATATTTACATGACAATTCATAACAGTAGCAAAATTACAGTTATAAAGTAGCAACGAAAAAAATTTTATGGTTAGGGGTCACCACAGCATGAGGAACTGTATTAAAGGGTTAAGTAAGAATCACTGGTCTAGCCTGTCAATCAGGTCAAAGCCTGATGCCTCTTTGTGGGCATGGCCTTCTCATGAGAGTTCTGGGAACTTCCTCTTCCTCCCTGAAGGCAGGGCACACTCTCCCTCTGCTTCACATTCTTGTTGACAAGCCACATGGAGTCACATTGATGGCAGCCAGAGCCCAAGTGGAGACCCACACCAGTGCTGAGACATTTCCACAGCCACTGGATCCACAAGTCTTTGCACCCACCAGCCTGTGATCTTCCTACATTTGGCATCATTGCATGTGCCGTGTGAGTCTAAAGAGGAATTTGTGGACTAGTATTGAACATATGGGCTAATGTCAGACTTATGGACTTGATCTGGACTGGGCTGGGATGTTTTCTCAATATACAATTGCTCTTTGTTATAAAGCTCTTTCTTATATATGTGTGTGTGTCCTTGGATCTGTTTCTCTAGTCAACCTGTACTAACACAGTACTTTAAGCAAAAAAAAAAAAAATGGATAAAGAAACAAGAGCAGTCAGGATGGAAGATTTCGAGAGGGGTTTCTGAAAAAAGAAAACAATGTTTAGAATTGAATGATAAGTGTTTCCTATGAGGGACTCCAAAAATTTCAGGGGGGAAAATGGAATAGGAAGATATTAAAGTTTTTCTGTAAAAATTTGAAGATCATTTGCTAATAAAAGAATGATGACCGATACAAAGAAAACTAAGAAAGAAAAAAAAAAAAAAAAGAATCAAAATGTGCTGAGGAAAAAAATGGTTGTAAAAATGTAATCGCAGTATTCTATATGGATTGTCCTTAGAACAATCCTAACATAGTCACAATAATGTTAGCAGCAAATAATCATTGAATCATCTTCAATCATCCTAATAAGCAGGTAGTCAACATGGTAACTAGATCATTGAATAGTCTAAAATTGCTGAAGGAAACAGTATTTCATTCTCTCATCCCTTTGTTCAAATTTGTTCTGTCAGCTCTCCTACACTGTTCCTCTCTAGTCACTTCCATTTATAAGCAAAACAGTCACCTTTTGTTCAATGTGATTACTTTCAGGTGTTATGTCCAGGCTAGTCCAATGTGAAACTTTACCACCCTTCTAATTCACAGCTTCCCCTTTCCTGAGCTAGGTAGGCTAAGAGATTTGCAGTAGGCAAGAGGTGGTGGTCTATCTCCCACTAGCCTTTCTGGCACCTCAGTGATGGTGAGGTTGGACAGGGTCCAGTGCTAAGGACAAAAAGATGGAAGACCTAATGTCTCTGCTGAGTCTGTGATACAGTCGCAAGTGTCTTCTGTGGAAGACGTATTCATAAGTGTGTCCCTTGAGTATGGTAATCAGATGTTTCTTTGGACCTGTCATAAGTTTCCTAAGCTTTCTAACACATTTAGCCACAAATAGGTTGCATAAAACCATGGGAATTTGTTCCCTAGTCAAGGGAACAACAAGGCCTTGCTCCCTCTGAAGTTTCAAAACAAACTTGCTGCCATCAAGTCACCGCTGACTCATAGTGACACTCCCACCCTCAGCCTCGTGGATTCCCAAGACTAACTGCTTACTGGTGTAGAAATCCCAGTCTGTCTCTCATGGAGCTGCTGATATTTTTGACCTGGCAACCATCTGGATCTCAGCCCAATTCGTAACCACTCCGGGGCAGAAAAAAGTTTCTAATGTCGTCTAGCTTTGTGTGGCTCCCAGCAAACCTTGGCAGTCATTTGTTTTTAGCTGCCCCATTCCTATCTCTGCTTTTGTTTATCTTTACATGCTGTTTTCCATTTAGTGTGTCTCTGTCTCACTAAAGCTCCCTCTCCTTAGAAGGACACCAGTTATTTAATTTATAGTCAACTCTAATCTCAATCTAGTGTGACCACATCTTAAATGTATTACATTTGCAAAAATTCTATTTTTAAACAGGATCACAATCACAAGTTCCGATTGATCGTGAATTTGGGGAGAATTTGGGAGTCCAGTACAGAGGTTTTATGGTGATCTCCATCTTCTCTAGTTGCCCGAAGTGAGTAATGTGCCCTTTGGTGGTCGTATGATCTGGCTCAACTCCCACCTTCTCTATATACCACACCTTTTTTTATTTTTTGCTGGAAACTCCTCTTTCTAGCAACCTGCCAACCTAGGGGAGGCATTACAGTGACTTGGAACAGTTTATTCTCTATAGCATCCATTTCATGCAGGATAAATTAATGCATCTCATCATTCATGATACTGAATTTCATTTCCTGTTCTATGGCCTGATCCAGTTGACTCCTTGCCTTCGGAATTTTCAAGGGGCAGCGGTGGGTGGGTGGGGATGCATATGCCAGTCTTTGGCCTGGCAAGCTACTTTTGAAAGATCATAGTCATAAGAAACTTTATGAAGTGCGCTTCTACTCTGAAGCATATAAGGTTGCCGTGAGTTCTCATCAATTCCACAGCAAGTAGTTTGGTTTTAGCTTTTCTTTTCTTGAATCTGGGCTTTGACTTGCTTTAGTCAATGGGATATTTGCAAACATGACATCATCAGAGGTTTGAGCATTCCTTGCACATGGAAGTTTATATTTTCCTGCTTCTAGAACCTCTTCTACAAACAGCACAAACTCAGGTTTGGAATAGGAGAAGCCAGATGTCGAGAGACCCCAGTTATCACAATTATAATTACCTTCCAAGCTGCGGGCCTGTCCCCAACCATGAATGAAATCTGGGTGGCACAACTGGGTGAGGAGTGCCTTTTGTTCCTGATATAGTGTCACATTTTATCTCAGTGTAACTTGCACACCATGCTTCAAAGGGTCTGGCAGGTTGATGGATTTAATACAATAACATGTTGGTCACAGAATCATAAGATTGGCATTTTGGGATTAGTATGGATGTGAGCTGTCACCATGACAGCATTCACCATTGGGCACAAACACACATACAAATCTAAATGTGATAAGAAAGTATTAAAGAGTCTGGAAAATTCATGAGAAATCCACATTTACTCCCTTTGGAATTATGCTACACCTGCAAGGGAGGTTCTGATTAGGACTGACTTCAGATCCTCATTTCTGAGAAGGTCTCATTAGCTTTACCAAATTGTGTAAAATGATGAACTAGCACATGCTTATTTCATATGGAAAATAATGTTATCTAGTGAAGGCTATGTTCTTTCAAAGCTTTACAATAAGTACAATGCTAAATAAAAATGGAAATTATTTTGCAAGCTTTCCTACAACTTTTAAAAAATGAAAGAAACCTTGGGATTTATTTTCAAAAATACAGATTCTTGAAATTCTTTATTCTTTTATCAGCTCTGTTGCCCACGGGGAAATCTTTACAACAGGTATCATATGTCTTTAATAATGAAGCAAACTACTGTAGCTCAAATCTTTCAAGTAGCTAAGAAACCAATTGTGTGTGGGAAATGCCAGAAGAGTTTGTTTTACTAGAGCTATAAATTCAGCAACATTCAAGGTTAGACTCATTTCAATCTAAGCAGCAAGGCAATACTGGTAATAAAAAATATATTCTAAAGAATAATGTGTATGGACTGAGTCTGAGGGATACAAAAACCTTCCTCTATAACAAAGAAAACTCCATAGGCCTTCTCAACATCATAAAAATTGTATTCTTCTTGGGGAAGAAAATTAAAAACAAAAGCTACTTAAATCAAAAGCTTCTGGTAAATCTTCTGCAAGTACAATTTCCAAATCTGCATTTCAGATTGAAAATGACAAAATTGTAGTTAGCAAATTAGATATTAAAGAATTTGTTTCTAATGGCACTTTGTTACACCAGACAGCACATTATATGTTTTAGCTGGCAGAAGAACGATGACTAAAGGCTGCTATTAAACAAAGTAGATACATTAAAGGAAACTATAAAAATAATTGTATTTAAAGCATCAAGTAAACATCATTTCCATATGTCTTTTGCAGTATCAAGTCTTTGTCATTAAATGCCACCCTTTGAAACTTAATAAACTTAATCCCCCCAAAGTGAATTCAAAGTACCGCAGATTTAAAGAGTATGTAGCCAGGCATTTCGTTCTCATTCAAAGAAACATCCATTTGGATGAATTTTTTGTAATTTTAGGGACAGGAAAAAGCAGAGTTACTTAGATGCTTTCCTAGAGAAATCTAGGTGCTGTTGAAAATACAGTGATTATATGAGGGCACCCATTTAAATCTACTCAGATAGTCCTGTGTCCTCAGTAACTGAATGATATGACTGCCTAATGCACTGTCTTGTGCTAATACTCACTGGTCTAAAATTTACATATCACTTGAAAATAAATGTATTCCGTGGGCAGTCTAAATTAACTCAATGTAAACATTGCCCAAAGCAATCCTTCTCTTCCAGAGGGTTAACAGAAAACTCCTTAGACATAGTAATGTTCTCTTTCTGTAATAATTCACAAATAATAAGATTGATCATATTGTTTTGCCTGATTCCATCTCTCTTGAAGCATTTGGAAAGTCCAAATGAGATTTCTCTAAATTCCCATATTAAAACTTGCTACATAAGGCTCTCACGGCTTTGTTTCTTTTTCAGATATGGTTCTAAAAATCTTGCTTATTTGATTTACTAATCCAGAATAGGTTACAGCCAGAAAATTAGAAAGTGGCATGACCATATTGGCAGGCCATCAAAGACCAGCAAGAAATGATTGCTGACAGTTTGACAGAGACAGTCAAGTCTGGATAACTGTGGAATACACAAAATAATTGTAAAAATAAATGTGAAAGTTAAACCCAAACTTTAAAAGGCATATAAGTTTGTAGCAAATGTTTCTGAAATTATTATAATACAGGGTACAATTGATAGTCACAATGATTACATTGAATTGTGAAGAAAAACTCAAATTATGCATCTTTCCCCATGGTGGTATAGGGGGTTGTACATTAAACTGCTAACTGAAAAATCAGTGGTTTGAACCCACCACACCCTCCACAAGCGAAAGAGAAAGCGGTCTACTCCCATAAAGACTTAAGGTCTCAGAAACCCAATGGAAGAGTTCTACTCTGCCCTTCGGTTTGCTTTGAGGAGGAATTGACTAGACGGCAGTAGGTTTTCTCCATTAAGGCAGAAAACACTTAACACACTATAGACTTATTCCCATAAAAGTGCTTTGTTCCGAAAGCCAACAAACACATGAAAAGATGCTCAACCTCATTATCCACTATGCATAGTGATCCAGTCAATTCTGATTCCTAGTAATCATGCAGAACAGAGTTTAGGTAGGTGTTCCATATGGTTCTAAGGCTATAATTTTAGAGAAATAGAGGACCACATCTCTTTCCTCTGGAGTAGCTGATGAGTTTCACCTACTGCTATTTGTATGAGAAGCCAAGGGCTGACGCACTGCACCAGCAGGGCTCCTATTATGAGATAGAGGCAAATAAAAACTACAATGAGATAGCACCTCACCACTCTTAGAATGACATTGTTTTCTTTGTTTTTCTAATTAAAATAAGAAAGAACAGATGTCAGTGAAGTTGTACAGTGTTATTAACTGGTACCTCACCTATGATTGATGAGCATGTCAAATGGAACAGCACTGCAGAGCCACTGTGGCAGTCCCTCAAAAGTTGAGCACCGGACTGCAATATGACCTAGCAATCCAAACCGAGGCATCTGCCTGGAAGTGAAGGCAAGAATGTCTATACACCATTGTTCATCATCACACTTTCCCAAAGAGGCAAAAGGTGGAAACAACTAAAACTTGCATCAAAAGATAAATTAAATTTAGCCTGTACCAACAAGGGAACACTGCTCAGCCATGAAATAGAAATGAAGTCTTGATGTGTGCCACAATATGGGTGAAGCTTCCAGCCATCAAGATGTGTGAAAGAAATGTTTGAAAATGAAAAATGTGATATTGTCTCACTTATATAAAACAAGTAAATATATGCTGTTGTTCTCTGTCATTGAATTGTTGCCAAGTGCTAGTGAACTCCAAATGCAATAGAATGAATCACCTACTGCCTCCTCCTAATTGTTGTGTTTCAACCCATTGTTGAGGCTACCATATCACCTGGTCTCATTGAGTGCCTTTATTACACCAGACAGTACATTATATGCTTTAGCTCCCAGAAGAACTATAACCAACCCTCTACTGACTCTCTTTGTCATTGACTCTTTACTACGCATGATGTCCTTCTAAATGGGATTAGTAAAAGATGTAATATGTCCAAAGTATATGAGATGAACTTTTGCCATCCTTACGTCTAGGAACATTCTGGCTGTACTTCTACAAAGAGAGATTTATTTGTCCTTCTGGCTGTCCATGGTACTTTCAATATTCTTCACCCACACCATAATTCAAATGCATCAAATTTCACATGCATATGAGGCAAGTAAAAGTGCCCCAACTTGGGCCAAGTGCATCTTATACTTTAAAGTGGCATCCTTCACCTTTTTACACTTTTAAGAAGTCTTTAACAACAGATTTGTCCAGTGCAATGCGTCTTTTAATATTTTGACTACTGTTTCCATGGGCATTTATTATGGATAACAGTAATAGTAAATTTTGGACAATTTCAATCTTTTTTTCATTTGTCACGATGCTACTTTTTAATCCACTTGTAAGACTTTTGTTTTCTTTATATTGAGATATAATTCATACTGAAGGGGGTGTCGTGTTTCATCTTCAGCTGTGAGTGCTTCAAGTACTCTTTCAGAACTCCATGTTTAGTCATCAGCATGCTTCGGGTGGTTAATGAGTGTTCCATTAATTCCTGAAGCCTTGTTTTCATCAATGCCTTCAGTGCAGCTTGGACTTCTTTGCTCAATTAGTTCTTAGTCCTAAATTCCCTACTGAAATGATTGAATGTCCATCAATTCTTTTCTTTTGGTACCGTGATTCTGTGTATTCCTTCCATATTATTTAATGCTCCTTGAATTATTCAATAGTTTTTCAAAGACAGCAACGTTGCTACTTGAGACTTGAACTTTTTCTTTACTTCTTTCTGCTTGAGAAATGCATAGTGTGTCCTTCACACTTGCTGTGCTAACTTGAAGTATTTTTACATTCCATTATAATAGCTTACTTTTTTTCTTGAGCCACCAGGGAAATCTTCTGTTCAACTCTTTTACTTCAAAGTCCTCTCTTGATGTCCATTTTGATCTTTTTATTAGTGTCTTATAATGAATTTTTTTGTTTTCTTTGCGTATGATATTGATGTTATCCTAGAACTGTACCTTGAACTTGCATATTTTATTGTGAATGTTTTTCAGTCTGAGGGGATCATCTTCCAGTGCTATAACTGGTGTTGTTCTCCTGTTATTCGCATGTTTCACCAGCCAATTTCTTTTCAAAAGTTCATTAGGTCTTCCTTCCTTGTTGTCTGAATGCTCTGCTGAAATCCACCATGGGTGGGTGACCTGCTGATTTTGAAATAATAGTGGCATAGCTTTCAGGGTCACAGCCTCACCGGATCACCACAATACAGGAAATTGCCAGGGGAGTGGTCGAAGCAATACATGAAAACCAAATATTAGTGGTTACTGGGATTAGGGAGTTGAGAGGTTGAGTGAGTTAGGGGCATTGATACTGGTGGATGTCTTTGGAAAAGAATAGAAAGAATGATTAGACAACTTGAAGAATGTTAACAGTGAATTGCATGTTAGAAATTGTTGGAATGGCATATGTTTGTTATATATATTTTTACCACACACACAAAATGCTTAGCATTAAATCTAAAAAATAATTAATAATCTTAGAAGTCCAATTTTGTGCAATATCTCATTCCAAATTATATCAGAACCCTAAGGCCTCATTATCTTACATAATATATTATTGTTGAAAAATTTTAAATAAAATTTACTTGCATTCTTAAAAGAACATAGGAACCATGGAGTGGGATGACAAACAGACAAAGGATTAATCTCTAAAATATATTGAAAACTGAAACATGTCAATAAGAAAATCATGAATAATCCAATTTTAAAAGTGAGCAAAGGACATTAACAGGGAGTTCAACAAAATAGACTTATGGGTGGTCAACCAAGGTGTGAAAATGTCACCATGGTTCGCCATCCAGGAGATGCAAATCAAAAACAGTGATGAGATGCCACCTTACACCCAAAATGAAAACAAAAAACAAAAAGAGAAACACAGTCCTCTTGTGATGTCCATTTTGAGCTTTTTTTAAAATTCATGTCTTAGAATGAATTTTTGCTTTCTTTGCGTATGATATCATTGATGTTACGGATGGTCAACCAAGATATGAAAATGTCACCATTGTGGCATCGCTTCTTGGCCTTTTGGCTAAAATCAAGTGTAGAAAATAACAAGTGTTGGAGAGAGTACAGAGAGAGTGGAGCTATCATATACTGTTAGTGGAACTAATTACATATATAAATATGTACAACTACTATGCAAGGGATATGCCATTATCTCAAAAACTGGGAATAGAAATTTCATATGATCCAGCAATCCTTCTACTGGGTATATAGCCTAATGAAGTAGGAGTCCAAACATGAACAGACATACGGACACACATGTTCATTGTAAGACTCGTCATAATAGCAAGAATTCAGAAACAACCTCAATGCCAACCAGTAAAAGAATGGATAAAGAAACTCTGGTAGATTCACACAATGGCATATTATGCATTGCTAAAAAAAACTGACGAAACCATGAAACCCCTCACGGTCTGGATAGACTTGGAGGACATTTTGCTGGGTGGAATTAGCCAATCACAAACGGATAAATGTTATGGAAGACCATAATTATAAAGGGAGAAAAACACACAAAATAAAGACTTTCATACCATAGGGAACCAAATAGAGACTGGGGACAGGCAAGAACGGCATGTTAGGTTAGGTTCTCCTGTGAAGTAAAACCCCAAACCCTTGTGTCTTTGCATATAAAAATGGATTTATATCAAGAAATGGCTTACATAGTTATAGAAGTAGGTAAGTCCAGTTCTATGCGAGTCAGGCATCCCCCGACACATGTAGCTGTGGAAGAAATCCACTTTAGGTAATCTGCTGATGGTTACTGGGGTTGGCAGGCATGAAAGAAAATCGACGAGCCAGATGCAAGATCCAACTCCCACAGAAGGCTAAGGGCTGAAGTGGAATTGGCTATACAAAAGGCTATACCTTGAGGTGCTGTTATAAACTGGAGCTCTGGAGCTCTACCCCACCCTTATCCAAGAACATACAGTTGACCTAATCTGTAACCATCACCAGGAGACAGGTAAAGCAATGGGCTAGACTCTTGCCAGATGTTAATTTGGGTGAAATGGAGAAGAGTAGTCTGCAAGAGGAAGAAGATAATTCAAGGAGCAGGGGAAGGGTAGACTATTGGGGGTTGATTAGTAGTCTAAAATGTTAAAACAAAGTTGCTTGGTTATCTAAAATGCAACCTCCACCTCATTTACAATAAAAATTGTTAAAAGAAACAAACTTACTGCCCACTAATTTGAAGAACTGTATGTATATACACCAGTTTCTTTATACATTCTTCTGTTGGGGACATTAAGGTTTTTTTCCTTTAAAAAATAATTTTTGAAAAGTAATATACTGCTACACCACCTGTATTCTTTTTTCTTGTACCTATTTTATTCATTCAGTTATTTATTTATTTGTTTGTTTATAATCATTTTATTAGAGGCTCGTACAATTCCCATCACAATCCAAACATACTCCCATTGTGTCGAGCACATATGTACATTTGTTGCCAT
>NW_022103903.1:3570630-3572959 GCF_000313985.2 Echinops telfairi
AGTTGTCCACGTAGCTGGTACGGGGGCTGAGCCCTCAGGCACCTCCACTGGCTCCCCATTCCTTGCCAGCACGCTGCATTCCTCTGGCACTGGCTTTAAATCTGGTCCCTCTTTCCCTGTGGAGACACAAACAATACCCTCCACTTGGGTGGTTCAGTGCCCTGTTCCCCCACCACACATCTTTTTTTTTGTTTTCCTTTTCCTCCCTCCCCACCCTCTTTTTAGTTGGTCTGGCCCCTGCCATAGTACCTGGAACTCACCCCGGGAGTGTTTGTATACAGTAACTTTTTCCCTGTGCCCCTTTGCATTTACCTTTCTGATATATATATATACACATACATACATACATACATATATATACATACATATATATATACAAAGTTATATATATATGTGTGTGTATATATATATATATATACATACATATATATATATACAAAGTTACCTCAACGGACTCATGTTACACTTGTCCTTTTGTGCTTGGCTTACTTCACTTAGCATAATTTCCTCCAGTTCTTCCCATGTGGTGATATGCATCATGCATTCATCACTGCTTTTTAGGGATGCATAGTACTCCATTGTATATATGTAATACAGTTTTTTAATCCATTTGTCTTTTGATGGAAATTTGGGTTGTTTCCAACCCCTTACAATTGTGAACAGTGCCACAATGAACATTGGAGCACAGATGTCTGGCTGTGGTTTGTTTCTTGCCTCTTCTGGGTATATGCCCAGTAGGGGGATTGCTGGGTTGTATGGTAGCTCAATTTCCATCTATTTGAGATATCACCAAATCAATTTCCATAGTGGCTGTACATATCTACAGGTCCACCAGCAGTGGATGAGGGTCCCTATCTCACCACAGCCCCTCCAACACTTGTTGCTTTCTGATTTTTTGAATTGGGCTATCTTTTTAATTGTTAGGTGGTATCTCATAGTTGTTTTGATTTGCATTTCTCTTATGGCTAATGATTGGGAACATTTTCTCATATGTTTATTGGCCATTAGGATTTCAGACTCTGTGAAACTTTTGTTCAGGTCATTTGCCCAACTCCTCAGTGGGCAATTGGTTTTTCTCTTATTTTAGGCTTACAAAGTATTGTAGATTTTAGTAATAAGGCCTTTGTCTGATGTGTCATTGCTAAAGATGTTTCCGCAGTTGGTGGAATCTCTTATTACCCTCTTGGTGAATTCTTTCGATGTACACAGGTGTCTTATTTTCTGTATATCCCATTTGTCAATTTGCGACTCCTATGTATTTGTATCCTTCCCTATTACTCATAGCCTATGTATTCCCTGTGCCAAGGTTCTCAGGATTGTGCCAATTCCCTCATTAATGGCCCTAATTGTTTGGGGTTTTATCCTAAGGTCTGTGATCCACTTTTATTCTTGTGCATGGCGTGAGGTAAGGGTATTGCTGCATTTTTCTGTAGGTAGATACCCATTTTTTCCAGCACCATTTATTGAAGATGGCATCTGCTTCCCATTTAATATTTTTTGGGCCCTTATCAAAGATCAGTTGCTTAGATGCTGATGTTTTTATTTCTGGGTCTTCAGCTCTTTTCCATTGGTCTGATTATCAGTCATTATACCAGAATCACACTGTTTTGACTACTGTGGCCATATAGTACGTGCACAAGACAGGTAGCGGAAGCCCTCCCACTTTGTCCTTCTTCTTGAGGAGTTCTCTGCTACTTCTGGGCTTCTTCCCCCTCCATGTGAAGTTGGTAATCTGTTTTTCCAACCACGAGCATGGAATATTCTTCCATTTGTTGAGGTCACTCTTGATTTCTTGTAGAAGTGTTTTATAATTTTCCTCATACAGATCTTTCATTTTTTTAGTCGGGTATATCCCTAGGTATTACAGTTTGTGCTTGGCTATTGTAAAGGATACTACCTTTATAATCGTCTCTGCTGCGATCTTGTCTGATGTGTAGAGCAGTCCAATAGACTTCTGTTTGTTGATTTTGTACCCTGCCACTCTGCCATATTCCTCTATTGCTTCCAAAACTCCACTTGTGGAGTTTAAGGGATCTTTGTTATATAGAATCATATCGCCTGCAAATAATGAAAATTTCGCCTCTTCCTTCCCCAGATGAATACTTTTAATGTCTTTACCTTGTCGTATGTTGTTAGCTAGAACCTCCAGTACGATGTTAAGTAGGAGTGGGGTCAAGGGCCATCCTTGTCTGGTCCCTTGTTTTTGTTTTTGAGATTGTTAAATGTTGTTTTTTTTTTAATCATTTTATTAGGGGCTCATACAACTCTTATCACAATCCATACACACATCAATTGTGTAAAGCGCATTTGTACATTCATTGCCCTCATC
>NW_022103903.1:3573795-3636728 GCF_000313985.2 Echinops telfairi
TCATCCAAATTATAGAATTCATTAGAGTATAAACTTTCATAGTACTGTGTAATTATCCTTTTGATTTCGTTAGGTCCGTTGTAATGTCTCCTGTTTCATCCCTCATCCTTGCAAATGTTGTTTGTTCCTTCCTTTCTTTGGTTAGGTTTGCCAGAGGTCTATTGATTCTGTTAATTCTTTCAAAGAACCAACTTTTAGCAGCATTAATTTTTTCGATAGTTTTCTTGTATTCCCTCTCCTGTATCTCGGCTCTGGTTTTTATTATATCTATCCTCTTGCTATTAGTAGGGTTGTTCTGTTGAATTGGGTAAGTTTTGTGTCAGCATATCATCCACGAGTCTATCTTCTTTTTTAATGTGTACATTTATTGCTATCAACTATCCTCTAATAAATGTCTTTGCTGTATCCCACAAGTTCTGGTATGTCGTATTTTTGTTCTCATTGGTTTCTAGAAACTTCCTGATTTCATCTCTGATCTGGATCAATACCTACTCCTTTTACAATAGGAAATTGTTCATCCTCCAATTGTTTGCCCTTGTTTTCTTCACTGTCCTTCTGTTAATTTCCAGCTTTATGGCTCAGTGATCGTCTAGAGATGTCTGTATAACCTCTATATGCTTGAATTTACTCAAGCCTTGTGTCCCAGCATGTGGTCTATTTTTGAATATGTGCCATGTGGCCTTGAAAAGAAGTGAATTTTTTGCATGTGGGTGGGAAGCTTTGAAAATATCTATCAAGTCAAGTCGTCCAATTGTGCTATTTAGGTCTCTAGACTCCTTGTTCAGTTTCTTTCCCAATGATCTGTATTTTTCAGAGAGTGGTGTATTAAAGTCACCAACTATAATTGTTGAGCCTGTGATCTCTTTTTCCATCTTTTGGAGTGTTTGATTTATGAATTTCATTAGGTCTCTCTTTAGGTGCATATATGTTTATTGGGCTCACTGGTTCTTGGTCTCTTGTTCCCTTGAGTATTATATAGTGCCCCTCTTTGTCTCTTGTTATGGCCTGTATCTTGAAGTCAATTTGTTCAGATATTAAGATCGCTATCCCTGCTTTTTTTGCGCTACCATACCATTTGCTTGGTAGATTTTTCTCCAGGCTTTAATTCTCAACCTGTTTTTGTCTGCAAGCTTGAGATGAGTCTCCTGGAGGCAATAGATCGATGGGTTATGTTTCCTGAGCCAGTATGTTAACCTCTGCCTTTTAATGCCTGAGTTCAGGCCATTGATATTCAGTGTGATTCTATCCATCTGTGGACTCTGCGACGACATCTTGTACCTTTTTGTTGGATATTTTCCTATCTACCTATCTTATCCGCTTGTGTTGTGTGTGTAGTTTATGTTTGCCTCCTTTCCACTATGGAGCTGATGCTATCCTGGGGGCTGTTTCCTCTTTGTCGCCCTATGGGTGGAATTGTTGTATGTGATGGTCTCTTATTTGCCCTCGGTGAGTGTTTATCTACTGCCCATACTGGATCAGTAAGTATCTTTTGTAGGGCTGGATTTCTTTCTATGTATTCTTTGAGGTTGTCCTTGTTTGGGAAGACTGTACTTTGCCATCTACTTAATAGATAATTTGGGTGGGTAAAATATTCTTGGGTTTGCGTTGTTTTCCTTCAATTTTTGGAATATGTTACTCCATTCACTCCTCTTCTTCATCGTTTCCGCTGATATATCTGAACATACTCTTACTGGGTTACCTTTATACGTGACTGTGTACTTTTCCCTAGCTGCTTTTATGATCTTCTCCTTTTCCTTATAGTAGGATAATTTGACAATTATGTGTCTTGGTGACTTCTTGGGATTCAGTCTGACTGGTGTTCTTTCAGCCTCTTGAATGATTGCCTGATTTTCATTTATTACGCTGGGGAAGTTTTCCTCTAAGAATTCCCTTGCCATTTTCGCTGTTGACTTCTTTGTTGTATCTTGTTCCGGTAGTCAAATTATTCTAATATTGTTTCTTTTCATAGCATGAGACATGGCTCTCAAATTTTCCTCAGCTAATTTGATTGCCTTATTTGACTGCTTTCCCCATTTGCTGAGGTCTGCTTGGTTATCCTCTAGGTCACTGGTGCGATTCTCTGCCTCCTCAAGCCTATTGGCAAGGTCTGTCAATTTGTCACTGGTTTTGTTATTTCATCCCTTAACTCTTGTATTTCCCTTTGGTGCATTGCCTTTTTCTCCTCTATCATTTCATCTTTTTTCTGCATTGCTTCCCTCATATCCTTTATGACTTCAAGCAGCATTTTGAAAATTTCTTTTTGTGGCAGGTCAATATCTGCGTCTTCTATGTCCATTGTTAGGTTCATGACTTCTTCCGGTATTGTCTTCTGTTTCTCCTGCTTTCTCGTTGAAGCTGTTAGAACTGCTTGTGGTTTACGTGTTGTTTTAGAGGAGCCTGGAGTCATCTTCCTTAGTTGAAGAGCCCTGTTCTCTCTCTTTGGGGATTCGTCTGAGTAATTCTATGATCTACCTGCTGGTAGGTGTACTGAGGGGTCAGGCTATTGCTATATCTTCCTGTGGTTTCACTCTTATCCTAGCCGTCTAATATTCTGTTATTTGGAATGTGTGTTGGATATTCTTCTCCTGTGACACAGGTCGGGTTGTTGTGGGCCCACGAGGGCATTGCTTCCGTGGCTGATCTCTAAGTAGGCTTGGCAGTTGGACCACCTCGGCTGGCCTGTCGTGTCTCCTCTGCAACTGGAATTCTGAGGAGAGCATATGGGTGTACCCTCCTTGGTGTAGAGCTCTGTAGCTGGCAGGGGAGTTACCGTAGACAGAGAGATCACCTTTTAGATAGGGTAGATGTTCCCACAGGAGCATGGAACCCCACCAATGGTGGTCAGGCATTTCCCCGAGTCACTTGTAGGGCCTAGGGATTTAGACTGGGGATGCCACCACTGTTTGTAGGGGAGAATCCCCTGCTGCTTGGTGTGTTGAAGAGGACCAGTTAATTCCCCACCTGCTTGCCAAGCAAATATATGCGAGTGGGAGCTCCCCCAGTTGGGCCTTCAGAGCATACGGAGTGGCCTGGAGGCCGTTGGTGGCTTGTAACAGGAAAGACAGTGAAAGGACAGGAAAAAGAGAGAAAGAAGAAGACACAGACTGGAGATACAATTCCAAGCAAACTGACACCCACTCATACACACACAACTAAAATGCACAGAGTAAACAAAATTGAAAACAGTAAAAAAAGAGAGGGAGAGAGAGAAAGAAAGAAAAGAAAACAACAAAAAGGGAGAACTGAATCTGCAGAGGCTGTGGCAGGAAAGAGAGAAGAGCTAGGAGAAGAGTAGGAAAGAAGAAAAAGTGAAAGAACAAAAAGAGAGAAAGAAAAAGAAAGAGAAGGAGAGAGAATTTAAAAAATAGATAACGAAATAGCCGACCCCATGCTGTGGTGTGTGTGGCACTAACTGGTCCTCTGTGCAGCACTGTCTTAGGGGCCAGGCTGCTCACTGGGAGGACAGGGTTGCCCTAGGCAGTGTGTAGGGGTCTGGGAACCAGCAGTGGCATGTGAAAGGAATGAGAGGGAGAAGAGAGAATCATACAAGCAGAGAGAGAAGCGAAGAGAACAAAGACAGGAAGAGGAAAGAAAGGAAAAGAGAAGAAAGAGAAAGAAGGGGGAAAAAACCCAACTGTGTTCACTAAGATTGGCTGTGATGGTAAAGAGGGAGGAGGGAGAGAAGGAGGAAATAAAGAATAAACAGATAGCTGATCCCTGATTGTTTGGGTGTGGAGCCAGAAGGGTTTATACACTGCCCCACAATGGCAAGTTACCACCTGTATTCTTATAGAATTTTATGCTAATAAAATAGTTACCCAATTATTATTTTAAAATTAATTTTCTCCTCTAATTTTTTGATCATTTATTAATAACCAGTTTTGATTTGTGAAAATTGGACATTAAATAAAGAAAAATGAAGAAGAAATAATGCATTTGAATTATGCTGGCAAAGAATATTGAAAGAATCATGGACTGCCAAAAGGAAAACAAGTCTGTTTTGGAAGAAGTACAGCTAAAATCCTCCATAGAAGCAAGGAGGGAAAGACTTTGTCTTGCAAACTTTGGACATGCTATCAGGAATGACCAGTCCCTGGAATGGGACATCATGCTTGCTAAAGTAGAGGGGCAGTGAACAGGAGAAGGCTTTGGTAAGATGGATTGACACAGGCTGCAGCAATGGGCTCCCACATAAGAAAAATTGTGAGGATGGCACAGGACCCGGGGTTTTGTTGTTGTTCTGTTATACCAAGGGTCGCTGGGTTGGGACCAACTCAAAAGCACCGAGCAATTCCCCAAACAGCACGGCTTCCCAAACAGAATGGTTCCATTGGACTTGTGCTTTGCTGATTGTGTGTTGGAAGTAGAGTTCCAAGTCTTTCTTCTGAGGAACCACTGCGTATACTCATATCACTAAACTTTTTGTTATTAGTTTGATGTATTAACAGTTTGGACCAACCAAAGACTCCATTAATCCTTTAAGGTTCCCCCACCCCCACCCCTATTGATAACATGCATGGTCTCAGGTGTCATAAATGGTTTGCACTATCATAATAAACTAACACTTGCTCCCCAGGAGAAAGAAAAGGCTTTCTCTTCCCATAAAGATTTTCCTTCTTACAAACCCTATATAGGATTACTGTGAGTCAGAAGCAACTCAAAGGCAATAGTTTAAATAGCCTAAAGGTAGAGGGGTTGAACTCACCCTGAGGCAACTTTGAACATTAGCCTGGTAATATACTTCCACAAAGATTACTACCAAGCATATCTCATGGATCATGTCTACTCCATAACATATGTGGTCACCACAGAATCAACTGAAAGGCCATATACTTGGGAGTTTGGTTATTGACATCATATGTAATTAAAGCTACTTGTCTTAGCTACTTTGTAATATAAGTACAATGGTAATATACCTTTAATAAGACATAAATAAAAAAGATATGCATTGGTTTCAGTAGTTGAATATTCAGAGGTAGAACAGGATTCAGTTGTGGTGATGCTATAACGCTCACTGCATTTTTCTGTGAACTGGCTCAGTTTTTCTCAATTGGAGGGAGCATGGGCTTAGTCCTAAGAATGGCTTCCTTAATGGTTACAAAATGCATTTAGCAGTTTCTGGCATCTTATGTTTATAAATGAAAAATGTGTGGCTGAAGGACATTTTGCTGTTGTTCTTCTTAGTTTCCCTCATAAAAACTCAAACTGTTCGCTTAAAAAAAATTTTGTTTTTAATATGTTCAGAAAAACCTCCTCCAACTTCACGCTCATGATTGCCTAACGCCGGTACCTGAACTAATCCTAGTTGCCAGCAGAATGCTATTCACTGGCTGACTTAGGCCTGGGTCACTGAACTAAGCACCATAGTAAGTGTCATTGGATTTCCCCCAGACAATCAAGCCCACTCCAGGAGGTTGTGCTGAGTCACCTGGTTACAGAGCAGTCAAAACTTTATGAAAAATGTGCTATTATGGGATGGGAGAGGAAAGGAAAGAATTTCCTATAAACACTAACTAAAACATTACAATGGACAATTTGTGCACAGAGCTTTTTCTTTCCTTTAGATCCCCCTTCCCATTTTCTTTAGTATACTTTGCCAAAAATAATAAAAATCAGGGCTTCAAACAAGCTCCAATAAGTTCAGCCATGGTTTATGCAGCAAAATAGGAACAAACCCAAATTTATAAAATGTGGGTGTACCAGAATGATAAATGGAATAGAAAAATTATGGATCAAAGCTGTGTTAGGCTGGTGTGGCAGTTACATAATCTCCTGTCAACTTGCAAAGGGGTGGAGACTAGCCTGTCAATCAGGTCACAGCTTAATGACCTCATTTGGAAGCATAAAGGAGACAAAAATCTCACCGGAGGCCAGATACACTTTCTACTTGTCTCTCTATGAGATATTGCTCTTGACTGATGGAGTCAGAGCCCTGGAGCTGGAGGAGCTCTATGTGGAGACATGCAACAGCGCTGAGGTGCTTCTACCGCCACTAGATCCACAAGAGTTGCTACCCACTGGCCTGTGATCTTCCTGCATTCAATATCCTTACATGTGCTGCATGAGTCTAAAGAGGAATTTATGGACTAGTATCGAACATATGGGCTAATATCAGACTTAAGGACTTGATCTGGGATGTCTTCTCAATATACAATTGCTCTTTGATATAAATCTCTGTCTTACACACATATGAGTGTCTCAGATTCATTTCTCTAGTCAATCTGGTCTCACACACTAAAGGAATATGTCTTTTGCTCTCTGTTCCTTCCATGAGCATTGATTATATGCCCAAGCAAGACAAAATCCTTGACAATTTCAACTTTTTCTCCATTTATCATTATGTTACCTATTGATCCATTTATGAGGATTTTGGTCCTCTTTATATTGAGTTGTTATCCATAATTAAGGTGACTATCCTTGGTCTTCATCAAGGAAACTTTGACAGTCATGAAGGACTCAGTTTCCTATTTTGGAGAATCTGCTAAAAATAAGTCCAATACTAATAAGTCCTTCTTCAGACTCACACAGACACGTGGAATGAGACAGAATGAAGGAAGATTACATGTCAGTGGGTACAGGGTCTTGTGGATCCAAGGTCAGTGGAAACATGGGAGGGCACTGACAACTCTCAGGGGAAGTGGCAGAGAAAGGAGGATCATTCTAGGGTCCTCTTTATGACAAGGCCACACCCCCAAGGAGATAGTATCAGGTTGTGACCTTACTACCAGGTCTGACTCCACCTCTGGCCAGAAGTGCGTAGTTGACATAAGATTATCTAACTACCACAAAAAGTCCTGGCGTGGGAGACTTGGAAGAGGGATATGGGACTATTCAGGAGTCTGATGTGGAAGATTAGATGATTACCAGGATGTAGACCATACTACACATTCAAAGTAGCATAGTCAGTCACCATCTTTGAGGAAAGCATCACTGTTTCTGACTCAACTGTCCAAGAACTGTGGTTGATCATCAAGGTGCATACTACCTTATTTTCAATGATGGACATTAAGTCTGTACAGGGCATCAGCCCTTAATTTTTCCTGTTGATTCCGGAACACCTACACAAATTTGTGTCTGCTTCAGTTTCACTTTGTTGGCCTTGACCAAACTTGGAAGAACTGGTATAAATATTTAGATTTTTAAAAATCCATCTGAATTTAAGAAAATGCAGGAACCTATTAGAGCATGTAGGATATTTATTATCTTTTTGAAACATTTACAGAACGGTACTTCCTCTTTCATGAGGAGAGTGTTTTGAGTGTTTTCTTGCTGTTTTTGCTTTGTTTTGCTCTTAATTTGTTTACATGCTTTTGCCTCTGTGCATACAGGGACTGGTTGAAGGAAGAACAGCTTATCCATGCTCAGTCACTCATAGTCTTACACCACCACCAGCCAGTGTTTTGCCTAATGAATAAATACCTGGTCCAAGCCCATAGAGCTGCATTCCAATGAGTTTTCTAGCTAGGGCTTGAGGGAGGAGAAGGAAGAAGAGGCTATGAATACTAATTTCCTTTCATTTTGAAAGCCAGTGTATGTTCAGAGTTGCTAGTAGCTATGATTCCAATCTTCTGAAGCAAGAAGAGTCCAGTGAATCAAGGAAAACCACAAAGAAGAGGCACCCTTGCAACTGATTATTGTTGTTTGCTTCTGCTGTTTAATAGCCATTTAATTTCTTTGATAATTTCCTAATTAAACCTCAGATACCTCTGCTGCTAAAGCTAATATAATAATGACTACCTAGTGTCCAGTTGTGAAAAAAATCACTTAGTTAATACCTTTTTGCTTTTTGTTCTTGAAAGTAAAGACTTAATCTATGCCTAGTTTAACCACAAATTGTTTGACCTAAGAAACACCTCTCATATTTCTCTGTACATAATTTTCTTAATTTTAACTGAGATTTAATAATCTCCTTAAAGTCAAATTTTAGTAACCTGTTTACTATTGTCAGATATTACTCAAATTAAAAATTAAAATGTAAATATATACAACAAAAGAGGCACATATTTTAAAAATAACTACTCAGATAATTTAAAAAATATTACTTCTCCTAATGAAGTCCCTAATCGCTTGACGCTCTTCAATGTCACTTTGAACTATTCATTATAGAGCCACATTTATTCAGCATGCGCCATTAAATTATGTGCTAGGTAACAGAACTGGGTGCGGTTTGGGGAGTTTCAAGCAAAGTAATCTTTAGCTTTCCCTTTGTTTGCTTAGACAGTAACACTTTGTTTTAAGAAATTTATATCTTTAGGACACACATAGAAAGGTGGAAATTTTACACTTGTGAGATTATTGATTTTGTGATATTCTCAATTGCATTCTCTAAATGATAGGTTCTCACATTTATTAGGCCTACTACCACTTTTTCAGAAAAAAAATTACTGAGCATCCACCTGACAAGGAAAAACTTTTGGTCCTAGCCCATAATCCAGGATAAAGTGAGGTGCCTGCTTTTACAGCACCCCCTGGAGCAATCTAATGCCCCAATCCCCAAGGGATGGTATCACCCACACTGCTGTAAACATACACACCACCACATAAATTTCATGGGTTAGAGAATTTTTTTAGCAAAATAATAAATTTACATAATTCTTTAATATTCATATCCACACAATTATGTCTTTTAGACTTTTGCTACTTAACTTGCAAGCTATCTAAAAGCTATTCACCAGTATATATCCTTGTAGTTTGAATTTAAGGGTTTAATGAATCTTTTTGGCAAGTACTCTTTAATTCAAAGAGAATATTTTATTGCTTAATCTTAAATTTATATGTATGCTCACTTCAGGAAAGCACCTTAATTATTTATAGCATGCCTTAACATATGCAGCTATGAAACAATAGTTTTTTAGAAGGCGAAAATATTTTTACATCAAAAGCAACTAGAAGAAGAAATGTGTAAGAGTAGCAACACTGCTGTTTTTCATTTTCTTACACGCATTTGTCAGCTAGAGGTTACTTCTCAGTTCAAGAGCACTGGCATACTAATCCCTCTGATGAGGAAATGATGAACCCTGTTGGGACTTTAGTTCCCTTAAGAAAATAAACTACAATTCTCACCATGGGAGAGAAGTGAGTAACTATGATGTGCCATACAATCTAAGGTCCCTTCCTAATTTTATGTTTTGCTTAGATATCTAGTGCTGTTATAACAGAAATATCACAAGTGGATGACTTTGACAAACATAAACTTAAATTAAAAAAAATCATTTTATTGGGGCTCATACAACTCCTATCACAATCCACACATACATCCATTGTGTCAAGCACTTTTTTACATTTGTTTCCCTCATCATTCTCAAAACATCTGCTTTCTACTTGAGCCCTTCATATCAGCTCCTCATTTTTCCCCTCCCTCTCCATTCCTCCTCCCCCGTGAACCCTTGATAATTTATAAATTATTATTATTTTGTCATATCTTACACTGTCCGACATCTTCCTTTACCCACTTCTCCACTGTCTGCCCCCCAGAGAGGAGGTTACATGTAGATCCTTATAATGGGTTCCCCCTTTCGGCCCCACCCTCCCACTACCTCCAGGTATCACCACTCTCACCACTGATCCTGAAGGGATCATCTGTCCTGGATTCCCTGTGTTTCCAGTTCCTATCTGTACCAGTGTACATCCTCCAGTCCAGCCAGATTTGTAGGGTAGAATTGGGACCATGATACTGGTGGGGGTAAATTTAATTTTTCAACACAGCGGTTCTCAACCTGTGAATTGCGACCCCTTTGGGGGTTGAACGACCCTTTCACAGAGGTCACCCGATTCATAACAGTAACAAAATTACAGCTATGAAGTGGCAATGAAACCAATTTTATGGTTGGGGTCACCACAACATGAGGAACTGCATTAAAGGGTCGAGGTGTTAGGAAGGTTGAGAACCACTGCTTTAGAAGGCTGTAAGTTGCAATGCCATGTGTTGGCTCTAATGACGACTTCCTCTCTGCATTTCAGGATGAAAGGCCTTATCTCTTCTGAGGTTCTGCTCTTGGGCAAAATGATGTCCTTGACCACTTTAATCTTCTACCATTTATCCATCGGTCTAGTTATGAGGATTTTTTTCTTTTTACAGTGAGTGGTAATCCATACTGAAGTCTGTAATTCTTGCTCTTCACATGCAAATGCTTTAAGTTCTCACTTTCAGCGATCAAGGTTGCGTCATCTGCATATCACAGGTTGTTAATAAACCCTCATTTAATCCCAATGCCTCCTTCTTCTTACATAGCTCAGCTTCTCAGGTGATCTGTTCAGCATGCACATTGTGTGCATGGTGTGAGACCACATGCCTGATGGACACGTTCCTTCATTTTAATCATTCAGCAGTCCCTTGTTCTGCTCAAATGACTGCCTCTTGGTCCATGGACCGGTTCTGCATGAGTGCAATGAACTGTTCTGGAATCCCCATTATTCTCAATGCTACCTTTAGTTGGTTATCGTCCACACAGTCAAATGCCTTTATACAGTTAATAAAGCACACATCAACATTTTGGCGATATTCTCTGCTTTCAGCCGAAATCCATCTGACATCAATAATGATATCCCTTGTGTCACATCCTCTTCTGATCTCGTTTGAATTTCCAGCAACTCCCTGTTTATGTACTGCTGTAACTATGGAATGATCTTCAGTAAAACTTTAAGTGTATTTGATATTGATGACAATGTTCTATAATTTTTGCATTCTGTTGGGTCATCTTTCTTTGGAGTGGGTATAAATATGGATTTCTTCCAGTCACTTACCTGTCTTCCAAATTTCCGGACAAAGATGAGTCAGCACTTCCAGTGCTTCATTCATAATTTCAATTATTATTCCTTCAATTCCTGGAGCCTTATTTTCGCTGCACCTTCAATGCAGCTTTTACTTCTTCCTTCAGTACATTTAGTTCTTCATCACAAGCTACCTCTTGAAATGGTAGAATGTAGACTAGTTCTTTTTTGTACAGTGACTGTGTATTCCTTCCTTCTTTTGATATTTCTTGCATCATTAATTTGCCTATAGAATCTTTCACTATTGCAAATAAAGGCTTTAATTTTTCTTTAAGTTCTTTCGGTTATGCTGAGCATGTTCTTGCTTTTTGGTTTTCTAACTGTAGAGCTCTACACATTTAATTATAATATTTTACTTTGCCTTCTTGAGCTGCCTTTTGAAATTTTCTGTTCAGCTTTGTCTTTATCATTTTTGACATTGCCTTAGCTGATCTTTAATTAAGAACAAGTTTCATAGTTTCTTCTGACATCCACTCTGCTATGTTCTTTCTTTTCTACTTAATTACCTTTTGCTTTCTTCTTGTATGGTTTTCTAGATGTTACCCAATAGCTCCTCAGATCTTCTGTTATTAGTGTCCAATATGTCACATCTATCATTCAATGAATCAAATATGTACAAATATGTGTTGTCTGGGGATAATGTCTCTCAAGAACCCACCCTAACAATATATAATATAATATAATATAATATAATATAATATAATATAATATAATATAATATAATATAATATATAGTGATCTATCTTTATCTCACAAAGCCAATAATTTCATGTGTGTGTGTGTGTGTGTGTAGCAGGGATTCAAATCTATAACACTGAACTTTTTGGACTTCCAAAGTTCACGTCATTGCCACACACAAAATGTATTCACCAACCAAATAACTCTGAAAGTCTTAAGACAACTCTAAACTGGGAAATACTATCTTTTGAATCATCTGAATCAAATAGGGGTTAGATATCAGGCATGTGTGCAACCTAGATCACAATTCCTCTTCACCTGTGGACTTGTGAAATTTAGACTACAATATAGCCATCCCAGCCACCCAGCAAGGAAGGTCCTAGGAATGCTTGGCCCTTTGGAAGGAGACTCCGTTATCCCTGCCACACAGCAAAATAGGCTCAGGCCACCCGCTCCTAAGCAAGAAAGCCCTAGACTGTCACCAGGATCAAACACGGAAAGTCACAGCTATCCCTCCCCACCCCCAGGCATAGATAGGCTTGGTTTCCAGTGCCCCTCAGTAGGAAGACCCCAGCCATTCCCAACAACCTGGACAGGAAGGCCTCATGCAATCCTACATCCTTACAAACCTGTGCCTAGGCATCTTTGAGGAAGGAAGGCTCCATGCATCCCCGCCCCTCTCCAACCCCATCCTCCTCAAAAAGGAAGGCCCCAGGTGTACCCACTACCCAGCAAGGTAGGGCCTGGCTATCCCCGTCAAGGCAATAGCTGTCCCTGATACCTGACACGGTAGGGCCTAGCTATAGTGCAACTCAAGCAGGAAGACACTGGCCCACCCCTGCCCCAGAAATAGAAGGCCACTGGCCCTCCCTACCCCTAAGCAAAGAAGGCTGGAACCATCAAAGCAACCTGGCATGGACAGCCCAGACATTCCTGCATCCAGCAAAAAAGACCCTGGGTGTCCCAAATTGGTTGAGGAAGGCCTGGCACATCCTTGCATCCCAGCAAGGCAAGCCCTGGACATATCTGGGACCTAGCAAAGAAGGCACCAGCTGTCCCAGAAACCCAGCAAGAAGGCCTTGGCTGTTTCAGAGTATAGTCAAGGAAGGCTCCAACCGTCCAATCAACCCAGAGTCAACTGTCCCAACAGGGCCCAAAGCCCACCGAAGACTAATAGCTGTACCGCAATGCTGCAGAAATAGTCATCAATTACAGTAAACACAAAAACACGAAAATGCTTTGAGAGTATCCAATGAATCTGTGGCTTGAGACTAACATAATTTTACTATTTGATCATTGCTTTTTTAGGACATATAGTAGACTAGTGAAATGGTTCTGCCTTCGTGGATGAGTGTTATTGAAAATTTTACCCTATCACCAACTCCCATATCCAGTCACTTAAGTATTGAATCTGTAAAAGCCAACAACTCATGTATTGCAGTCTGAAAAGCTGACCTATACATATATAACTTTCTTTACTCAACAGTGTTTTAAATTCTAAACCATTGGCCAAATTAATGAGTAACAATAGAATTATCTTATGATTCAGGGGGATGATCTATAATATTCTGCTTCACAAAATGATAGTCTCTAATGTCAACCAGAGACATACATAAACCATAGATATAGGAATGTACTTGGGGCTCACACTTAATTCTAGCCCTAAGCACAGAACGATTACTTCTTATGACATGGCCGTACTCACCATTCACTTTCATGAAGAGATTACTAAAAATGTGTGTGCTATAGCAAAGTCTGGCGAAGAAACCAGATAGTGCTCAACCAACAGAAAGAATCGCACCTGGAGTCATAGTCTTAAAGGCTTTTCTTCAAACAGCCATTTAAGTGAGTCATCAAAGATGTCCACATGAAAGAAATACACCAGCCTGTGTGATCCAAGGATTGTAACTAATAAAATCCAAATCCAAAGGAGGAAATCGTATCAGAGCTTAAACTGTAAATAATCAGTTTGCATAATGCTATGGATGGCACTGCAAGGTCCAAATCCACTTGCAAGATCCTCATTTGGCGTAAGCCTTTGGTGAATCCCCTCTGATCATAGCAGAAGGATGTGAATGGCCTTGTTATCAGACAGAGAGCATTGTAAAGTTAATTACGTAGATGCACCCAAAGTTAATAGGCCTCCTCAGAGCTTCTGGCCTAGGAATAAACTACCAAGAAGGAATAGGCTATTTACTTCTGAGGAATTAGCCATTGAAAATTTTATGAATAGCATCAAAACATTGTCAGATCTTGAAAACCTCATGAACAGAAGTAAAACCTTGTTAGAAAGTGTCAGGAGATGAGCCCCCAGGTTGGCACTCAAAAGATGACCGAGGAAGAGTTGCCTTCTCAAAGCACCATCTACCATGATGACATAGATGGAGTGAAGCTTGTGGGAGTCAAGGCTTCAGGACTTTCATTTGCTGAAGGCACACTACTTAAAATGAGAAGAAATAGTTATACACATCATTTAATAGTCAGCATGGGAAAGGTACTAGGTATGGAACTAATAAAATTGCAAGTTGTCAAAAATGAAATTGAAATTACTGAGAGCCGAAAGGAGGGTGAGCATGATGCTGGGATAGGTGGAACATGAAAGAAAATAGAGGACAGAAGCAGGAGGCAAAAGCTATTTATAGAGGTATAGCTCTAGGTATGTAAATATGTGAAAATATTAACTTACAATGAAAGGGATAGAGGCCAATGTACATATATTTATATGTTTAGTATTAAGATGGCAGACAGACATTGGGCCTCTACTCAAGGCCTCCCTTAACACAAGAACACTTTGTTCCAATAAGCTAGCCCTCTGTGATACTCACCTTCTCGACCCAATCACTGAAGACAAAATGGGTGCATGAGCAAATGTGGTGGAGAACAAAGATATAGTGTGTGGAGTCTTAAAGGATTGAAGTTAAACAAGCAGCATTCCAGCAGGGAAGCAAATAAGTCCACATGGAAGAAGCACACCAGCCTGTGTAATCATGAGGTGTCGACGGGATCAGGTATCGGGTTTCAAAAGATCCAAAACAAACTATTAATTCAATGTGAAAGAGGCGGGGTTGAAGACCCAAAGCCCATCTATAGACGATTGGACATCCTCCCACAGAGGGGTTACAAGGAAGGTATGATTTAACCAGGGTGCAGTACAGCACTTACAAAACTCACATCATTCCTCTAGTTCCTGAATGCTTGTCCCCGACACTGTTATGACTCAGTTCCCTTGCAGATCTGGCTACTGGAGTACGCACATCGGTACAGATAAGGGCCCTAGACACATGGAATTCAGGACAAATAAACCCTCAGGAACGGTAGTGGGAGTAGTGGTATTATAAGGGTAGGGGGTGGGGATAGTAGGGGGGAGAGGGAACCCATCACAAGAACAGTAGGCGGGGGAGAAGTAATAGAAATGTGGGTGAAGGGAGACGACAGGGTAAGACATGCAAGTACAAGTTCTGCATGAGCGCAGCCAAGTGCTCTGAAATTCCCAGAACACTTGCTCTCAAAGCTATCCATAGTCTATTATAGTCTGCGTGGTCGATTGCCTCTACATATTCAATGAAACACCATTAATCAACTTTCTGATATTTTCTGCTTTCAGCCACAATCCATCTGACATCAGCAAGGACATCCCTTGTTCAATGTCCTCTTCTGAATCTCCGGCAGCTCTTTGTCAATGTGCGGTTGCAAACCTCGTTAAATGATCTTCAGTAAAATTTTACTTGTATGTGATATTAATGATATAATTTTTGCATTCGATGAGGTCACCTTTCTTTGGAATGGGTACCAATACAGCTAGCTTCCAGTCAGTGCACCAGCTACTTGTCTTCCAAATTCCCCGGCAAAGATGAGTGAGTGCTTCCCGTGCTGTATGAGTTTGTGGAAACATTTCAGTTGATATTCTGTCAGTTCCTGAAGGCTGGTTTGGGGCTAATGTTTTCAGTGCAACTTGAACATCTGTCATTACCCTTGATTTTTGCTCATATGTTACCTATTGAAATGGTTGAATGTCCACTAGTTCTTTTTGATTCAGTGACTCTGTATTCTTTCCATCTTCTTTGGATGCTTCCTGCATCATTCATATTTTACCCATACAATCTTTAACTACGGACACCAAAGGCTTGAATTTCTTCCCGAGTTATTTCAGTTTAAGTGATACTGAGCGTGCTCTTGCTTTCTGGTTTTCTAATTGTAGGTCATGGCATATTTCATGATCATATTGTACTTTGTCTTCTCAAGCAACCCATTGAACTTTTCTGCTCAGCTCTTTTGTGTTATACTTTCTTCCATGTGCTTTAACTAATCTATTAATAAGAGTAAGTTTTGAAGTCTCTTCTGATATACACTTTGATCTTTTCTCTCTTTCTGGTATATAACGGCCTTTTGCTTTTTCACAAATGATGTTTGTGATGTCATCCCACAGCTCCTAGGTCTTCCAGCATAGTACACCATATAATTTTCTGATTCAAAATGGCCCATACCTGTCTATTTCAGTTCACTAACCCCTAGAATATTGATTCGATCATGTTCTATTTCATTTTTTTGTTTTATAATTTATTTCACTTTTTTAATTAATCATTTTACTGGTGAGCTCTTAAAAGTCTTATAACAATCCATCTTTTGGTAGTATTAAGCACCCTCAGTATGTTGCCATCAACATTTCCAAATCAAACTGGATAGTTTAAGGTCAGGAAAGGTATGCATCAGTATTAGATCCTCTCATCAGCCTTATTGAAGCAGTATACTGAAAAAAAAAATTCGAGAAATTGTATTATCTGAAGGATGAAGCATCAGAATTGGAGGAAGGCTTATCAGCAACCTGCAAAATGCAGATGACACAAACTTGGCTTGCTGAAAGTGTGGAGGACCGGAAGTACTGGCTGATGAAGACTAACATAGTAGCCTTCAGTATGGATTACAACATTGTAAGGTAGACCAAAATCCTCACAAATGGACCAGTAGATAAAATCATGATAAGCAGAGAAAAGATTGACGTTGTCAAGGATTTTATTTTGCTTGGATCCACAATCAACGCTCACATACGCAGCAGCTAAGAGATCAAACAATGCATTACATTGGCTAAGTCTGCTGCACAAGACCTCTTTAAACTGTTGAAAATAAGAACGCTACTTTAAGGACTGAGGTGGGCTTGACCCAAGTCAGGATGCTTTCCATAGCTTCGTATGCATGTGAATTTGGACACTGCATAAAGAAGACGGAAGAATTGATGCATGTGAATTATAGTGCTGGTGAAGAATATTGAAAGTACCATGGACCGTAAAAAGAATAAACATACCTGTCTTGAGAGAAGTATAGACAGAATGCTCCTTAGAGGCAAGAATGGTAAGACTTCATCTCACATACTTTGGACATGTCAGGAGAACCGATCCCTGGGGATGGATATGATGCATACTAAAGTAGAGGGGCAGTAAAAAAAGGAGGAAAATCTTTGATTGATGGATTGAAACAGTGGCTGCAACAATGGGCTTAAACATAAGAACAATATGGAGAATGGTGCCAGATGGGGCAGTGTTTCATCCTTTGTACATACAGGCACTATGTGTTGGAATTGACTGCACAATACCTAAGAAGCAGGAAAAACTGTATGCATATGAATTTGAAACTTAGAACGAAATGGACACATTTCTAGAAACACACCACATACCCAAATTAATAAAGACTGATTAGAAAACCACAACAGAACTATAACAAAAGGAGAAAATAAAAAGGCCATTAACAAACTTTCAACCAAGAAAAGCCCACAACCAGATGGCTTCACAGGGGAATTAAACCAAGTATTCAGAGAAGAGTTGTCACTAATTCTACACAGACTATTCCAGAATATAGAAAATGACAACAGACTCCCATAATCCTTTTATGAAGGGAGCCATAAACCAGATACAAAAATCAGGCAAAGACATCACGAGAGTAGAGAAGTACAGACCAATAATGTCCTTTATAAACATAGATGCAAACCTTCTCAACAAAACCCTGACCAATAGAATACAATTATATATATAACATAATGATCAAGTAGGATGCATACCAGGTAAACAAAGATGCTTCAGCATTAGAAAAATAATCAATGTAATCCATCACACAGACCAAATTAAAAAAAAAAAAGAAGTATATGTTCATATCAGTTAACTCAGAAAAGGCATTTGACAATATACAATACCCATTCCTGATTAAAAAAAAAACACTCAAGAAAACATGGATCAATGGATAATTTCTTCACAATAAAGGCCCTAGATGAATGCGTACATCTGACAAAAGATTCAGAGGAGGCCTCCTCACCTAGGCTCATTTCCATTTAGAGCAGAGAGGTACAACACATCTCCTGCCACGTAGCTTTATCCCACCGTAACCCCAACTCCATAGGCACTTGTGCAACGGTGATTAGTGAGTTTCAATGGGAATTCACGATGAGAACAGTGGAAATATAGCTGCTTTTGCAATGACTTCACTTCTGTTGGTGGGAAAACCAAGGAGGGGTAAATCTGGGAGAAAATACTTACCATTAGGGATGCGGATGCTCAAGGGAAGAATCTGCCCACTATGATCTTGCTAATCACGCCTGGAGTGCACTGGAAAGTGGGTTATCACAAATAGAGTCAGGTTAAACTTTAACATATTATCATCTCTTCTCCTTTTGACCCATTTTTAATTTAATTTATTTTAGTTTCTGTTATCTTCTGATCGCTTTGGGGTCGAGGTTTTTCTGTCTTTGACATTGTTGTGGTTGTCAGGGTGTGTTTTGGGTATGTTTTCTCTTCCAGCTTCCACCCATTGCCCAATCCCAAATCCTGTGTCCATTGTAGGCATTTGTTAGAGCACATCTCCACTTTGCAGCACCATTTATTTTCTCAGTTATTTGGCGCTGGTATAACAGAAATGGCTGCCTTTAACAATGTTCCTATGGTTTAGGACTGAGGCGTACCTGGCCCACTCCATGGTATTTTCAATTGCCTCATCCACGTGAAAGATGGACGTTGAATAAAGAAAGCCAAAGACGAATCGATGCATTTGAATTGGGTGCTGGATAAGAGTACTGAAAACACCATGGACTCCTAGAAAGACAAACTGCCCTGTCTTGGAAGAAGGACGACCAGAGTGCTCCTTGGAGGCAAGGATGGGAAGACTTAGTTCTACAGACTTTGGGCAAGTTGTCAGGAGAGACCAGCCCCTGGAGAGGACATCATGCTTGGTAAAATAGAGGAGCAGAGAAAAAGAGGAGGGCTTTTAAGGAGATGTATTGATACCAGGCTGCAGTAACAGGTTTAAGCATTGGGAAATTTGGGAGGGTGGCACAGGTGCAAGCAGTGCTTTGTTCTGCTGTGCATAAGGCCTCCATGGGGTGGAACTGACTCAATGGCTCCTAACAACGACAACAACAACAGTTTAGGCAGCTGCAAGTCCAAATTCAGGGTTCTGGGTCTAAGTGAACCTCTGAAAGAAGGACTTCATCTCTTCTGATCTTTGGCTTCTGGACAGTTTGGGGGGGCTTGGTATCTCCCTTTACCCTTCTTTTCTTGGCTATTCGGCTCTATTCCATTTTCATGAGAGAGTAGCTCAAGACACACTTTACCCTAATCTTGCCTCAAGAACGAAGAGAAAATTCATTACCAAAATGAGAGTATAACCACAGGCATAGAGGTTCTGAGATTTATAGCATACAACTTTAGGGCACATGACTTCATCCATAACAGGTGTAAGCACATGTTACATGCAAATATACGAACCTATGATAATACTCTTATCCTAATATTTTTTACTTTTTTATGTTTAGGTGAGCAGCAGAGCAAAGTCTCGAGATTACTAAATCCCTTTACAATTATTACATTGCAGTGCATTTTCTGGCAAAGATCAAGGCACTATTATGTTTTATGAAAAAATACAGGGAGGGTAAAGGGAGAATGGGTAGGAAAGAGGGAACCGATTACATGGAACTGTGTGTGACCTCCTCCCTGGGGGACAGACAACCAAAAAGTGGATGAAGGGAGACGTTGGACAGGGCAAGATATGACAAAATACCAATTTATAAACTATCAAGGGCTCATGTGGGAGGGGGGAGCGGGGAGGGAGGGGAAAAATGAGGACCTAATGTCGGGGGTTTAAATGGAGAGAAAATGTTTTGAGAAATGATGTACAAATACGCTTTACACAATTGATGTGTGTATGGATTGGGATAACAGTTGTATGAGCCCCTAATAAAATGTAAAAAAAAAAAAAAAAGAAAAAATCACGCAATACTTCATAGGGCTAGAGGTGCACCGGGGAAGCAACTGGAGAATTAAAAGTGTTCATGGAAATTGGAGGGCAAGTAGACGTTTAATTCATAATAAGATAAGCAAGTTGATTCCTCTTTCCCAATTTCCTTTTTTCCCCTCAAAAGCAAACACTTGCACATTTACACAAAAATGTGTACATACAGTCTGGTTTTAAGCTGACCAGTTTGCTGGTTTTATAATCAAAGGGAAGATATATTAGGAGTGGAGAATATTCATCATTCCTTTATTCTGTTGATATATTCCTGGATATGAGGAATCCACTGAAGTTAAAGGTTATGGGCACTCTCATAATACACTATAAATAGGTAAGGGAGATGGTAGATTATGGTATCAATTTAGGATCGTCTATTTGCTGCTGTCATGGGAGGTTTGTGAGGGAGTTGATCGTATAAGTACCTTAAGAAGTGTTTCTGGAGAAGACAAAAGCAACTGAGAGGGATAAATTATTGGCTCCAGAATAGTGTAGCTGTGAGAGACATTCTAAGAATGATCAATTGTGGCCATACAATGGCATAGTGTATTTAAAGATTTCAGAGAGGCAGTAGTAGTAGCCTAAACGGAGAGAAATATTACTGGGGTGATGTCGTTTTCAGGGATATTGAGAATGAACAATATTGCTGTATTATCATTCTGTCCACCACTGAAGCCATCGCAAATGAATACCACATCTTGAATGTCAGTTCTTGGGTTAGAGCAATAACAGTGACTGTGATATCAGTGCTGCACTATCTGTCCGGGGGATTACAGAAGACTGGAGAATGACAGTGACGAGTGTGGTATGCAACTCAAAGAAGAAGGGCGTTCCGTAGAAGGGTGGGAGGAGTAAGAGCTGAGAAATGTTCCATATCATAATAAAAAGTATTTGATTTCTGGTTAGCAGGCATGAAGGGCATCCTGTAAAGTGTCATGGGTGTGCGTTTCATTGTCTGAGCGTGTCAGGCGAGGCCTGTTTCCTAGTATTGGCTGGCCTTCTACATACTGGTTTTGACATTGATACATCACCTTCTAATGAATACATTCATTGAGCAGTCAAGGTGGCAGAACTAAGTAAACACACGGAGCATTTTATGACTCATTAGCGATATACGGTCATTTGTAAGGTTGGCTTATTGCTGTGTTTTCCCTGCTCTTTTCTTCAGCTAAGTCGTAATGCTCATTGTGTTCTCCTTCCAAGTGCATGCACTTCCTCCCCATTTCCTTTTCCTCAGCTACATTTACTATTTCCTTCAACCTCTTTCCCTTTTCGGTCATTTTAATACACCAATCAGATTCATCACGGCAGAGAAATGTCATTATATAATTCTACTGCCCGAGAAAACATGTCGTATTTTTCTTCACCAAGTTCATTACTACTCACAGCCAGTCAGTCAACATTCAGTCCCTATGGATTTCTGAGACTGTTTACTGGAAGATATAGCCCAGTTTTTCTGCCAAGGTTTTCTGCCAGTTTTTCTGGCCGGTTTTGAACTGTTGACCATGCTGATTGCAGCCCAATGTATAACCACTAGGTTCTATTACGTCCTTCATAAATCTATCTCTTAACTCCCATTTCCCAACATGCCACACCATGGTGCACTCTCTACTAGCTGATGTTCTTCCTGTCCTTTGGCACACCAGTTTTACACTCAGATTTCTGTCCTTTCGGACCCGATTTCAGTTACCCTCGATTGAGCTTCCTTTTCTAATCAGCGAAGCCTGGTTCTTCTCTGCTTTGTGGACACACAGTGACATTCGAGGTTAAAACTATCCCAGCCTGCCAGAATTTCTACTTTCTCTGAATGGTGTACATTCGCTTGCTTTTCTCTCTCCTAATAGATTTTCGGCTATTTGAGGGTAAGCTCCATATCATAGAATTCGGAGTATTTCTGCAATGGCCAGGAATAAAACTGGTGTTACATGTGCTGCTTACTGCATTCTGCGGACACCATTGGGAATATAAGACATTTCTTTACTGGTTGCCTTGACAATTTCAAGGGAGTTCATCGCATGCTGATTACTTAGTGTGATATGTGATCCCACTTTTTTTTTTAAAATAATGCTGCTCAATTCATTTCCATTTCAGAATTTGCTGAAAACCTTGTTTCTTCTAGAATACACGTGTCTGCTAAAATAAGCTGGTAATAAAGCCATCATGAAAATGTTCAAGGCCAAGGCACAAATGGACTCTGATTACAGGTGGATGTTAACTTATAAAATGCAAGGTCTGAATATTTAATTTTTAACTCCCCATTAAAAGACACTCCTGTGACCTCAGCCTCAAACTATGTAAGAGTCAATTCAACTTGTACTTCGTAACCTACAAATGCCATATGCTAGTCTACTCAGCCCTCTGGCAGAAAAATACTCAGAACCATCTGAAGGGCAATCGTGAGGAAAAACTTCAATAAAAGAAATAAAAAATGAGTTATTTAAAGAGAGATGCAGAATACACCATTTCATTGCAGTTAATTCTATTTTCCTTTTCCTTACTGTAAAACAGTCCAAATATATAAAATTCTCATTCTATTCATACCCCCCAAAACATTTTTATGAAGAATAAGTGTGAAAGTGATTTAGTTTCAAAAGGAATGAAATTATTCCTATGCTTCAAACTTGCATTGTCGAAAATTCAGAAACTAAAGTTTTACACTCAGAGGAAGGGATGTTCCACAACCATGCACGGGCTGGAGGCTGGATGAGAACCCTCCTGGCGCTGCTGCAGTCACAGCCCGGCCGTACTCCCAATTCTCCCCTTGTCTTCGGCACAGAAAGGCTTCCACGGAACAGTCTTGCTTCTCCCACTGCAACACGCCACATCTGACAGTGTTTGAATCTGCGTACCCAAACTAGACGATCATGACCTCCGAAATGTGAAGTCAGTGAACTTGATCGCGTGAGGGTCTTAAAATTAGGGTAGAAAACATATCTAGGCAATAAACCATATATTTAGGCAAAATTTATCTTTTCTAATGGAAACATTTCATCAATTATACAACCTTATTTTGTCAATTATGATACTCTCCTGAGTATTCAGTGATCTAGTTATTGGTCTTCAATATTTAATTTGGATGATCAAATAGTTAAAATCATTTTGTTGGTCTTCAGTTTAGAACCATGACCCTATCTGTAAAATAACTAATATATATTTATGTTCTTTCGCTCAATTTTTAATCCAAGCTAGGTTTCACTTTTTAAGTGAATATGGAATATTTTATAGGATTGATGTGTACATACATAACAAACCCATTATATACATATACACGATTCATCCTCAGTTCATTGTTTATCAGCCACCACACACCCAGATGAAAACAAGGATGTAGAAGGAAAAATACTTGTAATTTGTTTCTTTCATCACATACATCAAAAATCTGACATATTCTCTGAAAAAGAGATAAATGTTTGCAGGGCAGAAAAAGCACCCTAGAATGGTATGAATAAAAGTATGTACTTGAAATTCATGATCAAGTATTTGATGTGGGTGAACATTCGCTGAACACATATAAAGTTAAATTATTTTATATCTTTTCAAGGAAGAATTGCTTTGCCGTCAATAAATTTGACTTTTTGCCACCACCTTCTCCTACTGTCTCTCTCTATGTGTTCTCAATTCTTTCAACACTGTTTTACTATTCTTACCTGGACACCATTTCTATTTATTATTATTATTTCACTATCGACATTGTTATTTTTCAGTAACTAGAGGAACCTAGACCTTTGCTGTCTTTCTTTCTTTCAAGCCATTTTTTTAGGACCTAATCTAGACATCATACTATTTCAGAGTTCAATCATATCCAACAGGGTTGAACAATTGCTACCACAATCAGCTTCAAAACGCTTTATTCTTTCTAATATTCTTTGATATCACCTCCCCATTAGCCTCCTACCTTCCCTGCTATACCTCCTAGGAACACTTATTCTAGTTATTATCCCTTTAGACCTGGGTTTCATATACTATAAACCATAGAAAAAGACATAACAGAGAGTCAAGAAAGCTACCAACAGTGAAAAAACAAAAATCACGCAACAGAAATAAATCCCAATATGAAAAAAAACACCACCATACAGAAAATACTAAAAACAAGATCAAGCACAGTGTATCAAAAAGGAGACTAGTTGATAAGGTTGTAACCATTCCAACCAGATTGATCATTTGAATCTGCATAGTCGTCTTTACAATACGCTCTATCTGATCACCAGCTTATTCCAATCCCTCAATTATGGTTAGAGGGCAATCAGCAGAGGCTCATTCGCTGTGTAGGCTCTGCAAGTGTATTTAGGTCTTCCATCATCTCCTGCACACCCGAGTCTCACAACTTAAGATCTGATATTATTCCCTCTTTGGATTTGGATTATATAATATGCAATCCTTGGATCACAGATCTTGGTGTGCTTCTTCCATGTGGGCTTAGTTGACAAACTTCACTCAGCTTAATGGTTTGTTTGCACATCCCTCCATGTCATAAGGTGTTTCACGTCTTCATCGCTGATTTTTTTAGGGATGTGTAGTATTCCATTGTGTGTATAATCGTGTGTGTGTATTTATCTATCCATCTATCTACCTATAATCTATCTATCACTATTTTCCTCAAATATATAAGAATTTAAAATTGTTTTTAAATACACAAAATTCAGCATACTTACAGGTCAAATCATTGTGAATTTACCTACCAGATGAGGTTAAAAACAACTTGACAATGAATATGTAAATATAATATATATGTGTATTTGCATGTATATAGGCACTTATACAGTATATGTGTGCATTACTAGCTCCCATACTGAATATTGTAAACTATGTTCAGCTCTTCTCAAGTTCTTAACTTGATCTTGATGTTGCCCTTTTATTCTGAGGACAATGACTGCACAATCTACTCATATTAAATGAGATACTTTTCACCTAAAAATCTGACTTGATACCTCCTATTTTGTTTCTATAGGTGAATTGTTTTTACTTATGTCCAAGCCTTATTTGATAGGCTCTCTCACTTGTAACCCTTTCCACATCTTCTGAATTTACATTTTCAAGTATTCTGTACTAATTAATGTTTGTAATATATATATATCCGACTATGGTTTTTTCCTCTATGTATATTATAAAGCTCTCCTTTAGCTCTAACAAACATTTCAAAAGCACAATATAATCAAAATTACAGTTCTCTCTGCTTGATAGTAAGGCTGTTGGAGACTCTTGTTTGTGGCTAGAGTGGATCTGTCTGTGGCTCAGCCTGACTGGATGCTCTGCAGTTGGGTTTGGGTTCCAAACATCCCTATAGCTCTCTGCAAACAGAGTGCTAATAACTTAGCTCAGATGCTTTTTCTTCACCATATTCCAATTTTGTAATTGTCATCTTTAGATCACACAAGCTGGTGTGCTTCTTCCGTGTGGATTTAGTTGATTCTCCGCTTAGATGGTTGCTTGTTTGAATACAAGTCTTTAAGAACCCAGACAAGCAGTTCCCAACCTGTGGTTCACAACCCCTTTGGGTCAAATGACCCTTTCATAGGGGTCGCCTGGTTCATAACAGCAGAAAAATTAAAGTTATGAAGTAGCAATGAAAATAATTTTATGGTTGGGGGTCACCACAACGTGAGTATTAGGAAGGCTGAGAACCACTGCCCCAGACACTATCCGATGGATGGACTTTGATATTTGACTCCCCTATAGACACAACTTAGTTCCTTCTGGGGGGAAGTATTTCTTACTTGTTCCATGACAGAAATTTCTTCCCTGATGTTTTGAATGTTGATGTGATCTTTTCCTTCTTATGCATTTTTATATTTTTGTCTTTATACCATTTTGATTTTATCCTTACCACCTTTGTGCAATATTTTTTTTTATTGTTTTCTGAGCAGTGAAACACCGGAGGAGTGGATGCATCATGATAATAACTGATAAGAGGGTAAATAAGAGATACAGGGGTGTGGAGTGGGTGATAGGGAGGAAAAGGGGATTTCAGGAGTAAATAGTGAAGGCAAAGAAGGGGAGTGGGAAGGGAGCACTAGAATGGATTGTGATTGCACAACTCGTGTTAAAGGCGATTTCACCATGGGTGGGTGGGGGGGTGTGCTCTAAAATTGATGTGGTAATGATTGTATAATTCTCCTTGATATGATTGAACTATTGAACTGTATGACACAACTGTTGGGATAAAAAGCATAATCTATGTTTGATAGCCAGCAAATGTTTTTGAGGGAATCAAATTTCCCAAGTCTCCTCCTTAAAACCAACCAACCATTCCCAAAGCAAAACAAAGACAAAGCCAGAGGCAAAAATAGAGGCACAGGAAAACCCCAAAGCAAACACAAACCAATTAGGATTCAGAGGTGTCAAATTTGTGCTCCATGGAGATTTCAAAGACCTTTTTTGTGTGGGGTTGTGGTGGGAAGGGTGGGTGACAGCAGGAAGATCAACAGTTTTTCTTTGGAGGTACTTCTAGTTGGAATTAAACTATCAACTTTTTGTTTATCAACTTGTAACTCTTGGAGAAACTCCTCTTTCCTTGTTGCTAGGGACCCACAAGTCAGCCCACACGCAGTCCTGTGCACGGCAGAATGAAACAGGGCCCAGTGTGGCAGCTGTTCTGTCAATTCATCTCAGAGGGCCTTCCTCTTTCTGTTGGCCTTCTCTTCACCACGCATGACGTCCTTTTCTAGGGACTGGCATCTCCTGACAACATGCCCAAAATGTGAGAAAGAAAGCCATGCGATTCTTCCTTCTTAGACAAATGTGTTTGTTCTTTTGGCAGTCTATGGGACTTTCGATATTCAGCCCCGTAATACAGAGACACCAATTCTTTGGTCTTTCTTAATCAAATTCCAACTCTCACATGCATACGAGGTGGCTAAAAATCTGTTAATGTCATTTACAGGTTCTCATAAGGAATCACCACTGACATCCTAAAATGGAAATCTAGTAGTTTTTTACTTAGGAATGAGCTTAGTACACTTCTGAGCAACATGTCTCACCGTTGCTTTCCTTTTGCGACTATCTTGCTTATTTTGTTCTAAAATCTCACTTGCCTTTGTGACACAGTGTTCCTTTTTGGGAGTTGTAGTGAGTGTGGGACTGGTAACTATATGAGGGGGCAACCCCACCCCCACCCCCACCCCCAAAAAGGAGAAAAGCTCTGCTGGAACTTTTGTGGTACGCATTTTTCCTGCTAGGTGAGCACTGGGAAGTTAGTGCACACAGTGGCATAGCCTGTGAAGTTTCTCTCTGATCGCAATGAATATTTTCATAAAAGCATCTTTGCTCAAACCTTAATTTATGTGATGTAGAGCGCAGTGTGTGGCTGTGAAATTGTTTTTCCTGCCCAGGAAAAATGCCACAGAAACTGTTGTGATTTTGAACCGTTTACAAGGACAGCACTATGGGAAAAACTCAAGCGTATGAGTGATTTTCTCATTTCAAAAAAGGTGAAATGTCGATTGACGACAAATTTCATCCTGGACATACGTCAGCTTCCCAAACAGACCAAAATGTCAACAAAATCTTTGCACTTTTTCTTGCATGTTGACCGCAGACCTCAGGGGAAGTTATTTGGACTCTTAGTGCTTTTGAAGCTGGGTTCTGCACATTTTAATGGAATATTTGGGAATGAGAGGGTCGCTGTGGAATTTGTGCCTCAGGTTCTGACTGATCAGGAAGAAGCACATCCAGTGGAATCATGCTGTGCTTTGAGAGAGCAGCTCCCAAGAAACCCAGAGTTTTTCCCAGAGTCATTACTGGTGACAAGACACGGTGCTATTCTTACGACCCTGAAGCAAACATCCACCAAGCCAGTGGAAGACACCATAGTCACCTCTCTCCACAAAAGCTCATCAAGTAAAACCAATGATCAATGTGTGTGTTTATTTTTTGATGTGAGAGGTAGAGTGCATTTGGAGTTCATTCCACCATGCCAGACTGTTAATCCCACTTTTGATTTAGAAGTTCTGAAAAGATTGTGTAAAGTGTGTGACAAAAAAAGGCCTGATTTGTGGCAGACGGGACTGGTTTTGCCACCACGACAATAAAGTTGGTCACGCAGCCATCCCATGCACCAGTTTTTGGCAAAAGAATAGAGTGCCTCTCTTTTTTTTTTTTTTTTTGAGTGCCTCTCTTTTTTAAAAAATCATTTTATTAGGGGCTCATACAACTCTTATCACAATCCATACACACATCAATTGTGTAAAGTGCATTTGTACATTCATTGCCCTCATATTCTCAAAATATTTCCTCTCCACTTAAACCCCCAGCACCAGGTCCTTATTTTTCCCCTCCCTCCCCACTCCTCACTCCCTCATGAGCCCTTGATAGTTTATAAATTGTTATTTTGTCATATCTTGCCCTATCCGACATATCTCTTCATCCACTTTTCTGTTGTCCGTCCCCCAGGGAGGAGGTCACATATAGTTCCTTGTAATCGGTTCCCAGAGTGCCTCTCTTGTGCCTTAGTAACCTGACCTCACTCTTTGTGACTTCTTTTTGTTTCTGTGAATGAAGAGGGACATGAAAGAATAGCGATTTGATGATGTAGAAGAGGTGAAGAAAAAAAATGTGGGAGGTGCTATCAGCCATCCAAACAGGTGAGTATGAAAAATGTTTCCAAGAATGGATTCATAGATTTGACACATATATTAAGCTTAATGTATAGTACTTTGAAGGTGATAAGATGTTTTGTGAAAAAAAATGTAAATACATAGCTTTGAAATTTTTCTGTATATATATTTTTAATAAGGGTGGCTGTTCAAAACCACAAGCTACTTCTCTGGGTTAAGGTGAGATGATCTGGTCCTTGTAAAGTTTTACTCTCTTGAAATAAAAGAGGGTCCTTAGGTGTAAGATTCTACTTGAGAGCAGTGGCTTTGGGGTTTATGTCTCTATTGTTTACCCTTTTCTTGATTCGTCATCTTCCACACACCAGGTACATAGGAGTTCTTGAAAGGGACTGAATGTAGCAACTTTTATCTCCTCATTTTACTTTCCAGCCCTTTGTGCATGGCATTTACATTAGAGCTCTCTGGTTCCTAAATCTCCTTAGATACAGATTGCAATTTTCACAGCTTGCTGGGGAATGCCTTATGAGTAATCTAATTTTCCAGAAACTTAAGATGTTAAACATTTATCTTCTCATTTCACCCTCTAAATTTTTTTTAACACTTGTATCAAAGCCAATTAAAGACAACACCATTTTTCAATAAAAAACTTTCAGGTATGAATTTTGCCTCTCTATATTCTTATGTCCCATTTTCTTACAGAGCATTTATTGGACATGGGTACAGGGTTTCCTTGTTTTGCAAGCTTCCCAAGTGTAAGCACTTTAGTTTCCATGTTTTAGTTTTATGCCAGTAAACAAACAATGTGGTTGAAGTGTATGTTGCAATGCACTTTACCCGTGGGTAACTGCATAATGCAAAAACATTGCTGCTGGCTCTTTAGCCTACAAATCATGCTGTAAAGACCGCTGTACATCGTGATCAGCTGTGTCATCTCTTTTCTAGGGTGTAGATGAATGGTTACTCTATATTTGCTATTCACTCCATGAACAGACAGCAAGCATGTGTAGTTTTGTTGATTCCTTGTCTACTGTGATAAATTCATGTCATTTCACAACAGTAGATAATTGTAAGGGGAAATCAATCAAGGAATGAAGTAAATAAATGCTAAGTAATAATAGTGAAAGTACCATTAAAATCAAACGTGTGTTATAGAATAAATATCTGAAGGTGGGAATGTTGACATCGCCAATATTTAAGAGACTCTAGATAGAGTCGCACTGAGTTGGAACTGACTTGAGGGAACAAAATGACAACAACAACATAATAATGTATGCAGATAGAGGAATTTAATGACGATGAACTCGTTGACACAGAGAAAACCGTTGTGATGAGAAGGTGGCCCAGAGGAAGTAAACAGCAATAAACTTAATATGAATGGAATCCCCAGAGAGATTTTAAATATTGAAAGTGCAATATATTAAATGTTGGAATCTCATTCAAACTTGGAAAAGGATCTAACAATACACTAAGACATACAAAAGATGTTCTCTCACTATGGTAAGCTATATAATAATAACAAAAAAGTACACACTATATAAACTACTCAAGGATTTTTTTTTTTTAGAGAAAGAAGCAAGTTACATTGATTCTCAACATTTCTAATGTTTTAAACAAAAATTACTGTTAATTTATGTGATTTCATTATACACTCATATTCAAGTAAGAGAGATCTGAGAATCAGAATGATAAATCTGAATGCCTTCAGAGGTGGTATTTGGGGAACAATTTTTAAAGACAAAGGAAGTATTGTAATTTTTCCTATTGATTATTTAAGATGGCATTACATGGCTGTAGCTTGCATTGTCATTTTTATGGTCTCTCATTACCATGCAAGGATTGCCTGTATGATCAATTCCGTTTCAGTAGTCTTTTGAGTGTGTCCTGAGCAAATAGTACCTGCTTATTCTCAATCTTCTATTCTCTTTAAAATAAATACGAGCATCATCAGATAGTAGAAGAGTAACTTAGGCAGTAGCTTCCATGCATCCTGCAGAGAACTCCCCACCCCTATGCGACAGCCAACTGTGAGGATCAGCAGCAACGACTAGCAGTATCTGGACATCATTTTGAGAGTCCCTGATTTCTGTGTTACAGGTGGCTTTTCATTAGTAGTGGATTTTCTATGGCTTTTCACCTTCTGGATGCAAGAAAAGACACAGAAGGCCATTTCTGACCTCTTCTGGCTTCCCATTGCTTTGAAGCATGCTCCATCATTCTTTATCTGTTCTGACACCAACCATTCCTCCCCCAACACTCTACTTCTATGCTGGGCTCAATAATTCATTGCAATGGCCCACAGAACTCACAGGCTTCTAGTCACCATAAAAGGGGTTTATTAGGGAAGTTAACAGGTAACCACAAGTCAGGATCAGTTAATAGTAAGGCTATTCATTGGTCCACAGAACACTTCTGCTCACCCAGAAACCAAATCTATGTCTTCGTGTCAGCCCCCCAGTCACATGGTCCTGTGTGGGACCCCTATGGACTCCATGGGCTGGGAAGCATACCTGTCCTTCTCTTTCACAGTCCCCTAGTCTTGGTACTGTTCCTATTGCTCTTTCCCATAGTCTCTGCCACCTTTTCTGGGGTCTGTCGTCTCAGCCACCACCTCTTCCGACAGAGTTCTGTAATGTGCTGTTCCGACAGTCCTCTCTCGGTTGCTGCTTCAAAGAGCCAGAGGGTAGTCATGAAAACTAACCAATCGCTGTGTTAGTGTTGTACTACCCTATCTGCGTAGTCCTGCCTAATCATTTGGTAGGAGTTAACAGAAACATGGCTAGAGAGTCATATTAAGAAAACTCACCCTGTCACTCTGGAATCCTTGAAAGCAACAGCAACTTTCCTGCACTTCATGCTGCCCTGCCTTCCAATATTTGTCTCTCTGTTGCTATGATAAATCACTTTTGTGTTTGAAGTACCGCTAGTTAAACTTTTCTCTTTTCTGTCTTGGACTGATACAATATTTGGTACCAGAAGTAAGACAAAGTACAGAAGAGTGCAAGGGGTGGCATGGGAAGACGGGCACGTTCTGAGCACACTGAGATGAAAGAAACAAATGAAAAGTGCTGGATTTTAAAATCCTCAACCCCAAGAATGATCAGAAAACGAAAACATCGACACCTGGCAAGGGATAACATTTTATCTCTCATAACCTCCGGATTGATGCAGCCAATGTTCAGGTCCAAAGTTTAAGCCTACAAATTACAAAATGACCATGTTCAATGTAGTTCATTGCTTCCTATGGCGCTTTTAGTTATAATCCTCCAATTTGCTAAGTATTGTAGTCCTAGTCCCAACATCTGTGCTTATCGTCTGTGTTAAAACAAGAACTAGCTTCTGATAGTAAGTGTGATATGTAAATAGGCAAACTGTCAGCTGCTTGAATAATTGAATGAGACTAGATCTGGTCCACCTAAGATTCACAGAAGTGAGCCATGTGTACGCTACCCAACCTTTCAACCTCAGAAGGTGAAAATCACACTTTCATCAAAGCCCTCTGCCTGGGCAAGGCACTGTGGCTGTGACTTTCCCTTCTCCAGTATGTACAGGACAGTGCCGCATCACGGAAGACAAGCACCGATCACCTCAGTAAGCGGTCTACAGGTGCGCTGGATCCGAACTCATTCAGAATGAATTCCAGCGGACTCCTTTTGCCTGGCCAAGCAGGCTAGAGCTTCTTCCCCTTTGAGAGGTTTCCCATCTCTGTAGCTACTCTGAACACTTCACATTTTTCAAAATTGTCATTTGGCTAGCCAGTACAATTTCAAGAAGGAGTAAACAGATATATGTGAGGGGACTTCAAAAAGTTTATAGGAAAAGGGAATGAAAATAAAAGAATAAAAGCATAACTTTATTTTTTTAGCATCTACTCTATAATCCAGATTTACATTTCCTCTTACAAATGTGTCGTTCGGGGTTATGAAATTCCAAGTTTAAATCCAAGATGATCACCTTTTAAAAAGTATCTTTTATGTCTTTTTTAATATAGTGAAGTATCACCTTTTAAAAAGTATCTTTTATGTCTTTTTTAATATAGTGAAGTATTGTACTATGTTATTCATTTGTTAAACAAATCAGGCTACTTTTGTTATAGTGTTTCTCATGGTAGATTTATCTGTGCTGTCAAGTCCACTGTAACTCAGGGTGCACCCACATCATTCAGAATAAAGCTGTACTTGCAGGGTTTTCCATCATGGTGGGTTTTTGTTTGTTTGCTTTGTTTTGTTTTGTGGCTCTAGATTGCTAGGCTTTCCTTCAAAGTGCTTGTAGGAGGATTTGAACTCCAACTTTTGGTTTAGTAGCTAAAGATTCTAACTTTTGTGCCACACAGGGACTCCTTTGCTTTCTTATAGTTCTCTTTAACTTTTTAAAATTAAATAATATATTTATTAACATATCTTATTCCTTCCAATATATCCCTTTCCTTCCCATACAGTTCTGTTATTCAATCCCATCAGTGGGGTTATATAATCAGCAATGATATCAACTCCCCTCTTCTCCCAGTCCTCCCCGTTTCCTAACTTCCTGTACCCTCAGGGAACCATTACTCCTGTTACCATCTCTGAAGGGTCATCTATCTTGACTACCATGTACCAAGCGATCTTGAACGTACAAGTGAACATACTCGAATGTAACATGATTGATGATATATCACATAGGGCCTTAAGAGTACGGAAAATAAATCTTAAAGAACTAGAGGATAGTTAAGTGGCTCACCAGTGTCTTACCACACTCTGGATTTATCCTTCATTCTGTGAGGCCCTTTTAAGAGGAAATGACCAATTGTTTTGCAAGTAGACTTTGGATCTCTACTACATCCACTTTCCTTCATATTGATTTGGTTGTATGTTTTTTGAACTGCTGATTCCTTTTCCCGTTGGTACTTCATGATCACACAGGCTAGTGTGCTTCTTCCATGTGGGCTTTTCTGCTTTCCTGCTTGATGGCCACTTGTTTAACTATAAACCGTTAAGATCCCTAATGCTATAGCTTTTTATAGCCGGGCACCATCAGCTTTCTTCACCATATTTGCTTTTGTACCCATTTGTCTTTAACGATCATGTCAGAGAGATAAGTATCATACAGTGCCACATTATTAGAAGGAACCATTCTTGTTCTGAGGTAAGATTTAAGTAGAGGCCCAAAGTCCATCTGCTTCCTTGTTGCATTAACATATATGTATGTATATATATATATACATACATACATACAAATAAACACATATTCAGGGGGGCAAACCAAGAGGGGAGTGAAACAGACGAGTGATGGGAGTGAAGCCACAAAGTTTTGAAGCAATCTCCTTAACTTTTAAACAAAGTCTTTATGTATCTTGTAACCTGAAACTTAGCTTAAAAGGCTTGATTAAATTCTAGTCTAGCTTTTTCAGCATGGCTCTAGCATCATATCAAAAGACAAAATGTTACCCAAGGTAAAGAACTGATCTGTGTATTCAGGTGGTGATTGAGCTACTCATTGCAAGCTTCTCTTTTTTTTTTAAAATAAGAAGTTTATTTAAACAACAACGTGCTTGACTTGAAGGGAAAAGTATCTAGACCTCATTTCTTTGAGGGTAATTTACACCTACTTAAAAACAGACTGCCCTACATGTAACAGCTATGTACAAAATTTTATATACTTGTCCCTGGTTTTACAATGATAAGTGAAAAATATTAAAATGCTCCAACTGAATAAGGTATGCAAGGATTTTCCATGGCTTTTTGTTGTTGGTGTTAAACAGTGAGGACCAAACAACTGGCTGGTCTATAAAGAGCATTGCTAAATGAGCAGGCCACTGATGGAGCAGAGGTGTTTTCACAGAACCAGTGTTTCCCCCTCTCATCTCCAGTTGATGTCGATCCAAACAGACCATTGGCCATTTAGTAAAAATAAAAATAAAAATGAAGAAAAGGGGAATACAATATGCTTGTGCACATGCACCAGTTACTTTATGTACAATAAAGGAACGGAGAAGGGGAAATGAGAGAAGAGAGAAGAGTATACTACAGTCATTAGACTGTGGTTTGTTAATTGAGAATGGGTTTTTGGTCGGTAGGAACAGGATTTTGGAGGCAAGGAACAGGTTCCCCTTTAGAAGACACCTGTTGTCTGCTGCTGGAACACATCCATTTTATCTTCATCTTCCGTTTCCAGCTGCGCAGGTGTGTCTGTGTCATTGATTGGCTGTCTGCCAAATCAGAATCTGATCTGCCTCATTGACAAATCCTGTCATTCACAATAGGCTTTTGTTTGTTTACTAAGAGGCATATGTCCCTATCTTAAATGGAACCATTCTGCCTGCTGTCTTCAAATTAATAGGATAGTTGTTCACAATCTTGACTCCTTCCTCTGGTTTCTGATGGGCCATTGAGGGCGCTGCTGGAGTCTCCTCAGCTGCCTCTTTGTCAAAGAGGTTCCGGGTTCGCATCAAACAAGCACACAAGCAGTACTAGGAACGGTATAAGAAGGAAGTGGCAGTTGTAAGCTTAAATGTTAAGATGGAAAAAAAAAAGCACTAAAAATAACTTTACAAAAATGTGAAAATAAATAGAAATAACTTGATTTTCCATCCAATAAAGGCTTTATGTAAAGAAATAAAAACACAGTAGAGGTAGCAGTTAATAAAATTTTAATAAAATTAGTGAAGATGGCAAGACTTCTTTGCCAGTATTTTGGACATGTCATCAGGAGAGACAAGTCCCCGGAGAAGCACACCATGTTTGGTAACGTGGAGGGGCAGACAAAAGGAGACTGGCCCCAAAGGAGCTGGATTGGTACAAGGGTTGCAACAATGGGCTCAAACGCCACAACCATTGTGAGACTGCTTCACGGTGGGGTGGAGCTTCTCTCTGTGGACAGAGTCCAAGCCGATTCGGTGGCAGCAAACAATAGCAACCGTGCGGGTAAACAAACACACAAACAAAAACACCCAGTGCCCATCAGAGTAGAGGCAACAATGAAACCTGTGGGATGTGCTCAGGTGGCAAACAACGGAATGTATTACCATGTGGCTTGATACATGAAAAGGTAAAGGGAGAGAAAAAGCAAGTGAGACACTGGAAAATGATACAGAAATCTGATATATTATCACATAGGGTACAAATTCTCAGTGCCATTCCAGTAGGTGCTTACTCAAACTCATCTCTCACCACCACATGACAATGTTAGGACATTGCCCCTCCTATCTTGCTTCCAATAGCCACCAACATAAGACATTCAAATCCAATTAAAAACAAACATACAAGCCAGAAAGCCAATTGTCTGTCACTTGTTGCTTAGCATGAGAGTTATCATTGCTGATGCTTTTTTCTACTTTAAAACTCATTGACATCTAGTTGATGCCAACTCTTATCAACCCTCTAGGATAGCATAGAACTTCCTTCCCCTGTGAGTTTCCCTGACTGTAACTCTTCACAGGAGTAGAAAGGCCCATCATTCTCTCGAGTAGTGGCTGGTAGTATTGAACTGCTGACCTTTCAGATCACACCCAATGCATAACCACTATGCCACCAGGGTTCATCAAGTGGGATAATTCTCCTCAGCTTAGAGTTTGCATAGGAGATGAAGTATGTAAAGTGCCTTGCACAGAGCATAGTAATAAGAAGACATTCAACACATGGCAGTGGGTACATTATGCCTTTTAAAATATATACCTCCTTAATAAAAAGACAAAACACAAATTAGGCATTCCACTCCTGTTTCTCTATTTAAAAGTTTCACTGAGTGACAATCATGTATAAACAAATTAAAATGGAGGGGTTAAAATGTGTGTATAGGCCTTTTAGATCATACGATCAGTTTTAATAAAAAATTCACAATATGGCTGGGGGCATTTATGAAATGAAATTACATGAAGTGTTTTTCATCATTTATATTACTGGAGTGAATGGAACGTGACACTACAAACTCAGTTAAAAAGAATCCCTAGTGGACATAAAATAAAGAAGTAATAAAAGCACAGGCAGTCCCCAGTTATGAACATCCAACTTGCAGAAAAATTCCTACTGCCTTTAATGTTATGCAAATTTGCTCTCACTTGGAAATGAATGAAGCCCTACTTGCAACAAATTGTTCATCACAATCACCTTCAGTTATTCCACATGTAAATAATTGACAGGACTTTAGGCTTTTTTTTGCATAAAAATCAAACACTGAGATTGACTCAGTTCTGACTTGTAGTGACCCAAAGGACAGGGTAGAACTGCTTCTTTGGGTTTCTGAAACTGCAACCCTTTACAGGAGTAGAAAGCCTCATCTTTCTCCTACAGCACAGCTGGTGGTTTTGAAGTACTGACCTTGAAATTAGCAGGCCAACACCTAACCCAGTATACTACCAGTGCTCCTAGCTTTCTTGCACTAAAGGAAGAGTAAATAAATAAGAATTGCACTGACCTGCTCCCACTTACCTACAAATTCAACTCGAAGACTTACTTAGACTTAAAGACACTGTAACAATTTTCATTCAAGTTGGGACTGCTTGTATTTCATCTCCTCCTTCCCTAGCTTTTCTAGAGGAACATAAGAGAAGCATGAAGATATCACTGAAGATATGGGTGCTATAGCAAAGCGTGGTGAAGAAACTAGATGGTGCCTGGTTATCAGGAAGAATAGCATCTGAGGTCTTAAAGGTTTGGTTTCACAAAAGAAGTCATCTAAGTGAGGTGTCAACTAAGTCCATATGGAAGAAGCATACCAGCCTGTGGAATCCAATGATTGTAAGTAATATAATTCAAATCTAAAGGAGGGAATGGTATCAGAGCTTGAGTTTTGAACACATGGTTTGCAGAAGGCTATGGATGACAGTAGAAGTCCAAAATCCATTTGCAGGGTGCATACATGGATTTAGTCCCCAGGGAATTCCCTCAGACCACAGTTGAGGGATATGAATAGAGCTGTTATCAGACAGAGAACATCGTGAAGTTAATTATGGCATCTAGACATGGGTCAAAATGTAATATCTCATCATTTGATCTCTCTCTCTCTATATATAAAATATATATTATATACAGAGATAGATAGATGATAGATAGATATAAATATAGATTTTTTTGATCTTCTTTTTTCCAGGAACATTTTGGTGCCTCTTTATGTCTGTGTATATTCACACATGCCTCCATACGCTATAAATATATCCATGCTGGATGTTTATTTTCACATTTATAGCTCCCAATTTCCTTTATGAGGAAATCAGATGGTACAGTGGGTTAAGCATTGGGCTGCTAACTACAGAGTCAGGGGTTCAACCCAGCAGCTGCTCCATGGAAAGAAGATGGAAAGTCTCAGAAACTCTGGTCAGCAGTTCTCCTCTGACCCTACAGGATCTCTCTGTTCCAATAGATTCATTAGTAGTGAGTTTGTTTTTTTATTTTTTATTTCCTTCATTATCCTAGAGAAGTATGCATATAGATTGAACATATAATTCATTTAATTTATAACTTTGTATGTTAATACAGTCACCCATAGGGACTTCATATGTAGAACTGTCCCACAGGTTTTGTAGACTGCAATCTTAACAGAAGCTGATTGCTCCCTCTTTATTCCACAGTCTCTGGACTGGTTCTACACACAAACTTTTCACTTAACAGCTGAACACTGAGTTGGAATCAACTCTATGGTTTCCAATAAGGACAACATGGTGAAGCAAGTTGCATGAAAACATTCAATGTTGCTTTTCTTTTCATAGTCTTATGGTGAGTGTCTGAGATCTGTGGATATTTCAGATGTGGACTCTCTAGAAACTTACCCATTGCTTTTGATCCTTTTCTGAATCATTACAACCTGTGTTAGTTCAGGTAGATTAGAGAAGCAAATCCAGGGAGACTCCTGTGTGTTTAAGAGAGAGCTTTATAAAAAGAGTAATTGTATATTAAGAAAACATCCCCGCCCAGTCCAGATCAAGTCCATAAGTCTGATATTAGCCCAGATGTCTGATACCAATCTATAAATTCCTCTTCAGACTCACACAACAACATGCAATGATGCAAAATGCAGGAAGATCACTGGCCAGTGGGTGGAAAGTCTTGTGGATCCAGTGGCAGTGGAAGCATCTCAGTGCTGGCGGGGGTCTCCACGTCGCCCCTTCAGTTCCTGGGCTTTAGTATAGCTCCATGTGTCTTGTCAGCTGCAGTGTCTCCTGCGGAGCCAGTGCCCCGCCTCCAGCAAGCTATTTATCTCTATAGCAGCCCTGATTGACTGTGACCTGATTGACAGGCTAAGCTCCACCCCCTCACTCTTAAATCTCAAATTGACAACAGATTATGTAACTACCACATAACCCTTTAGGTGAGAGTTAGAAATCCATAGAGTTTCCAAGGCTGCAATTTTTTTTAAAAGCATTTTATTGGGGACTCTTAGAACTCTTGCTACAATCCTTACATCAATTGGATCAAACATATTAGTCCATATATTGCCATTGTTCTTTTCTAGACATTTACTTTCTATTGAGTCATTGGGATCAGCCCCTCTTTTTTGTCCCTCCCCACCAACCACATCCTCATGGCCCCTTGATAGATTATAGATTGTTATTGTTTTCGTATCTAACACTGACCCCTGTCTCCATTCCCCTCTAGTTTCTGTTTTTTTTCCCCCCTGGAGGAGGGTGTGTGGTTATATGCCATTCATTGCAATTGGTACTCCCTTCTTCCCCACCTCTATCCTCCTCCCCCCTACCCTTTTGGTATCGCTATTCCTATTCCTGGGTCCTGTATGTCGTGAACTTTATCTCTTTCCTATACCAATGTGCAAACTCCGGTCCAGTCCAGAGTGGGAAGCAGAACTGGGGTCAAGACAGTTGGGGGTGAGGAAGCCTCAAGGAACTAGAGGTATATTGTGTGTTATATCAGTGTGCTACTGCACCCTGATTGACTCATCTATTCCCTGTGACTCCTCTGTGGGGGATGTTCCATTGTCTACAGATGGGCTTTGGTTCTCAGCTCTGACCCCTCTCATTTTCACTAACGTGTTTTTGTTTGTTGTGCATCTTCTTATGCCTGTTACTCAGTCCCAATGACACCTCATGGCTGGTCTACTTCTTCTATGCGAGCTTGTTGCTTCATTGTTAGATGGCCACTTGTTTAACTTCAAGCCTTTAAGACCCCAGACACTATATCTTTTAATAGCCGGGCACCATCTGCTGTCTTTACCACATCTGCTGATTGACCCATTTTGTCTTCAGCGATTGTGTCTGGGTGGGTCAGGGTGAGCATCACAGAATGCCATTTTGTTACAACAAAGTGTTCTTGTATTGAGGAACGGTACGAGCTGGGGCCCAATGCCAGTCCGCAGCCTCAGTGTATTGCCTTATAAATATGTGTACATAGGCAAATACCTCTATTTTTATGGATTAATGTATTTACATCAGTACATACATCTGTTAATGCCACTATCTATAGCTTTGCTTCCTAGAGCTTTCCTCTGTTTCCTTTGGCTCTTCCAGGCCCACCTTCCACCTCTTAGTACTTCCTCTCAGCTATATTGGCATTGTTCCAATACCCACAGGATCTTTACAACCTCCTTGTTGTTGGTTTTAGTTCCCTGGTTGTTCCCCTGTCTGTGGTGTTGTTTGCTCACCATACCCACCCACCCCCACCCCCACTGCCACCTTCTCCCCCCAAGACTCTCCGGGGCTGTTTGCCCTGTTGCTTTCTCCTCGAGCTTGCTTCCCATGTCTGTTTTATATAAGTAGGCAAATTAGCAATGTCCTGGTCCGAACAATAAGAAAACAAAAGGTTGAGAAAAGAAAAGGAGAGAAAGAAAAAAAATCCCACCAAACGCACATAGTTCCAGGTCTGTCTGTTGGCCTTTCTGAATCCCCCACCCCCCACCCCTCACCATAGATCCTGGGGGAGTGGAGTCCGGGGTTGCTGCTCCTAGCCAAGGATGCAATTTTTATGGCAGTCAGTTGACACCTTTTTCTTACAGAATAGCTGGAGGGTTCAAATTACCAAATTTGCCACAAGAGATTCTTTCTATAGAAACTTAAATTCACAAATACCTATTTAATGATGATACATCTGTTTTTAGAGCCTGCTGGCATTTGAAATACCGTGACATAACTTGCAGTATCAGGGTGACACACAAGCTTCAGGCCACAAACATAGGGATGACAAACTGACAGACAAGTGGTGGTGGAGTTTCCAGACTAAGAAAGATGGTTAAGAAGGATTTGGCTCCTCAATTTGGAGGAAAAAGCTGCTGCAGTCTTTAGGTATAGCTTTGAGGCATTTTCAGATACTGACAAACTAAACAAAGAAAGCTGCGCATTGTTGGAGAGACTGCTGGCAGGTGGGCCACTCAAGTCGATGGCGTTCAAGAGCTGCTTTCTTGGAAGGGCGTTGACATGGTGACATGAATCTGGTAAAGCTTGTAAGAGTGGAGCCTCAGGGATCTTCACGTGCTGATGGGACATGACTCACAGTAAAGGGAAACAGCTGCAAAAAAATCTTTTAATGATTGGAACTTGGAATGTGCGAATTGTAAAATTGGGAAAATTAGAAGTGGTCAAAAATGAAATGGAACACATGAAGATTGATTCCTAGGCATTGGTGAGCTGACCTGAACTGGTATTGACCATTTTGAATCAGAAAATCATATGATCTACTATGTTGAGAATAAGTAAATAACACACTCCAGGGAAATGGCTTGGCATTTGTTGCCAGAAGGAATCTTGCTGAGTTCATCACAAAGTACAATGCCATCTGTGATCTCAACAGTCCCCCACTTGCAGAGGTTGCAAGAACCAATGGTGCTGTAGGAAGAGGTTCAAGCTGCACAAAGGCATTATCTAAAAACAAGACCCCAGAAATGGATGGAATACCCACTGAAATTTTTCAGAAAGCTGAAGAAACCCTGGAACCACTCACTCAGCTATGCCAGGAAATTTGGAAGACAGCTACTTGGAAAGCTGACCCAATATACTGAAACTATAGAATGATATTTCTATCACACACAAGTAAAATTTTACTTCAGATCATCCACCAATGGTTACAACAGCACATTGACAGGGAACTGCCAGAAGTTCAGGCCAGATTCAGAAGAGGACCTGCTGATGTCAGTGGACTTTGGCTGAAAGCAGAGCATAACAGAATGATGTTTACTTGTGTTTCACTGACAATGCAAAAGCATTAGACTATGTAGACCATAATAAATTGTGCATAACCTTGGAAAAAATGGGAATTCCAGAACAATTCATTGTATTCATGAAGAATGTGTACATGGATCAAGAGACAGCAGTGCAAACAGAACAATAGAATAGTGCATGCTTTAAAATCAGGAAAGGTGTGCATCAGGGTTGTGTCCTCTCACCATACATGTTCAATCTATGTGCTGGGCACATCATGAGAAAAGCTGGATTATATCAAGAAGAGTGCAGCATCGGGATGAGAGGAAGGCTTACTAACCACCTGGGGTATGCAGATGACACACCGTGCTTGCTCAAAATGAGGAGGACTTGAAGCACTTGCTGATGAAGATCAAGGATTGTAGCCTTCAGTAGGGATTACAACTCAATGTAAGGAAGACCCAAATCCTCATAACTGGACCAATAGGCAACGTCATGGTAAATGGAGAAAAGGTTGACAAGAGATCAAAAGATGTATAAGGTAAATCTGCTGCACAAGACCTTTTAGAGTATGGAAAAGCAAGGATATTACTTTGACAACTAAGGTGCACCTGACCCCAGCCATGGTATTGTCCATTGCCTCATATGCAGGTGAAAGTTGGACAATGAATAAGGAAGAGAGCAGAAGAATTGATGTTTTTGAACTGTGGTACTGGAGAAGACCACATACTGAACATGCCCTGGACTGCTGGAAGGACAGACTGCTCTGTCGTAGAAGTGCAGACAGAGTGCTCCTCAGCGGCAAGGATGGAAATAGGATGGCATGCTTTGGACACATTGTTAGGAGAGACCAGTTCCCGGTGAAGGACATCGTTCGGTAGAGGGGCAGCATACAAGTGGTAGGCATCCGCGGGCTCAGGCACCGGAACCATGGTGAGGACGGCAGAGGACTGGCAGCGCCTCGGCTGGCCTGTTGTGCAGAGGATTGCCATGAGTTTGGTTTTGCTGTCTATTCCATCTAACGTGGCTTTCGTTGCCCTACTGGGCACTTACAGCAACAACAAGCAAACCGACAGCAACAACAAGCAAACTCACTGTCACTGAGTTGGTGGTGACTCATGGTGATCCTGTCCGACAGAGTAGAACTGCCCTTGTTGGTTTATGAGACTGTAGTTCTTTACTGGAATAGAAAGCCCCATCTTTCTCCTGAGGAGCGGCTGGTGGTTTCGAACTGCAGACCTTGCAGTCAGCAGCCTACCTTGTAAGTACTATGCCACCAGGGCTCTGAGTACTTACAAAGAGGTCACAATTGCCCCTCACAAGACTGTGAAATACATGTGCAAAATCAAAGTGTCTGAAACACTAAAGGGTTACAACTCTATCTTGAGGGAACAGAAATCACTGCGGCCTCCTACTGCACTCAGAGAAAGAGCTCAGAAAAGGCAAATCAAAGCGGCAGTGAAGGATTGTTGTTTCAGGTAGGCTTCATAGCTGAATGCATTCAAAACCTCTCCTCTGTAAAGCAGCTCATGCCTCCCTGCCTTTGAGGGCATGCTAACTTTTTGAAGGACAAGCAGGTAGTGGGGACAGTTTGTTTCTGAAAATAACTTGGAAGAGTCTCCAGTCACCAACTCACCATGAACATAGCTATCGATCAAATAATAGTATTTATGAAAGCAGTGTATAAACATGATTGTAAACCTACCTGGCCCCCACCACCTTTCATTGCTGTGCCTTCCTAGATAAGAACTAAGTCACCGTATGTTTTCTTAGAAGCACTGACCAGGAAGAACTGAGACTTGAACATAGGTTTACTACTATACGCCTCGTTCCTTCGAAGCACAGTACAGGAGTTGGGGAGCTGGTCTGCACAGCGTATCTCTGGGCCAAACCTCTCTCCTCCAATGGACCTGATACCTAAGAAGAACTGTGAGTCCAGTGAAATTCTGATGAGCATGCCCTTTAGCATAGCAGGTTTTCCATGAACTGTTTCTTTGCCATGCAAACAAATACTGCTTTCTCTGTACCCTGTTTGCCAGGACTATCTTGATGTAATGTTTTTAAAGTACAGCGATCCAAAGACACTTGTAGCTAATGGCTCTTGATTGTTCACACTGTCAATTAAGAATTTCCATCCAAAAAAAAAAAGAATTTCCATCCCAAAATATGAGTATTTGCCTGCGTTTCACTACCCATCACCAGTAATAATATAATAGAGCAGGAACATTAGTAAGGAGTTCATTTGATTTTTCCATCTAAATCCTGTCTTTTGTGGGAACATGTATCCACATTTCGATTCTAACACATTGTGAATGATAAATGAACTCTCTTGCCTTTAGAGGACATGCTGTTGCTTATGCTGTAAATTGCTATTTTCTTTCAGCAAAGTATTCTACCAAGCAAAGTTCACAGCTCAGTGCTTGTCCTCCTATAAAGCATATCTATAAATAAAAACCACCCAAGTCTAGGACACCAGTCAAAATAGACTAAAAGAAAAGGAGTGTGAGGCGGCACCAGACTGGCCAGAAGGCCACGCCGCTGTTTGCGTTGTTACAGTCATGGTCTGCTTTGTGCATCCTAAACCGGAAGAGCAATAGGAAGCCTATTTTAATTTGTTTTCATCGCCAGATTCAATGGCTGCAGGGCCCGAGAGAGTGAAAAAGATATTTTCTCTGAAGTTGAAAGCTGAACACGAGAAGAAAACACATTACTGGCCCCCAGATCTGTCTGCGAGTTTCCCTGTGTTAGCTGAAGAACAGGGTCCTTATTCAAACAACCTCCGGTCCGATTCCGGACAGCAATGATGATGGCCCTGATGGGTGACACATGGTGAATGGATATTGCTCAGGGGAGTGCTAGAGTCCGAGGAAAAGAAACGTGCATTCTTTCACAGTTGCCATGGGACAAGTCAAGTTTTTGCCGCTGGTTGCTTTTTGAACTTGAGAAGCTGGGTGACTAACTCCCTCATTTGATGGTAGAGAAGAATACACAAACTATGAACATGTAGTAACATAAAAGATAATAGGAGAGGACAGGAATTGAATATGATAGTTCACGTGCTATAAAGTGGGAACATTCTAGGAAAAAATGTTTACAATGTCACTTTTGACCATTTCAAACTACGATAATTTCTGATCAGGCTAATATCAGCTTAAAACTAGAGACATCATTTAGTATTAGGGGTAAATTTTATTTTGGATAATAGAGCATTCATTAACAATTACTAGTAATTACTAGCAACACACTAATATCGGAAAAATCTAGTCATCTATGTCTTTTAAATTTGGAACATTAATATTTTATTATAGGCATGTGTTTTTACAATTCTGACCTAGAAGCATAAATATTGTTCTTGTTGAGGAAAAACACAAAACAGGTTTGATGCTGGTAATTAGCATTACATTGTTAAATCCTTAAGTTTAAGCTGTAAGATTCAAACAATAAAATGTAACCAAAATATAGCACATCATTACTGTTTTGTTGTTGTCATTTTACTTTACCATAGAGTTCACACACCTAAAGGAAAATAGGCAAATGTTTGTACTTTTGTAAAAATGCCATGATAGTGTTAGATCTCTCTGGAGCTAGATTTATACCTCGGTCCTTGGCTCCGCGCGAGAAAGAATTCACGCCGAAGCCTGGTTCGTGATCGAAGTGAGTTTTATGAAAGTTAGAAGAAGTTTCAGGTTTACACGGCACCCAAGGGGCTCCTCCCGGACACGCGGCCTAGCTGGAAGCGGCTCTGCGTCCCGCAACGCGTGCCAAAGCTCTCTGCGCCGGAGTTCTCCCTCCTCGGTTTAGGTCCTTCTCCCCAGTTCTAAGTTCTCCTCCAGTCTCGGTTCTCGTCCTTCCTCTCCCTCCCCTCCGGGCTTCTGCCTTTTCAAGGATTCCACAGGGAGGCGTGGTGGAAGACCCCTGGTCAACCCCATTGGCTGAATTGAATTTACCTGGCTAGGTGATCCAATTCAAGTTCACGCCCACCCCTGCCTACCGGCGGGAACCCTGAACATGTGCGCTGTGCCACTCCTTTGTTCCCCTAGCTTGGCCCTCTGGGCACGCGTTAATGGACATCCCCCAGTCCTATGCTGGCCTACCTAACAATAGGATTGCATTGGCAGCAGATTCTTTACTGTGACTCTTCTAGCCAAAGTCTCTAACGTCCACCAAGGGACCTTCCCTGCGTGGGTCTGGGAAGGTGGGGGAAGATATTGATGGGGTTCACCTACACATAACTGTGAACAGGATTCTCTGGAGTGCCATCTTGCCCTGTAGAAAACAGGCCCCTGAGAATCAGGAAGAGGCATCTCATCACCAGCAAGAGCCAGGCGTGCAGTGCATCCTCAGGGGCTGCGCTTCCTGCGCAGGGAACCTCCAGGGTCCAGAAGACAGCGGTGACATCAGAGGTACCGCAGCAGGACCCAGAGCCCGAATCCGGAGCATGGGATGGGCTTCCCAACCTATGGGGTAAGTCAAGCTGAATGCTTTTGTGCAGGAGGCTGAGTGGGGTGCCTCTGGGCACTTGTGTCAGGGACCTGGGTTCACTGACCCCTGGAACTTGAGCTTCCTGCCTTTGGGTTGAGGCTCAGAGTGGAGTGGTATGCCTCGTTGGGCATTTATTAGCAGACCCGAAAGACCTTTGTAACATATCCTGATAAACAACTCAATCCTGAGCATCTCTCACTGAAGTTGTTACCTTCTTTACTAAGTCCTTTAATCAACAAGTTTGTCTGTGAGTTCTATATAGCCACTGCAACACATATTAGATCTTAGAAAGGTAGAAAACATTAATTAGGACAATTCAAGAATAATAGCTTTTCATGCATAACCAACGGAAAGGCAAATAATGATAAGTTAAAATATGTAAGTAATATCATGGCTGCAAGTTCTGCTGTAATCAACAGCAGGTAGGGTGCACAGATTGGGCCGTGGGAGATATTGCTCATGTCCCCATTACAGGGTAATAATCACAGACAGCTTTCAGTAATGGCTCCCAGCATACATCAGCAGCAGCTAGCACCACAGAAAAATATAACTATTATTTTACTTTGAAGTTAAAATAAGTAACACATTCTAAACTTAGTGTTTCACTCCAAAAAGTTATAATGTTAATATATTGGCTTAGCTATAAAAGCAAGTCTCCATGGCTTATCTCTTCTTTACTGAATGAATTTTTAATAGAAAGACTTCCAAGTACTCTCTATCACCCATACATGATCAGGCCAAAAACAGCAGCTAGTATTAAAATAAAGAAAACTGGGAGATTTTAAAAAATGGCAGATACTTTATGTCATAAATGCATCATAATTTCTAGTTGTCAATAGACATGGTATTGATGATTTTTGACCCGTGCCTCCTGTTTAATATACCAAGGTGCTGTTGAATAGATCACTGGGTGAGGATATTTAATTCAGCTTCTAATTGTGCTCATGCTTATTGCTGTAACATATCTTAGATATGTGAATTGATTAGAATAATTTCAAGATCCAAAAACGTAGTACCACAGAAAAAGAATTTATTTTTATTAATTCCATTAAACAAGACATATAAACATATACATGACTATGCACATATACAAGGAAACATTATTATAGTTGAGATAAAGCATTTTAATATGCATTCCATATAAATCAGCTAATATAAAATAAACATCAGCAAAAGCAATTTTACAACTTGTTTTTTATTGACCGAAAGTAAAAGACACATTTTCTTAGAATTACAATTACTGTTTTAGGTCTTCAGAAAAACTGGGATATCATGATTTACCAAAAGAGTAAATGATACTAAATGAACAAAAGATTACAAAATAAAACTTATGCAAACTTAAGCATAGCTGGATTCAGGGGTAATTACTTTTATAGTTTCCTGGATACAATGGTTAATTTTATGTTAACACAATTTGATAAAGGGGGCAATGATCCTGGTCACTCAGGGAAATAATCTTGATAATTTGGACCAAGAGATATTAGAACAAATATGCCCTCCAAGTACATCTTTTAAACCTACTGTATACATTAAACAGAAGTAAGTACACTGCATGAGTGATTCAAATCTGAATGAGAAAAGATTCTGATAAGAGAGTCAGAAAAGTAAAATGGTTTTAGTATTATATGAAATATTCCATTTGAAATACTAGTGCAGGTGGCTTGAAAAAAAATCTAGTCTAGTATTGCTGAAATTTCAGAAATAGTTCCCCTACTTTTGATGAAAACCTTAATATTTATTTGCATATACAAATACTGAATTTTAAACATCTTACAATTTGGTAAGGCAAGTGCATTTTGATAAGCTTCTACATGACAAATCTGTTGATGAGGAGCACAAAACATACATTTTCATGTGGGTCTCGGAAATCAGGCCTCTTCAATTGGGCAGATCCACATTCTGAAGGATGAGGGCCACTCGGCTTGGAATGTACACCTAAGTGAACACACGCAGGTCAGTGTCACAGGAAGGAATGCGGAACGTTATCACACTGCTTAAACGACTGAATCTTTGCAATTCCATTTGTTTGCTCTGAGAAGGCTCAAGGCCAAAGCTTCCAGAGTTCTGGCATCTAAGACGATTCTAAAGCAACGACCACTAGAGGGCTCCATACAATTTGCAAACATTAAGTTTGTTGGCTAAGAGCAGGCCAGGGCACCTTTTGGGTGGTGAAGGACAGCTGCCCAACAGGTCACAATTAGAGAGAATCAAAGTAAAACAGAAAGCATTGTTTTGTATCAATAGTGTCATTTACAGTTTCTTTTTTGTTCCCCTCTTTTTTTTAAGGACAAAATCATAAATGAAACATAAGTGATTTTTAGTGTATTTTAGACTCTTCTCCAATCTAATGAAACAAGGTTGACATTTCACTAAAAGTAAAATATGCACGGCCCTGAACCATTTGCGCCTTGCCTAGCCTCTTCTTCCCTCATGCGCCAAGCTCCAGCCCCAAGGGTCTTTTGATTCATGAAATACACCCAATACGTCCCTGTCCCTTTCTCTGGGTCTCTTTGCCATGCTGTGCCCTCTGCCCAGAACACTCCTTGCCTCAATGGTTCCTTTTATCTTGAATCTCAGATATAATCGTTTCATGGGCAGGCATCCCGTGACCACCCATAGGACTGATAGGTTCGTCATTTTACCTGATGGCAACCTTTTTGTTTGTATCACAATTGGCGATCTGTTTTTGTTTGCATCCACAATTTGTTTTGTTTGTATCCACAATTTGTGATGTTTTTTCAAGTTTACTTCCTGATTGTATCTAAACATTATGATGACAGAGGCCATGTGCTTTTTATTTCTATTTCTTAGTATAATATCTGGACAAACTAGGGGTTAAAGATAACTAAATCAAAAAGCAGCACTAGATAAAAAGAATAATAGTGGGAGTAACATGAGCATATTTCACATGAGAATATCTAATATACTTTCATCTGAATAACTTATAAAACTGCAAGGTAATTTACATTTCTGGATGGTCATCTATTTTATACATATCCAGCACTAGTAACCAAGCAACAAATAAAAATGATATTGTAAACGGTTATTATTATTGCAGTAATGAATCTCTACTCATGATTTTAATACTATATTATTTTCAGGCAATTTATTTCGAAGTGGAAGCTTATCTGATGGTTTTGATAAAAGAAGGGGAGAAGGCTTTCATTGCTCAGACCTAGAATGGAATGCGTAAAGCAAACCCGGCAAAGGAAAAAAGATGGAGAAAGAGCAGAGTACAGCAGGCGGTTTTCATTAACTAAAGCTACCCTGTGCCCAATGCAACCCCACTTCAAAGGAAGAAAGTTTTTCCCCTTAAAATATTTAACCCACACTTGGCAGTATTAAAAGAATAATAAACATGCCAAGGCAGTTGTTTGATTTTAATATCAATATTAAAGTATTTTGACAATGATGGAATTTTGAAAAATTAGTATTAAAAGTATAAAGGATAGTTTTTAATTTTTTTTCAATGAAAAGTAATAGTGATTTAAGAATGATCACCATCTGAGAAAAATTCCACACATGATAACAGTCATTCTGTACAGTCAGTCAGTCAATACTTTCAAAGGGATAAATCTTATATTCTTGCAGCATAGTAAAACTATGTACTTAAATGCAGCATAGTAAACTATGTACTTAAATCTGTTTCCCAACAAGTTACACATTTTTAATGACTTATAACTAAAACCACATGAGACTTAAACTGCCAAGGAGTCCCCATCCATTTAGTATCTTCTTTTTGCCTATGAAAGACAAGGTCTTATAAAGTTAGTTGAATAGGCAACACTAGAAGTATCCATTAACAAATATAAGGTGAACTATTGCCACTGATCTAGGCAGATCAACTCCAAAGCAGCATAGTCTACAATTGAGTTACAGATCAAAGCATCCCAAACTAAAGCAAATGAGAAATGAAAGAAACCAAGACTCAGACTCAGCTTATCCCTTCCCAAACTCGGATCAAATCAGGCTTGAATCAAAGGACAGTGGCATGTGCTCCAAAGAAGTGTGCCGAGTACTCATTCAGGGTTCTGTTTCTGGGCTGTGCAAATGGTTACCTTGCTTGACGACTACCAGAAAGTTTGAAGGTGCGAGTACATGCAGAGAGAAACAGAACAAAGGCCTGGTTATCTACTTCCAGAATCTCACCCACGGACAACCCTTTTGCGCTCAGGTTTACTCTGACACACACGGGATACTATAAGTCACGATCAAGTACATCAGCGGTTCTCAACCTATGGGTCCTCACCCCTTTGGGGGTCAAATGACCCTTTCACTGGGGTCGCCTGATTCATAACAGTAGCAAAATTACAGTTATAAAGTAGCAACAAAAATAACTTTATGGTTGGGGTCACCACAACATGAGGAACTGTATTAAAGGGTCCCAGCATTAGGAAGGTTGAGAACTACTGAACTAGATGATAATTGGCTAATGGTTGTATGTGTTTAGTTAAGAGAGTCAATGGCAAAGCGGATTATACAAAGAATGAGTCTGAATTGTTTCTACCACTAAAACTGAAAAGAGCCTAAATTTCATAGTAGTACCAGAAACAAAATGAAAGAATTCCCAGGCCCTGCTACATTAAAACTAACTTCATATGATATGATAACTTTCTAAAAGAAGGTAAGAAGATTCTGATAAGCCGAAGCCTCCTGAGAAAGTTACAGTGGAACACATGGACAAGGTAGGCTTATGACAAATACAGGCACGACCTTGCTCAGTGTGTGCCATCATTTATATGGGCAGGAGCAGTCAAGGTGAGTCTCTTGTTTGGATTTCATGTAGTTCCCATGTCTGCCCTGTTTGAGTCATGCCTTCATAACAGTTTCATTAATGAAAGTAAGAACTGTCTCCTAACCAAATGAAATCAAATCAAACCAAACCAAACTCAACAGCCATCAAGTCATTGCCAACTCAGAGGGACCCTGAAGGACAGGACGAACTGCTCCTGTGAGTTTCCCAGACTGTAATTCTTCATGGGAGTCAAAAGACCTCTTTCTCTTGAAAAACCATCTCCTACTGGACATTTCTGAATGACTGTATTTTCATTTACAATGTAAATAATATTTTTTTTTATTCCTTGGAATCTTTGCTGCTTCAAATTTAAGCGTTAAAATGGATTAACATAATACATTCAAGGTATGCAATACATGCATATATATATATAGTTTCCTATTTTGATATTTAATGGTTAAAAATCACTTCAACGAATTTTAATAAATGATGCTGGCCATTTTATGTAAGGAGCTTTATGATGCCAATTCCATACACACGTAGACTATCTACTCAAAACTTTAAATTGATAATTATACAGCATCGTTAACAGGGATATTGTGTAATTATATTTTTCACTTCAATGTTAATTACCAGAATGTGCTTATGTTGCTCCAGAGCCCTTGCAGCATAGGCAATATTAAGGGATTTCTCCAAGCAAGTGGATTTTTCTTAATTATGATCATCTATGGAATTCTGAGTTTTCTTCTATATTATGGTTTCAAGTATATAGATACATTTTCTTAGTGGTTAGCAAATATCTCCCAATTATACTAAGGAACTTTGAGACAATCACAGATTGTCCTTATGATGAGGTAATTACAGATATGAACAAGTTGGGGTCCCTATAATCTACTGCAAGGTAAAGGATTGCTCCCAGGTTTCAGTTGATATATGCATGGCTTTATTCCCAACACAATGCATTTAAACGTGCCTCTGGATTCCATGGATGGCTCCAGACCAGGACTCTTAGGAATACATTGGTCTTATCCTCATTATGGTGCTTCTAAAAAAGCCCCCGATGTCCAATCCAAACAGTAGCTTTTAAGGGATCTGGTGGGTCAGTTAAATTCTCTGCAGAGAGGCCAGGTCATAAGGTTATGGTGACTGTTTGGGGAGATTCTTCATAGATCTTTTACAAAGGATATGTGATTATGAAGTTATTTTTCAGAAAACTGAAAATTGCACTGGTGAGACAAAGGACAGGAGTTACCCCCCTTATCACCACAATGCAGCTGCTTATTCTTTAATGGTAGCAAGAGCTTTTCTATAATAATTTCATTGTGAAACCTTATCCCATCCCTCCTACTTGATTTTGTTCCTTCACACTTCTTTTTGTTTGTAAAACTGAAAGGACATTTAACAGGAAAAAGAGTGGACTCCCTCGCGATGCCCAAACTACCATTTTGACGTGCTGTACACTGAAGGGACATGATTCTTTGGGGGAATGGTTAGAGAGATGAACCACCACATCTAGAAAGAAGTGCATAGATGGAGATGGGGGAATATGTCAAGAAATGATGGCTTCCTCTTTTGATAGTTTGGTATAGGAATGTTTCCCAAAGGAGTCCTGGTGACTAGTACATTGTGCATTGTGTTGCTAACTGCAATGCCAGTAGTTCAAAACTGCCACCCATACTGGGAGCAAATGACAGGGCTTTCTACTTCTATAAAGAGTTCCAGGCACAGAAACGCACAGGGGCAGTTCCACCCTGTCTTACAGGATTGCTATGAGTCGGAACTAACTCAAACGGCAGGGAGCAAATTTCCCAGCATCCTCTTTGACTTGCCCTCACATGGGGAGCCCTTGTAGCAAAGTGGTTAAGAGCTTAGGTGCTACCTGAAAGGCGGGCAGTTTGAACTGAGCACTCCTTGCGTGGGAGACACATGTGGCGGTCTCTTTCTGTGAGATTTACAGCCTTGGGAAGCCTACGGGTGCTTTTACTCTGTCCTCAAACGTCACCGGGAAGAGGAATCAACTTGAAACAGCAGCTATCATTTGAGTATTGTCTGTGAAACTCTACATTTATAATTTTAATGGCATATTAAATTTTAAAATAATTTTGAAATAGGCAGCAGTAAAAAGAAACATGAAAATAATATAAATCAATTTGAAGATCAATTAATGTTTAAGTGCATTTAAATATAAATCTTTTTTTTTTTAAGTACATGAAAATAGAAACTGTGTAGCATGCCTGTCAAAAGATAATACCTTTATGCTGGTAAACAGATGTACCATGTTCATTCATTAGTCATTAAGAACTAGACTAAGATCACGTTGTGAACATGTGAGACACTATCATATATGGCTATGAAATTGGTATTTTCTAATTACATTTATTTAGTTATATTTCCAGTTGCCATTGCGTCGCTTCCGACTCATGACTGCTCTATGTGTTGCAAAGTAGAACTGCACTCCACAGGGTTTTCATGGTTGAGGCCCTTTGGAAACAGAAAACCAGGCCTTTCTTCTGAATCATCTCTGGGTGGATTTGAACTACTAACCTCTCAGTTAGTAGCCATGAATTTAACTGCATGTAGTTAACCATCCAATTAACTCATGTACTTAACAGGGATTCCAGTTATGTTTATAGGTATACTTATATTTATCTGGTTTATATATTTATAAGCAAACATTCACACAGAATTAAACTGTATATAATCCAATTTCAGTAATTGGATAGTCAAATATATATGCTACTCTATCTGCCCAACAACCTTTTACTTAAACCAAGTCGGCTTTTGAACACCCAAATTTAGAATGTAATAAATGGACCTACTTGCTATTGATAAGGAGTCTAATTGGTAAATACATTAATGTTAAAGCTACTGCTTTAGTCATATTTTCATCATTGATAACTCTTGAATATTATAAAAACATCTAACTTATTTAAAGCTCACCTACTGCCATCTCCCCTCTGTGTTAGGAAATTTGAATTGATGAGTCAAAGAAGAAAAGGAAACGCCTCTCCTCCCAGTACCCCGATTAACCGAGAAGTTAACATATAGCCCCCAGAGCAGGATCAGAAATAGAGAAATTACTGTGCTAAAATGAACTTTCCAATGACTGCCAATAAAGCACAATGAAGTTCTTCTCTGTCACCTCTTGGCATTTGCGAGCTACTCCGGCCTTAGCACATAGGTTTCAGTTGTAGGACACACGCACTCATGCCCTGGCTTCACCGTTTCAACTGAAGGAACACACAAGGGCCATGCTGGAGCTGTCTCTGCAGATGCTGCAGCAAGCATGGCTAGTTCAGGTATCCTTCGAGCTGTTTGTTGCTATCTTGGAAAAGAGATTGGGGAGTTATTTACCAGATCCTATGGATTACTGAGCCTGCAAATGAAACTTTAGCAAATGTGTATGAGCGACGATGGGAAGACTTTCCCTGGAAGCGGAAACACGTTGTACATTGCCCACCTGCCCTCCTGTTGCTCTCAGTGTGGAAGCACTGATACCACTGGCTGTGCTCACATACCTCCACAGAAAGGGCTTATGGTCATGTTCAAGGAGCGTGGTTGACTCACACCACAACTGAGTTCATTTAAAAAGGTGCTCTATTATAATGAGACTTCCTGGTTCTAAGCACTTTTTATGTGCTTAGATTTTCTCCACTAGCTACTCCCAGGATAAGTCTGGCAAGAAGAAAAACTTTCATTGGCTCATTTCTATACTCTCATCCTGGCATTGAAATCAGTGGTCATTCCATTTGGAGCCTAAAGACTCACTGAAATAAATAACTCTTAAAACACTTGCAGAGATCAAAAGCACATGCTGCAGCTAGGAACACAACTCTAACTTTCCTGAACAAGCTGCATCTGAAATCTCGGGATGCTATTACAGGCTATTCTATTTCTAATGTGTGTGTGCGGCTGTGTTCCTCTACCTGTGATTGAGATTTACACGATATCCTCATTCCATCTGCTAATTTAGAACTGCGCACTCCACGTTCGTGAGATCAATTCGATGAGTTCTTGAGAAGCTATCTCCTGACTGCTGCTGCCACTGGTTAGTTACCTTGTTTTAACTAGGACAGAATACCTTTGCTCATAAAGTCAGAAGGAGAGATACCAAGACGTCTTCTGTCTACATCCAGCACTTGTGGGTCTTTTACCTAAGACTGACATGTCTCCAGAGTCAGCAGAAAGTCTTTAACGGTGTGTCCCCAAAAACCTCGTGAACGGACATGATTTGAAAACCTCAATCACTATCGACTAGACATGATAACAATTTCAAGTATGTGCACAATAACATATGAATCTAAAAAGCCTACAAAAGCTAATGAGTTTATGACTTATAAGAATTCCAGGCTGTAGAGATGATTCTTCTTCTGTTATTATTCATCTTCATGTACAGATAAGAGATGGTGAAGCATAAAACATTAATTACCCACATTCTCATGGGTAGTAACTAGCAGCAATAGAGAAACGTGTTCCCGGTTTCTCTCATCACCACATTTTGTGCCTTTTCATCATAGTACCAGGCCGCTCCCATACGGAAACAAAGAAACCGTAGTGGATCCACTAACTTGTATGAAGGTGGGCTGCACCAAGGCGCTGCTGTACGAGTCCTTCAAACCCCTTTCGAGCTCACATAGTGGTTGAAGTTTAGCTTTTACTGTGATTAATTGCTGCATATTCATGACTCCTCTTAACTGAATTATCTTTCCAATACCTCCGGGGTCTGGAGGAATAATTTTGGGTATTTCTAAGCATTAAGGCAATTTTCTAGTGCATTTCTGAAGTGTTAACATTTTTGCTTTTTAAAGTCAATCTTATTACATGTTCCCAGTAGATGTTGGGGAAAACTATAGCAACACAATACCTTTGAAGAAAGAGGCAGATCTTTGAGCCTTCCTTTTAAGAATACACAGGCATCTATTTGTTAAGGTATACCTATTTCTTTATGTAGCTTTTTCTTTATCAACACACTCTGCAAACACATATAAGTTGGGGCAAAACTATCGCCGTTGTACTTTCTTTCCTCTATACTAGTCATCAATTCCATCTTGCATATCCCTGCTCTTTTTAGTCTACTTTCTTTCATTGTCTTTGCCACAAAAATCCTGTATCTGAGAGTGGATAAAGAAGCGAGTACTGACACGACTCTAGGAGATGGCTGGTTGACAAACGGGAGGCAGGAAAAACATACAGACTCTCCTACTTCCCCTATCATGTCTCAAGTTGGAAAGATGGAGGACTTTCATGCAAATCAGAGGTTTCAGTTATGATACAGTCATCCATTTGCTAAATACATCCTGACCTCATGAATTTCTGTAAAATTTAGTCCAGGATCTCTCATGATTAAAACAAGGCAAAATGAAAAATAGAAAGATTGAACAATCAGTAAAAGAAACATGAAAGTTTTAAAACATAGAGATGTGGACCTGTGAATATACTGTAGATCTAGGAATGTGCCAAGTCCTATGTTTTTTAAAAAAGCATTTAAAATGAAGTCATTTAAAGCAATGTGAAAATTCCACAAAATTAAAATTAGTTACATAAAATAATGCTTTTCTCAGGAATATGTAGGGCAGCAGAGAATTTTGAACCTATTATAAAATTCAGTCTTCAACTTACTACGTGAAAAAAGATACATATTCATGATTCTTTTAAAGTGTTTAAATTAAATTTTATTACATAGCCATAATTTTTCTGCTGAATATAATGTATTTCAGTAAAAGCAAGAAGAACAGAAAGAAAGAAGGTTTTAACATAAAGAATTAAAATATTCATAATAAAATGAATAATACATATCTGCTTTTCACATAATTTTTGAGAAATAATGTATAATTCTATTAATGTGAAAACCCCATAATTGTTCCCCCCAATCCATTACTGTTTTTTAAAAAAATGTTCAAAACCCAAGTTAGTCCAACACCACACACAACGCCTGGCTCTATTACCTAGTAAATGGCTTTTAATTTGGCGTCATGCCCCTTTCCTTGCCCCACCCCTCTCTCAGCATCACTTCCTCGTGGAGGAGGGGTTTCTTTGAAGGTAACATCACTTACATGAAAACCAAAGACAAAATCAAAACTGAATGAAGAAATATTTCAAAACTTACCAAAAGAGAATAGGGGCGGCCATTGTGTTCAAAAGCCTCAGAAAAGTAATCGGTGCTGTGGTCAAGTCTCTGGTGCCCTCCATACTCGGGTGCATCCGAATCCAGCACAATTTTGAATGTACAGGCATTAAGGAAGTCACAATTTTCCAGCAATTGCATGAGACATTTTGAAACATGTTCTGAGATGGAAATTTAGAAGTTGCTATCCTGAATGCTGCTAAATCATGCATCTAGACCTCTATCGATAATGATGCCATTTTAAATTAGAGAAGGCTCCTCTGGATTGACTCATTTCTTCTTTAATATTTCAGATATTCTCAAGAATGGAATGCTTGCTATCCTCCTATTACAGCATATCTAGTGCCATCCAGCCTAGGACTGAACATGCTTGTTAGCAGAGAATCAACTTTCTCTTGTGAACACATTCCAGCTGCTGGCAGTATTTCACTGTACTGGTTCCTTGGTACTGTTCTTACTCCGAAAAGACGTAAAGAGTACATTCAGTAACTTCTCTATAAAATAACCTTGCAAGTATTTAGTAATAGCTATGCTATCTCCTTGTGTTCTCTAAAAATCAAACCAAACTCACTGTTGTATAGTATACATTCCAACACACAACCCTAAGTATATGGTATATGTTCCAAGCCATAGAGCCCTACTGGGCAGAGTAGAACTTCTCCATAGGTTTTCTAAGGCTGGAACCTTTATGGAAGTAGACCGCCACATATTTCTCCTATGAAGTGGCTGGTGGGTTTGAACTATCAACCTTTTTGTTAGCAACTGTGAACTTAAAAACTGTGATAACATGTCTTATTTATGTCTTCTAAGTATATTATTAAATGCATACTACATATAATCCCAGAACTTCCAGCTATTCCTCATTAGATGTGCTATTTGAGCTTCTTAATCTATTTCGGAATTTGTCCATTTTCCTAGATTCTGATTGATACGAAGGATACAGAAATGAACAAAGCACCCATCAGCACCGCAGACAGAAGCAGTTTTATTCCCTTCCCCTGGTGATAAGCACAACGCTACTGTCGACATAGTGAGGTGCAGGGACGGTGAATTACTGAATGTGGCCTTCTAACTCAATCTCTAACTTCTAACAACCTTTCCCTGCATGGGTCTGGTAGGAAGGTGGGGGAAGACACTAATAAGACTCATCTGTGAGTAATTGTTAACAGGATTCCTTGGATTGCCATCCTTCTGTGAATAAATGGATTCCTCTGAGAACTAGAAAGGACGACCTCACTACCAGCAAGAGCCAGAAGTGTAACATGTCCCCTGGACCTGAGATCCCTGCGAGTGAACCTCCTGGAGCCAGAAGACAACTCGAACATCAGATGAGCAACAAGCGAACCACGAGTCCCAGCAGGAGACAGACAGGCGGATTTCCCAGTCCAAAGAGCAAACACATCCGCTCCTTTGGGCAGTCGGCTGGCTTGCGGAGTGGGGTGCCTTTGGGCACTTAACTCAGGGAGCTGGGTTCACTGAACCATGGAGCTTGAGCTGAATGCCTTCGGGTTGAGGCTTACAGCGGAGTGACATGTCCTTTGGGCTTCTAGTAGCAGACCCGGAAGAACTTTGTAACATGTCCTGATTGTACATCTGTATCCTGAGCATTTCTCATCTTCACTGTAATCTGTCAACTTCCTTAGAAACCTCTAGAACTGACACTTTTCTGTAAATTCTATGTGACCCTTGCACTGAATTATAGAACCTAGAGGAAAAGCAGATAGTGACTATGGAAGTGGCAGGACATGAGGTTATACAAGCATTCAATCAGTCATGCTACAGCTGGATCATGTTGTAATCACGTATTCTATAATTTCTTTTCCCAATGAGTTCTTAGGCATGCTAGCATCACTGTATTTACAACTCAATGTATCTCAGCTATATTATTGCAGAACACCTAGATGTGGCGAATGGTCAATGGGCTAGGATGCTAACGAAAAGGATGAAAGTTCAAAGTCTATCTAAAGGCACCTTGGGAAAAAAGCCTAGTATTTTACTTCTAAAAATCAGCTGATGTGTGTGTGTGTGTGATCTACTATGATAGAAAGGAGGTGACTATGAACTTGAGTTGACAGCAACTAGCAGCTGGAACAATAATTTTTATTATTATAAAAATTAGTTGTTCAAATTGTCTAAAGATGGTATTTATAAAAATCACAAACTTTCATAGTCACCTTGTATCTTGTAGCTCAAAAAGGCATTCTTGTATTGGTATATAACTATTTCATATGAGAAGTATTTGTATTATTTATTTTTTATATGTAATTAAAAAATCATTTTATTGGGGGCTCGTACAACTCTTATCACAATCCATACATACATACATTGTGTCAAGCAAACTTGTACATTTGTTGCTAGCATCATTTTCCAAACATTTTCTTTCTACTTGAGCCCTTGGTATCAGCTTCTCATTTTTTCCCCTCCCTCCCTCATGAACCCTTGATATTTTATAAATTTTTATTTTTTTCCACATCTTACACTGATAGTTATCTTCCTTTACCCACTTTTCTGTTTTCCATCTCCTGGGAGGGGGTTATATGTAGATCATTGTGATCAGTTCCACCTTTCTCCCCCCACATTCCCCTTACCCTCTTGGTATGGCTACTCGCAATATTGGTCCTGAGGGCTTTATCTGTCCAGGATTCCCTGTGTTTCCAGCTCTTATCTGTACCAGTGTACATGCTTTGGTCTAGCCAGATTTGTAAGGTAGAATTGGGAACATGATAGTATGTTATTTTAAATCCACCCCAAATCATCACATTAATAGTACAAGTGGATAATAACAGAAACATGATGTATCATTTTGAGGAAGAGGTAGCCTCTATCTTGTGAAGAGATACAGCAAAGGTAGTCACCAAAGGAGTTTTATTAGGCATGTTACATTTTCATCAATCTAAATCTGCATGCTCTGATTAAATGTTATCATTTTAAAGAAAAGATAATGGACAGAGGGATGGACAGATAGATGGATATATAGATGAGTGATAAAGTGTTTCAAAATATGAGTAGGCTCAGGCACGTTCTAAAATCATTCAGTGTAACTAAAATTAAGCATACCAGTTTAATGATAAAATATGGGTAATGAAGATAAATTACTAAGCACAGCATAAAATAAAGCATAAATAGAAGTTTAGTGTTCTTTATTTCATCACATACTTCTATAAATCTTCAATGAGTACAGTTTAGAGAATTAAGTCCTGGGGTACTTACAAAGATGAATGAATTAGAGTATCTTTTACTAAATTGCTAGTTGGCAATATATATTATTGGCAGGAGTGAATGAAGAAAGCAAGTATACACCAAAATTAGTGTCCCTGTCCCTGTGAAGTGAGGATCAATAATTGTGTTATTATAAGGATGTTCTTATAAGGGCTATTACAAGGGGCATATTTTAAGAGTGTCACTGAATTACCATTATGCTATTATAATTGCCTGGGTATCTACATATGTATTAAGCACTGTCATTGACCAAATTATGTTAATATGCATATTACTAAATTTCAAAGAATGAGGTTTTTAATTAATAAAATATAAAGTAAAAGTCACAAAATTATTAGAAATTTTTGCCTTTCTATTCAATGAAATGTTACAAAGATCCATTTATTTTTTATATTGAAAAGGATCATCATACTGAAAAGGTTAGAATCAGCTTATTTAAAACATCTAAGCTTATAGTTATAAAGGAAAAGTTTACAAAAGCTGTGCAGAAAGTTCCAAATGTCACTTTAGAGATATTTTCCTGTCCCATAATTTAAAGAGGAACCTCAATGGCCTAGTGGGTTGCTTGTTGGGCTGCTGAAGACAAGACCAGCAATTAAAAACCACCAGCTTGCTGATACCAAGGGCTCAAGTAGAAAGCCAATGTTTTCAGAATGATGATGGCAACAAATGTACAAATGTGCTTGACACAATGGATGTATGTATGGATTGTGCTAGGAGTTGTACGAGCCCCCAATAGAATGATTTAAAACATAAAAATAAAACAATACCCCACCCCCACGCAGCTGCTCCGAATGAGAAAGATGGGGGTTTCTACTCCTGTAGAGACTCCTGTACAGCCTCAGAAACTCACAGGGAGCATACTACTCTGTCCTATCGTGGGTCACTGTGAGTTGGCATCAACTCAATGGCAGTGAGAGAATTTAAAGAAAAACACTCTGCTGTGGCATTTCTTTGAAAGAGCCCAGCCTGTGTCTTTATTATCCAGGGAATATAACAATTTCCTTTAGCAAATATAATCTTTAAACTTGAGAATTTCTAACAAATCAAAACACTGGGCTAAAAGTAATATTTGCAAAAACATAAGTGTTAAGTGCTCTGTGTTTGTACATTGATCATACACATTACTCAAGTAAAAAAATATGCAATCTTTGGGGGATGGTGATTAAAATGAGAATAGAAATTAGACAGTTTTAAAGTTACCTAAGTGAATATGTTTATTTACTTGGCTCATATTTTAAAATATTAATGCTTCTTTGAATCATTTTAAATTCAAGGACTTCCTAAGTATTTTATATATCTCTCGACAGGTGGAAGTAGATAAGAAGTTCTAAGCATTATTTTATAATCTGCCTCCTGAAATTTGGAGCAGGGAAGAGCCATGTTCAGAAGGCAGCCTGTGCTAATAAGATTAAAGAACAGTGAAGGCATGAAGACTCTTAAACTCAATGGCTCTTCAAATACTTCAAAAGCTGCTGTGTTTGCTCAGCCACTTGATAAAGTGTCTGTCCAAAGTATAAGAACTTTGATGGAAGAAGTACTATCATTTATATCAATCTACACTAAACTCACTTTGCTCCCACTGATGAAGCTGAGGACATTAATTGTAAGGTACAACCCCTGAGATTTCAAATTGAGTGAGAAGAAACGGGGCTTTCCAGTGATTAGGTGACCATAAAGGCGGCAAAGCTGATATGTTACACATATCTTCAAGTCTAAAACATCATTCATTTTAAGTTAAATTATTTTACATATGTCCACCAATAAAGTATTCCAATTCATAACAAACTACAATGTAAAAATAGAGTATTTTAGTATATCTGTGAATTTTCAGATACATTATTGTTTCTTCTAATTATTAAGTCAACACAGCGCTATGATCATGATGTCATGAAAAAACTACACCAATCATCAAAGACAAAAAATGTCCATATAAAATTCTAAGGACCGCTCTAATTGAAGTACGTGAACAATGTGGTGGAAAGAAAACAGGAGCTCAAGACAAAGGGGATTTTATGATTTTAAATGTCTAATGATAATTATCTGGTATAGATATTGCCACCATTCCAAAACCCTTCCCTTTTATACTTCATAAATTCAATTTTATTTATTTCCAGGAAGGATTTATAAAGTCTTTGGTTAGAGTTGTATCGATGGCATCTCAGATAGATCTGTCCCTTTATGTTTTATAAATATACTATCACTTATCTGGTTCTTCAATTTTAATTTGATCTTCTCATGTCTTCATCTAAGCCTCTGTATGCTTGGAGTCTTGAAATTTAATTTAAGAGTGCACATGAAAACACTTAACCTTATTCTTGCAACAGTAGCTTTCCAACTGTAGATTGTAATGTAGTGATGAATACTCAGATAGTTAGATTATGCCTTGTTTACTGTCTTGAATGAGAGAAGACCATTGACTACAATTTTTAGTTACCTTTGATCTCTTTCCAAATGCATTTGTAGTAAAGGCATAAATACCATGCTGCTGTGCTTATTATGAATGTATATTGTTTTAGTGTGTTGTGTGTGTGTGTATGCACCTTTCATTTAAGCATTTCTAGTATTGCTTCTGTGATGTAAATCATATCCTGCACTTATGAATTCTTCACTGGGAATGAGCATTCTGGTGCTTCAGTTATTTTCTTAAAAACCATGTACAGCAGCAATGTGATGTTTATGAATATATTACTTTCACAGCAAATTATTCATTTAGTATTGTCCTTACCTTAACTTTGCTTCTAAAAAACTCATGCTCTGTCTTGTTTTTGTGCATGTTATTATCTCCGCAGGTCTGTCTAAATAAGATAGACTGGATGAACAATCTGGAGGAGAAAACAACAAGACTGACAGTTCCGGTGGGACATGGGATAGGGGGAAGTTGGGGGAAAGGAAATGGTGTTAACAAACCGAGGGACAAGGGAACAACAAGCGATCCAAATTGGTGGTGAGGTGGGTGTGGGAGGCCTGGAAGGGCATGATCAAGGGTAATGTAACAAAGAGAAATTGCTGAAACCCTGGTGGGGACTGAGCAAGATAGTGGGACAGGAGGAA
>NW_022103903.1:3637885-3646083 GCF_000313985.2 Echinops telfairi
TTGAGAATGATGAGGGCAATGAATGTACAAATGCACTTTACACAATTGATGTATGTATGGATTGTGGTAAGAGTTGTATGAGCCCCTAATAAAATGATTTAAAAAATCATATCTTACAGCGTTTCTAAAATAAATTTAAAGCTGAGAGTAACATGGAAGTACTTATAAAAATTCCTATTAAATATACTGAGAATATAATTTAAAATATAATGAATGACTTATGCAACTTCTACTTAAGGAGACACTTTTTAAAAAATTTCCTAGTTCATATAAAAATTTTGGTGTCCTTAAAAAAACCAGTGCCCTCACACATGAGCTGCAATTCAACTTCAAGTTTGTGAAGACTGTCTTCATTAAAAGTTTAAATGAAAAACATATTAAGTGTGTGAAAGAAATTAACACGTTTTGCTTCATGAAAACAAAGAGAGTTCTATTGTCCATGACACTGAGGGTCAATTATTAAATGTTATAAATTGATGTACCATATAATCATCTGTATAGAATTGTGTAAAGCTAATAGGTATGAGCCCCGGTGGCATAATGACCCCAAAGCAAATGCTACTGGAAAGGCTGGTGGTTCAAACCCATGAGGTACTCCAAGGGAAAACAAGTAAGCCTGTTCCTAAAGAGATGATAGCCTTTGAAATGCTGTGCTCTCTTGTAAGGTTGCTATGAATTGGAATCAAGGCTACAGCAAAGGTTGCTTCTCTTCTTTAGAAGGTTGTCTAGTTTTACATTATTGTATTTACATGGTCAGACTCACTAAAACAATAGGTAATTGTGTTTTCACAAAACAATTGTAGATTAATAAGCATATTTTATTTATAAAACACAAGGAGTTTTAACAATTAGGGCTTTTTGATCTTGACCTTGTGTGAGCAAGATTTCTATTATTTTTATGTGATACCATATACTGCTATTTTATAAGATCTAAGTATCTGACACAATCATCAGCCAAATAAATATTTTTTGTTAAATTTTCTTGCTTGAATTATATAGAAGTATACTGAATATCTTAATGGAATTATATTTTTATTATAGTCAAGGATGCTCTCGTTTCATGAATCTTGTAGAATGTTTCTGGTTTTATAGGCTAAGAAATTATATACAAATACTGAAAGTTTGCTTCTTTGGCTGTTAATTGAGAAAAAAAATTACAATGCAGAATAGCAATAGGACAAACTCAAAGCATAGGGGCTCAAATGTCATTATCAACTACATTAATTAATGAATTGTTATGCTTTTTGCAATGCATTTTCATGCAAATTATTAGTTCATTCTTAGATGTGCTTAATGACACACATTTGAAAATAGCAAGTCAAATGATATTACAAAATATTGTGTACTGCACATTTCTTAATGAAAATAGAAAACTTTTTCTAAAGACTTTACAAAATATTCTCCACTAGCCTAATTAGGAACTTTAATTAAAAATATTAGAAATTAACTTTAACTTAAATAAACTTTAACGTTAACTTAAAAATTAGAAAATATTAACTAAAAATATCATTATTGTTTCTTACTAACCCAAAAAACAAGAATAATGAAAAAAGTGATCCCACAGTTTCAGTATTAACAGGGAAGCTATACTGAATTGTTCATCTTTGTCTATGCCAAAAGAACCCTAATTTTCTTTTTTGAAGCAATAATAATCATTTAAAACTGCAATGGATAAAATTTTTCATTCATATTTAAACCATATAATTAGCTATCAAATTGAGTTTCAATCATGCACACTAAACACTTATTTATAATCAAATTGTATGTTTGAATTAAAAATAACTTTGATTTAAATCAGGAGGAAGGACCTTCATTCAAACTTGCTGGAGTACAGCTTTCAAAGGAGTCAAGTAGATAATATACTTAAATAGAAATTGAGAAATGCTAAAAAACAATGACATTTATAAATAGTAAATCAGCATTTCACTATTTGTCTGCCAGATATTCATACTGCGGTGGCTAATGTGTAGTTGTGATGCTTGAAGCTATGTCATTGGTAGCTATGTCATTGGTATTGTATAGGCCAGCAGGGTCATCAAAGTGAACAGGTTTCAGTAGAGCGTCCAGACTAAGAACAGACTAGGTAGAGAGACAATGAAGAAGGTACTGGCTGTCTACTTAGGGGGAAGTAGCTGCTGAAATCTTATGCATAGCATGGAATCATTGTCAGATACTACAGGCCTAATGAATGGAAGCAGAACATTGTTAGAGACAGTGCTTGGGGATGGGCCCCTCCGGTAAGATGAAATATGACTGAGGAAGAGTTGCTTTTTCAAAGGAGAGTTGACCATGGGGACATGAATGGAATAAAGCCTGTGGGAGTGGAGCCTTGAGGATCTTAAATTTTCTGATGGTCAGAGCTCAAACGGAGAAGAAGCAGTTGCAAAAATCTAATAATTGGAACTGGGAATGTATGCAGTATGAATCTAAGACAATTGGGACTCATCAAAAATGAAATGGGATTCAAAGATTGATATCTTTGGAATTCATGTGCTGATATGGACTGGCAATGGCCATTTTTGAACCAGAAAGTCATATGGTTTACTGTGTCTAGAATGACACAATCTAGAGGAATGACAAGAAACTTATTGTCAAAAAACACCATTTCAATATCTGTCTGGAAGGACAGTGCTGTCTGTGATAGGACAATGCCTCTCTGAATACAAAGAAATCCAATCAATAAAACTATTATTCAAATGTATGCACCACTCACCAAAGCTAGAGATGAAAAAATTGAATTCTACCAATGTCTTCAGTCTGAAATTGATTGAACTTGAAATTGAGATGTATTGAACAATTTATTGCGCTCATGTGGAACTTCTACAACAAGAAGTTGGGGGTACAGAACAAGAAAATACTGTATGGTTTAAAATCAGAAAAAGGTTATATCTTCTCATTTCTTTTCTGATGAAGATCAAGGATTGTAGTCTTCAATGTAAAGAAGACCAAAAATCCTCACAACTGGACCAAGAGGTAACATCATGATAAATGGGAAAAATATTGAAGTTGTCAAGTATTTGGTCTTGCTCGGATCCACAATCAATGTATATGGAAGCAGGAATCAAGAGATCAAAGGTGAGTGCATTGGGTAAATCTGCTGCACGAGACCTCTTTAGAGTATTGAAAAGCAAGGATGTTATTTTGAGGAGTAAGGTGTACTTGACCCAAACCATGCTATTTTCTATGGCCTCATATACATGTGAAAGTTGGTCATTAAAATAAGGAAGACCTAAAAGAACCGATACATTTGAATTGCGATGATGAAGAATATTGAAAGTACCATGGGCTGCTAAAAGGACAAACAAATCTGTCTTGGAAAAAGTCTATCCTTTGCATGAATGGAGTGACTTCACCATACTTTGGATATGGTGTCAGAAGAGACCAGTCCCTGCAGAAGGACATCATGCTTGCTAAGTAGAGGGGACGCAAGAAGAAGGTGGCACTCAACGAGATGGACTGACAGGGTAGTTGCAATAATAGGAACTATCGTGAGGATGGCACAGGGCTGGGCAGTGTTTCATTCTGCTGTGTATTTGGTCACCATGGGTTGGAAGTCACTGGACAGCTCCAAACCTATTTGATAGCACCTAACTAACTAACAACAACAACAACAAGTAAGCATTGTCTAAAAAGGCCTGGAGTCTAAAAAGCACTGGACTGCTCGCTAAACAAAATGCTAGATTTTCATATACTAGTACCGTACATACTCTAATGTACGTCAAACTATCAACTGAGGCACCTAATTTTACCACAAAACTGCACTAAAAATGTACTGAAAACCTCAGTTTATACACGAGTATACACAGTCATTCTATAAGAGTAAAAACACACAATGTTCCAGCAAGTTTGCAGCCTTGAAATCCCTATTCTACAGCTCTACTTTGTCACATGTAGAAACAACAGCAAAAGGTTCATCTTTTTTAAAGCATTATCTAAACCATATTATGAAGAGAGATAGGGAACAGAGGTAATGCTGACTGAGAGTGGCCACTGACGGGTTTCTGAGATTGTAACTCTTTACGGGAATAGAAATCCCAGTCTTTCTCCTGTGGAGCTGCTGGTGGTTTGGAGCTGTGGACCGTGAAGTTCGCAGCTCAATTTATAACCACACCACTGAGCATCTTGGGATGGGCAATAATCCTCTAAGAATGTGTAATCTGATGGTTTCAACAATTCATATTCAAATTCTATCTTTGCCAATTACCTACTATGTCTATGAGCAAGTTACTTAACTTTCCTGGGCAATTAAGAGAGAACCTTTTTGGTGGAGCATTCTCTAGATAACAGAAAACCAACACCTTTTCAGGCCTTCTTGCCCTTTAATTTTCATCAGAGCAGTATCTTTGTCTAACATTCTATGAGTTGAGCTTAATAAAGACCATGATCATCTCCATTTAGGGATTCCTACCACTATCAGTGACTGTGGCAGCGGTGGTGGGGGTTCTTCTCACTCTTAAGTTAACTCTGACTCACAGCAACTGCCTACGTGCAGAGTTTAGAACTGCATCCCCTGGGCAGGGCTTCAAAAACCTTCTCCGCTCTCCACACTTTTTCTCTGAAAAATGTGCAGCATGAGAAAGTTCTGCCAGAAACACTTCAGATTCATTCCTTTGCGAAAGTTCTGCCAGAGCCATCTGGGATTCATTTGATTTGGAATTCATTTTTGGTTGTTGCAATTTCAGAAACCTTTAGTGTTGCCACTTGTTCATGCCCCACCCCCACCCGCCACGACTCAGTTTAGAGCTCCTGCCTTGAGTTTTCAGTGGTTGGAGCAGATCACCAGGTCTTCTTTCCCCGGCTCCTCTGGCCGTATTTGAACCAACAATCTTTTGGTTAGTAGTTTCGAGCTTAATGATGTGCACACCCAGAAACCTAGATTAGTATCTGGCTTATTTGTCGATGAGACATTGTTTTATTAAGAGCCAGAATTAACTTGATGGCAGTGAGTTTTTTATTATTAGGTCTTATGCTTGGGTCTTGCTTTTTAACCCATACATGCTTTTGCTAATTTTAAGAAATTTTTTACTATTACATTGGTGTAAAGGGACTAACTTGGTTTTCATCCTTCATTTTATATAGAATGCTTTAGGTATGTATTGCAGTTTCTAATAATCCTTTTCTTCATTTCAAAGATGAATTTAGATATTTATAAAGGTTAGTCTTATTTATTTACTTTTGAGAATCCACAATAATTGACCAAATGCATGCCGGTTTGACATAATGAATTCTGAATAACTTCGAGTGGTATTACCTGTATCCCACTGCCACCAAGTCGATTCTGATTCACAGAGTCTTATAGGAGAGAAGAGATGTGCCACCTTGGTTTCCAAGACTTTAGATCTTTAAGGAAACAGAAAGTCTCATCTTTCTCCCATGGAAAGACTGATGGGTTTGAACCACTGACCTTGTGGCTAGTAGTTGAGTGCATAATCCCTTGCATCACCGGGCCATAGTCCTTTTATATAGTTATTGGTTGAACTGAGTAAAAGCTTAAAAGCTTGCTAGAGTCAGCACACATTCATAGATCATCATTGTTAATTTGACTAGTTAGATTTCTTTATTCAGATGATGTAATTTAAACATAGACCATCATATATAGAGAGAGTAATTTGTCAGAGCTAGGGTATATATCTATGTATAAGATTTTCTAAAATTCTACCACCATATACTAGTTAAAGACAAAGAAATATAAAAAAATACTATACTTAATATTTTGAAATCTATTTGAGCCTTGGCAACAACACCATTTTTATTCTTTATTTAAAGTTGTAACTTATTAGAAGTAACATATGTTGTTGGGTGCCTGAGCCCATTGATGCAGCCACTGTGTCAACTCATCTCATCTGAGGCCTTCCTCTTTTCACCGCTGCTCCACTCTATCAAACATGATATCCTTCTCTAGGGACTGGTGTCTCCTGACAATATGTCAGACACAGAGTGTGGTCAGACACAGTCTTGCCATCCTTGACTCTAGGAGCACTCTGGCTGCACTACTTCTACACTGATCAGTTTGTCCTTTTAGGAGTCCATGGTACTGCCAACATTCTTCTCCAGCACCAAAATTCCGATGCATCTGTTTTTCTACAGTCTACCTTATTCAATGTCCAACTGTGATGCAATGGAGTATACCATGACTTGGGTCAGGCTCACCTTCATCCTCAAAGTAACATTCTTTCTCTTCAATACTCCAATGAGGTCTTGTGCCCCCAGTATCTTCAACAAAGTTCTGCTTCCTTATTACCAAAACCAAAACCAAACTCACTGCCATCAAGTCGTTTACGACTCATCTCCATCCTGAAAGGCAGGGGAGAACTACCCCTGCGGGTTTCCGAGACTGCAGCGCTCTACGAGAGTAGAAAGCCTCAGCTTTTTCCCATGGAGAAGCTGGTGATTTTGAACTGCTGACCTTGCAGTTAGAAACCCAATATACTATCCACTATGCTACCAACACTGCTTCGGACTATTGCAGACTTTAGAACTTTAACCAAATTATGAAGAAATATTCTAAATATCCTTTTATATGTGTTATCTAAGACAGCCATATGACAAAATCTTAAGGTAAACAGTTTTTTATATGTACAATTAAAGTATATGTCTATATCTATATATCTTTAAAAATATAAATCTACAGAGAGATTCCTCTCCCACAAATCTATCCAAATCTGTGCCTACTGTGTGTGGCTAAAACAAATTAGAAACCTTGTGTTGTGCCCCATGCTAGTAACATGAGGCTAATATGTATACATGATTTTTAGTACTCAACGAAAGAAAGTATGAGTAAGAGCTCATCAAGAAAGCTGATGAAACCAGAATATTATATCTGCCTCTTTAAAAAATCCCTTTTCATCCTCTAATATCTTCTAATGCCTGACATGCCAGCTTCCCAATCAATTGGTGAAGCAGAAATATATTTAGGCTTATGCTCTTGTTAAATAAAAATGTCAGTAGTTTTTTTTCCCCTCAAAAATTTATTTTACTCTTTGAACAGAGAGTGTGTTTTAAAATCCTTTAAATTGATCTGTATTTCCCCATGTCAGAAACTAGTGTAGTATAACATTGTAGAAAAACATTTAGTCAGTGGCACCATTAACTATCAAAAACCAAATAGAGAACCAAATGATATTATAATTAGTGAATCACAATTTAACAATTTTAGTAGAATTTCTAGAGAGAAACAAACAAAAAATAATGAATTATCTAGTGCTCAAAGGAAGAAGGGCACTGGACAGAAGGACCAGATTTAAGTCGCCTTTATTCACTTACCAGGGACATGACTTTGGGAAAGCTATCAATCATTATGATGCTCATTTCTAGTAATGGGTCGGAATGTTAGTCTGACCAGAATAACTGAGGCAAAGAGAGGACCAAATGAATGAAAGTAAATGAAAACATTTATGCATTGTAAAGTGATATGCAAATTTAACTGTAGATTTTGAGAAACAATCTTTTATATTTTCCCGCTAAGCTCCTGATATTTAAACTGTATGGGGCAAACAAGGCGATCCTCAAGTTCTTATAGCTCTCAAAGGCTTCATGATTCTATTCTGCCCAGTGTTTCCTTAGAGTCCTTAAACACCACAAGATTGTTATGCACTAGGTTGGGGCTTAAGAAACATTTTCATACAGCTTATAGTTGTACTTACAAGCATATCTGATCTCTTCAGAGGGACATGCAATGAATAGGACCAGAGAGTACAGGGCAGGGTTTGGGGCGAGGGGGGTGGGGTGGTGGGTGGTGGCGGCGACAACAGTGGTCTCAGACATAAGAATAATCATGAGGATGTCAGAGGACTGGGTGGTGTTTTTTCTGTTGAACACAGGCTGCTATGAGTCAGAGCCACCTCAGCAGCACCTAACCACAACAATAACGTATGCAGACCAAGAGCACAAAGAAAGAGAAGCAAGATCGTCTGTAGTATAGAGAACAAAGGAGACAGAGATGTAGGAGAAGTTAGCAGGAAACATGGAAGTTAATTTTGGTACTGTGAACAGATAGGCATCATTTCAGAGGGGTGAAATGAAGAATAAGAAATAGATAAGAAAGACGTAGGGCAAGATCATTTAAATAACAAGACACCCTAACACCTGCTTTTTTTCCTCCTTTCCGTTCCTTCATTTTCAAATTCCAGTACATTTTGAGAATAATGATCAATGCAATAATGATAATCATAGAAGCATTTGCATTTGAGCCCCCCCCC
>NW_022103903.1:3646183-3689877 GCF_000313985.2 Echinops telfairi
GACCACCACTTGTCCTTCAGTTTGCTGTGCTGTGGCGGCGTGCTTGTTCCTGTGATGCTAGGAACGATGTCACTGGTAATTAAATTACCAGCAGTGTCACCCAACGTGAGCAGGTTCAGCAGAGCTTCCAGACCCAGAACAGACTGTGGGGAAAGCACCGGCTGTCCACTTCAGAGGAATTAGCCACTGGGAATTTTATGAATAGTAGCCGGACTTTGGCAGACACTAAAAACCTAATGAACAGCAGCAGAATCTTATCAGATGGGCTGTTAGAAGATGAGGCCCTCTGGCTGGAAGGCACTGGAGAGCTGTCTTCACAAAGTAGAGGCAACAAGAATGACATAGAGCAGAGTAAATCCTTCATTTGTTGATAAGCCATGACTCCCACTGGGAAGAAACTGCTGCACACACCTGTTAATCATTGCAACTTGGAATGTATGAATTTAGGTAAAATGCTGAAGACAATTAAAAAATATTTCTTTCTGATTTTTTCCCCTTTCAAAAAGACAAAAATCAAGATATAATGCTTGACAAATTGTAAGAAAATGAGGACACCATCACTGTGTAGAGGAGCTCCTGCTGTGGTGATTCGAGCTGGTTGCAAGTCACAGAGACCTCAGGTCCAGAACGAAACACTGCCTGGTCCTGCCGGATGCTCACAGAGACGGCTACTAGCGTTGAGCTCACGGATGAAGCTGCTGTGCAACGCCAGCTCCTGCAGGTCTTTTTCTCTTATTTGATGAAGCCCCTCTCTGGGGATTCGTCACTCCTGAGATAATGTCCAAAGTTATCTCCATGCCAGCTTCTAAGGATCATTCTCACTTTACTTCTTGCATGAAGGATTTGCTCATTCTTCTCGTAAGCTATGTTGTATTCAATATTCTGCACCAAGTCCATGATTTAAATGTACAAGTTCTTTTTCAGTATCCCTTATTGTCTAGTTTTTGTAAGCACCTTAAGCAAAATGGCATAGTGTAAGTCACAATGTGACATCTTTTGAAAACTTTAAAAAGGTCTTTTGCAGCAGATTTGCTCAATGCAATAAGCCATTTGATTTGGTGACAGCTGCTCAGACTGACTTCGATTGTGAAGACAAGTCAAACAAAACTCTTGACAACGTCAACATTTGCTTCATTTATTGAGATACGTTTCTTCTGGGGCCACTTGTGAGAATGATTTTTGTTGTTGTTGATGTGTAGTATATATTGGAGACTTCAGTCCTTGATCTTTATCAGTGAGTGCTTCAAGGCCTCTTTCCCATTTATCAAGCAAGGTTGTGTCCTCGGAATATCAAAGGATGTTAATGAATCTTCCTCCAATCCAGGTGTAGCATTTTCTTCATGTAGCCCACTTCCTTAGATTATTTGCTCAGCATACCGACTGAGTAAGTACAGTGAAAGGGTACAAGGCCTTCTCATGGATTACCTTTTTGTTGGAATGGCACAAACACGGATCTCTTTGGGTCAGTCAACCAGATTGGTGTCTTCCAAAACTCTTGGTACAAATAAGCGAGAAACCAATGTTGCATGTTTGTTGAAACATTTCAATGACTATTCCATCAGTTTCTGGAACCTGTTTTTTTTGTCAATGCCTTCAGTGCAGCTGGGACTTCTTTTTTTGATACCATCAGTTCTTTCAATACCATCAGTACTTCCAGAAATGGTAAAGTGACTCTGGGTATACATTAAATTTTGTTACGATGCTTTGGTAGTTTTTAATGTTTTGTTCATAGAATTTGTCAACATATCAACTCCAGGCTTGAATTGTTTCTTCAGTTTTTTCAGTTTGAGAAAGGTCAAGTGAGTACTTCCCTAATGGTTTCCAAATCTAGGTCCTCGCACATTTCATTATCATGATCTATCTTCTCAAGCCACCTTTTGAAATTGTTGTTCAGTTATTTTATTTCATTATGTCTTCCATTCATTTTAATTACTCTGTGTTCAAGAGCACGTTTTGGAGACTAACATTTGAACTGATTATTCTTTCTATAGTTTATAGATAAAAATGCAGTTCAATATCTACGAGTAATGTAATGGCTACTCAAAACCAAGATAAAATTAAACTAGAAACACATATGGAATACGGCTTGAAAATTACTACCACCCATCATCTTTGAATATACATTAAACCAATCTGAAAGGGTTACAGCAGTTGGAACTGTTTTAATCATGCAAAACATTTTTCTTACTTTGCGATTCATCTCAAACTCCTAGGTAAATAAAGGAAGCTAAATCATAACATTTTTCTTATTTGTGCATGTGTATGTGTAAATGGGTATTGCCTTTTGTTATCCTTAAATCTCAGGGGTGAATTTAACATTGAAAAATTATCAAAAAAGGTCGCTACGTTATGCAAAGCATTCCTGTCATCTGGATACTAAAGGAAGCAGACACCGGCAATGAATATTTGTTCATTTTGAAACTTCAGATGCAAAAGGAAGACCAAGGTTAAATACAAAATTGTAAGATTACCTGTCTTTTTTCACAGAAAAAATACAATCATTAAATTGCAAGACCAAGTAAAATCACACACAGGCATTTATATAGGCACACACAAGAAAAAGCAGGCTGCACTTGTTGGAAATCATTCTTTTTTTTTTTTTTTTTAAAACAAGAGCACTTTGTATTTGTTTTCTACCCAAACCTGTCTAACCTGAGCAACCAGAGTCAGTTGGGCTCTATCCTTTCAACCAGAAGTTAACCTTTACACGCAGAATCTTGATAGAATGTGGCATTTAGCTAATTCTAAATGAAGCCTTTTGTTTTTATTTGCTGCATAAAACACAGATTCTAATAAACAGAGTGTTGTATAACCACACTTCAAAGGCTTTGGTAAACTAAGTAACTCAAAGCAACATTGCTGCCTTCAGCAATCACACTCCAGTGAATCATCCAAGTGACCTTATTTGCTCATTAAAAACTCTGTGTACAGGTTGCAAATGTCAGAGTCTGAATTTACATTTTAAAAAGTACATCTTGCAGTAGTTTAATGAAAATATTTCAAATAACTCAGGTCAAATCCAACTATTTACTCATATTTTCTCTTTGATTTAAATATATTTGGCCTAGATTCACATATTCTTCACAGGCCATACTTTATGATCACTCCTTTTAACATCTTCTAAATTTATTTTTTGTTAACAGTTTGAAATGCCATTTGGCAAGAGGCTGTTCTTACACTATAATTTCAACCCCCATACCAACAACATGCTCACAAATAATTTTAAAACACTTAATTCCAGCGTTGCGTACACTCTCATAATTATATAAATCTATATATACCCAATGCATTCCTTATAAATAATTTGTGAGATTTTAAAGTGTGCATTGAGTTTCACAGGGTATACTATGAACACGCTTTAAGTTGTAGAAGAGTTTAACTTTGAATATGGAGTCATGATACTTATATATTCTATTTTAGAATACAGAAATCACAGTAATTAACCAGCAAGTCCGTTTTTCCTTCTTTTAAAATCATTTTCTTCTTTTGGAGGACAGTGACAGGGACCAGGAAGGAGGATTCCTGAGGAGGGTTGGCAGCAGGGTTGGACTAGAGACTAGCTTTCCTTTGCCATTCATTTATGGATAATCTTCCCATGCTCCATATTTCCTCAGAATCACCCGAAATTAATGCCTAACTCTCCAGAAGGAAACCATGAAGGTAATACCACCATTGGTACCCATATCAATTACACACACACACACACACACACACACACTATGGACAAAGAAGCTCTTTATAACAGAAACAACATGGGTTTTAGAATACACTGCCGAATCTTTACCAATATGTATCTAAGGGAATTTAGGTATTTAAAATTAAGTACACATTTCAGTGTTTTGATGTATTACAGGTTAATATAGGTACTTGATAATGTGGCCAAGAATGTTAAAACTAAATTAATTAAAATGCTTAATTAAAATGTCTAGTCAAGACCAGAGGATGTACACAGGTACAGATGGGAACTGGAAGCACAGGGAATCCAGGGTGGATGATCCCTTCAGGACCAGTTGTGTGAGTGGCGATATTGGGAGAGTAGAGGGAGAGTGGGTTGGAAAGAGGGAACCGATTATAAGGAGCTACATGTGACCTCCTCCCTGACGGACGGACAACAGAAAAGTGGGTGAAGGGAGACATCGGACAGGGCAAGATATGACAAAATAATAATTTATAAATTATCAAGGGCTCATGAGGGAGGGGGCAGTGGGGAGGGAGGGGAAAAATGAGGACCTAATGCTGGGGGCTTAAGTGGAGAGGAAATGTTTTGAGAACGATGAGGGCAATGAATGTACAAATGTGCTTTACACAATTGATGTATATATGGATTATGATAAGAGTTGTATGAGCCCCTAATAAAATGATTAAATAAATAAATAAAATGTCTAGCCAATAGAAGACCCTTAAAAGAGGGATCTGCACTCTCCTTCACATCACTAAAATGTGGAATCATAATTTGTTATTCAAAACAGTTAAGAAAGAGTAGTTTCTTCTACCTTCCCTGCCAATACCCCCACATAGCTCGTCTTACAAAGACTGCTTGGAAGACCATCACCATTTATTCTCCATGCATCGGGGCAAGAGTTGCTGTCTTGTCATTTGATACAGAGCACACGCATATTCAGTAAATGCAACTGCTCAAGAACTGTGACATGCTATCTATAAAAACCAAAACCAAACAAACTTTAGTCAAGTCGATTCTGACCCACAGTGACCCTGTAAAACATGGCAAATTGTTCTATAAGATTTCTAAGACTGTAGTCTTTATGAAAGGAGACTATGAATCATTCCCCTGTGGAGTAGCTAGTGTGTTCGAATAGCTAGCCAAAAGCTTAACCTCTGTGCTACCAGAGAATCTTCTGTTCTTTATAGCAGGTTTATATTTCATAATGACAGAGGAAGCTCCGTGATCTATTTAGAAAACTTATACTTGTTCTGGCACCAAATCCGGCATTACAGAAAATTAAAAATATGAATTTATTTACTTGATTACCATATCCAATCATGTTCCCATGTAGTTGTAAATATCTATGACATAAATTGTTTTAGTAAAATCAGATAGTATGGCATGGGAATTCTATTTAAAAAAAACTAAAACATTCAATGTATCTGAAATGAGTCTATAATGCTGAACTGGAGTGTAGTTTAAAAGTTTAAGAATAAAGTCAGAAAGATGAAAAGCCAGAAAGAGCCAACACTTGTAAAATGGTAAATACAATAATAAAAAAAGATTGTAAAAGGCTAATCTTGGAACAAGAAACGGAAATAACAGATCCATCTGCTGAAGGAAGATGATAAGGTCATGGAAGATTATTAACAGAGAATTGTTCTACTCTTGTCTTTCTTTTGTCTCCTATTAAAGGGACAGGGAAAATGAATATTCCATTTTTTTGTGATATGATAAATGCAGAATTTTAACTTAAATTATTAAAAATGAAGCGCAAGGGAGGTGTGACATAACACTACCACAAATAAAGAAAAACAGGAGATTTTTATTTAAATGCAAGTGCACTCTAAGAGATGAATGTGATGGCTGCCCATGAAGCTAATGTAACATTACTATAACATCAGCTCTAACATTCACATTACTGTAACATCAACTATTTTAATAAGAGAACATTGCATTATTTGCCATCAAGATGAAGGGAAGCAATGGGAGCATGCTATCTTGTACTTTTCATATCATGTCTGGAATACTTTGTCATAAGTTCTAGAGACACGGTATAAGGAGGATGGGAAAAAATATTGTGAGAACCTTCCTTATTGAAATTTCCACATGTCAACTATCTTAACTTAAATCTAGATTGCTGTTTATTCTCCCAACTTGTTACTCTTCTTAACTTTTCTCTACTTAAAGATTCCACTGTTTTTTATCGCTGTTTAAATGGAAATACTATGCCATCTCTCCTATGCCCCACATCCCAAGAGTTGCAAGTACATTCCTTACCAGAACATGCTACCTTACAGTCTTCACTCTAATAGTTCATGTCATGGTTACCCTTTAGTCCTACCGTACTGCAATGTCTCAAAATAAATACCTGCACATCTAATCGATCTTGTAATGAAAGTTGCTTTACCCACTGATGCAAGATAAGTTTCCATAGAGCACAATTCTTATCAAGTAGCTCCTGAAATTAAAAACTTTCAATAATTCACTGCAACTATACTACCTTCTCAGCTTTATCTCCTGTTACTTTTTCAATGTGTATAATTTTTCAATTAATCTATTGAATTTCCATTAATTGATGATATTTGCTTTCCAACCACTAGAATGGCTTTCTATGCTTTGTCCTTTCTAGCCACCAAAATGAAGCCCACAGCCATTGAGTTGATTCCAACTCACAGCAACCCGATAGGAGTAGAACCATCTTCAAAGAATTCCTGGACTTTCAAATTTAGGGGAGCAGACCACACCTTCTGTCTCTCCTGGAGGGCTGATGCCTTGAACTGCGAACCTTATGTTTAGCAGCCCAGTGTGTGACCCACTGTGCTACCCATCTTGCCCACCCATCTCTCAAGGACCCCACTGCAAGATCTTTAAGCTCTCATTTGTTTCTTTAATTTCCCCCCCTCTGTGTCTTCTGTTCTTCCATGAAACATTATTTCTGTTTCTTAATAATATGCCTCACAACATAATTTGGTTAAAACAGCTTACCCTCTACTTGAGGTGAAGGACAGTATTTACCAAAGTCTGTAGTATATCCGAAAGTGTTCTATAAATGAATTCTTTTTTACTGCACTACACTAAAAGGCATAGTAGGATTCAGACTAAGTATAAAGTCCTGGGCTTTCGTATAAATCAGTTAAGACAAGAATCTTCAATTAACTCTCTCAAGTTTCTAATTTTTCAGGTGAGAAAACTGAGAGCTATTATCACTCAGGTCAGCACTTGTCTTATTTTATACTTAAGATGCACTAAAATATTAAAAAAAATACAACCATCCTTATTGTCAATAAAAAAAGGATATTTCCCTGGCAGCGCAGTTCCAACTCGATAATCAGCGTAACTCCTGTTTGAGTGGAAGTTGAAAATGAAAAGAAGACCTGCTCTCTCAAAAGCAATGATCTTATTTTCTTCATGCTTCTCACTCACATGGGCCTGGAAGATGAGCACATTTATCATAGCAAGTAAAGCTTAGATGCTGCAACAAGTACTGTTTTCCAAAGTTAGTCATTTTTCTCAATAACCTTATTCATTATCAAGTCAACAATAAAAAGGCTAGCCTATAACTTAAAAAAATAGCATTTTATAATTTACCCATACCCCCCCAACCTAGGAACAATTAATTAGTTCTCACGACATGGCCCTACTTGACGCTCACCCTTATGAAGTGATCACTGAAGCTTTGGGTGCAAAGTAATGAAGAAACTAGAAGGCGCCTGGCGATCAGAAGGAACAATGTCTGAGGTCTTAAAGGGCTATTTTCAAACAAACAGCCATCTAAGTGAGGTGTCAACTAAGCCAATATGGAAGAAGCACACCAGTCTGTGTGATCCAAGGATTGTAAATAATAAAATCCAAATCCAATACAAGGAATGTCATCAGAGTTTAAATTGTGACATCTGTGATGGCATGGATAACAATGGAAGCCCAAAATCCATTGGCAGGTTCATTCATGAATGAAGCTGCAATGAATCCCCTGTGATCATAGATGAGAGAAGTGAACAGACTTGTTATCAGATAGAGAATATTATAAAGTATCACAGCCATAGTTAGGCTGAAATGTAATTTCATTTGATCTCCCTTTGGGCCCATTTTAAAGTCTTTTTACCGTTAGTTTCAGGTTTAGTGGTGGTTGTGTACATTTGAATAAGAGCTGTATTAAATGGTCTTCCTTGTATGTTTACAGATATTATGATATCATAGACAGCATTGTATTTCAAGACAGATCTTGTGATGTTCTTTTTTATTATGGATGCGGTGCAATTCCTGGCATAGTAAATCATATGATTTTAGAATTCAAAATGGCCCGAGTGAGACCATTTCTGCTCACTGCGCCTAGGGTACCAATCTTTATGTGTTCTATTTCTTTTGACAAGATCCAGTTTCTCTAAGTTCATAATTTATATATTCATCCTTCCAATTATGGAATTGTGTTTGCTGCTGTTTCTTCTTATGAGTCATGTCCTATCAATACATTAATGTCTCCAAATCTTCGCTTTGTCCTTGTTATTAAGGCCAACGCTACTTCAAGGAGTCACCTTTCCCTAATTCTACTGAGGGTCTTCCAATTTGAGGAGGTGGTCTTCAGCATTATCTCAGACGATGTTCTGAAAAGAGGTGACAAACCTCTCAGAAGCAGACTGCCTACTTCATCTTAATTTGTTTTTAATCAGAGCCTTTGCTGAAACCTCGTCATGATAGGTGACCCTGCTGGCAACTGGAATGGCAGCAGAGCTTCTAGATTCAAAACAACATACAGACCACTACCGTAAAAAAAAAAAATCCACAAAGGAATGGTGAGAGGTCTCTTGCAGTGAGTGTATATTGTGTATGTACACAAATAGACACACAGAGATCCACATGTTAGTAAAATAATATTCTACGTATTTATAGAAACTTCAATTAAACAAAAATATCAAAATAGTAGGCACTGTTTCTTGATATAGCCTCCACCTAGTTCTATATATACTTTTGAAATTGGTATTTACTTCTCTCAAATCCTAGTCCGAAGAACTCTGGAATTTTAAAATTTATACAATATAAAAACAGTAGTTTTGATATAATTGATGGTTTAGAATAACTGTCTTATTAAATGTTGGGTTTGGGGAACAACAACAAAAAAACATGACAGAGCAAGAATTTGGGCTGTAGGTGAGGTTTCCCGAAACAACTCACATACGAAACGACTTGAAACATCTAACAATGAGTAAGTGCACTGTGATGGGGGAAAATCCTTGGAGCACCTTTCCTGAACTTTTGCTTAGCAATGCTATGTTTAATTTATTGAAAACTTTTTAATAATAAAGTTCCTATGACCACCCTGTGTCCTTGAAGAAAATCAAGATTACCACTTTGAAGTTTTGGGAGTTATTGTTTTGATTGGACCTTTATTAATTTGTTTGAATTAATTAATTAATTAACACATTTGTCAAATCTGTGATTCCATTTTGGGGAAGATTTTTCAAACTCATTTGTTTGGATGGCCGATGATACCTCCCTTACTTTTTTCTTCACAACATCTACTTGGTCACAGCTCTGTCCTTTCATGCCCCTCTGCGTTCCCGGAAACAAAAAGAAGTCGCATGGAGCTATGTCACGTGAGTAAGGTGCGTGGGACAAGAGACACATGCTTTTTTTTCAGCCCCAAACTAGCACACTTAGATTGCTGCATGAGCGGGTACATTGTCATGGTGGCAAAAGCAATCGCCTGTCTGCCACAAATAAGGCTTCTTAGTCGCATATCACTATGTAATCTTTTCAAAATCTCTAAATAGGAAGCTTGATTAACAGTCTGACCTGGTAGAATGAATTCCAAATGCACTAGCCCCTCACATCAAAAAAACAAATGAACATTGAACATCATCTTGATCTTTGATTTTACTTGATGTGTTTTTTTGGGGGCGAGGTGATGATGGCGTCTTCTATGGCTTGATTAATGCTTGCTTTGGGGGATTGTAAGAATAGCACCATGTCTCTTCATCCATAATGGCTTTGAGAAAAAAGTCTGGGTCTCTTCGAAGCTGTCCTTTCAAAGCACATGTTTCCAGTAGACAATCTTTTTCCTGGTCACTCAGAATGGAGGCACATATTTCTCAGCGACCCTTCTCATCCCCAAATCTTCTGTTGAACTTCACTGAACTGAGCTCCAAGATAGTCCAGGTCATTTCCCCATCTCTTCAATGGTCCATCATTGGTCTTCCAACACAAGTTTACCAATATTGTTGTCATTTTCACCCATTCGGGTAGTTGATGGACATCCAGAAGAAGGTTTGTCATCAATTGACATTTTACCTCTTCTGAAATGAGAAAACCACTCATACACTTGAGTTTTTCCCACAGCGCTGTCCTTGTAACCTATGTTCAACATCACAACAGTTTTTGCAGCATTTTTTCCGAAGGAAGAATAAAAATTTCACAGCTGCATACTATTCTCTAAATCAGCCATCACAAAAAAGGTTCGAGTAAAACTGCTTTTATGTAAATATTCACTATGACCAGAGAGAACCTTCCCAGGTGACACCACTGGGTGCACTAACTCAGAGCGAGTTGCTCAATGCTTGCCTAGTGGGAAAGACGCATACTTTGAAAGTTCTGCCCAGCGGAACTTTTTCCTTTTGGGGGGGTTACCCCCTTGTACCCAGAGAGAGTGAGAAAATGAACCAGCCAGCTCGCTAGCCCCTGTGGCACAGCTGTTAACAGAATGGTCAGTTGTTTGAATCTACCATGGGAGAAAGGTGATGGTCTGCTTCTTGGAAATGCCATGAGGTAGAACTACTCTGTCCTGTGGGGTGGGGTACCTATGAGTCATAACTGACTGAATGGCAGTGGTATTTTATATATATGGGGGTGGTAGGGGTGAACGGATGGTGGTCTGAAAGTAAATTATGATATCTATAAACACTTTAGTTTATTATACTAACTACAAACACTTTAGTCTAAACATTGTGTTTTGCAGCTGGCCGTGAAAAGCCTTTACTTTTTCAAAACTATCGTTTCTCAGCCCCAGCTCGAGAGGACTTATTTCCATGCATATCAGCAGCATCACTCCTGGTAATTTAGAAATGCGAACCAAGGCTCTAGAGTAAACAATGTGCCTTTTGGTATTCAACAATATTCCTATTGAACAGGAACATCATTTTGCTCTCTCTCCTGGAAATAGCATTACTAATAAATGTGATTAGGGCATTCCTGTCATGTAGTCAATCTTGGTGAATATATAAGTACCTTTGTTCAGCCATTAAAAATATCATACGCACCAAAGTAAAAACAGACCAACAGTAATTTCAAACACCACCAGTATCAAGTAAATGGATTATAACGAACACAAACTATATGCTAATTTTTGCAAGAAAAAAAAAGCCTGTATAAATTTTGCATCTGTTAATTACATTTTCTAAAACTTATTGAAAACTGAGACTTTAATTCCAGAGAGAAACAGGCTTATGAAAAATACAAAACAGCATGCAGGTATAATGACATCTATTGAAATGACAAGTTAGAAACCAGGAAAGGAAGGGGGAAAAAAAGAAAGAAATCTACATGTTTTCAAAATAGTTTCTTTATGACAGCATAATTATTTATATAAAGCAAAGCAGTCAAAACAATTAAGATGTTTCCACAGCAATTTCCAAAATAGATTCCATATAGAGCTTTTGTCATTTATTTTAACCAATTGCTATAAAGTTACGGGATTTAAACAAAAGCTAAATTTCAAGTAAACACAAAGGTAAACGGGGCATTATGTTGAAATTTCAGTCTACTGGAGAGGCTTTGGTGACATTTTGACAATTCGAAGTATGTCACAAGGCATCACATAATAAAGTCCTGCTTAAAAGATCCACATACAGCTTTAACCCAATTGCCATTCCAAGCATGTGCAACATTGGTGACTAGAGCACAGCTTTTAGAATAAGAGCTTACCTGAGGAGCTGCAAGCCAACCGCATCTTTCTTCCAATTTATTCATATCCCTGTCAAAGTTCTTCAGGAACTTATAGCGCAGGAGGTCATCATCAGCTAAATGAAACTGCCTTCTGGCATAATGGTAACTCTCGTTGTTTCCCTTTCTTGGGAAGTCTAACCATTCTGGGTGTCCAAACTCATTACCTGGATATGAGAGAGAGAGAGAGAGAGGGAGAGAGAGAGAGAGAGAGAGAGAGAGAGAGAGAGAGAGAGAGAGAACTTAGCATTTCTTACTAAGATAATTTATTCATAGTGTGAAAGTCATAACATTTTTAAGATGAGCTAAACATATAATTTAATGTAGCTGTGCCCTGGCAGCTCAATGGCTTGAATGTTGAGCTACTAACTGAGAGGAAATGGTTCTAACTCACCAGCTGCTTCATGGAAGAATGGTGAGGCAGTACGCTTCTGTAGAGTTCCAGGCTCAGAAACACTGTGCAGTACGTCTAATCTGTCCTATGGGTAACTATGGTTACCAAAAAACGATGGTTTCTTTGGTCCTGGTGCCCTTCATGCATTGTATACATGCAGACTTCAGTGTCTAGTTACTATAGTATAGCGAAGAGAGGGCCACATTGGACTCAGATGCCAAGGTTCAATTTTGCTTAGGCCACTCCTTACTTTAAGCATCTCTCAGTTTCCTCTAGCACACGGTTCTCAACCTGTGGGCCACGACCCCTTTGGAGCTCAAACAACCCTTTCACAGAGGTTGCCCGATTAGCAACGAAAATACTTTTATGGTTGGGGGTCACAACAACATGAGGAACTCTATTGAAGGGCAGCAGCATTAGGTAGGTTGGAGACCCACTGCTCGCTCTAGCACAATATGAGGACAAATGTGTCTGTTCAACTGATTTCATCTCCATAATAGGCTGTGTAACCTTAGTAATTTTATAAATCACTATTTCTGTCATTGCTAAAATTACTCTGTTACTGCTGCTACCTAGGTGTCACCAAGTCGGTTCTGACTTATAGTCACCCTTTGTGCTATAGAATAGAACAGCTGGTGTTACGTTTGAGCCCATTAGAGCAGTCGCTGTGTCCGTTTATTTTGTGGCTGGTCTTCTTCTTTGCTGCCCCTCTACTTGACCAAGCATGCTGTCTTTCTCTAGGGACCGGTCTCTCCAAAGTTCGTGGGAGGAAGTCTCAGCATGCTCGCTCCTGCGGAGCATTCTGGCTGTACTTTCTGCAAGACATACCTGTTAGCTGTCCTAGCAGTGAATGGTACTCTCCATCTTCTTCATCAGCACCATAATCCACAGGCATCAATTCTTCTCTGGTCTTTCGTATTCACTGCCCAGCTTTCCCTCTCAAAGGAGGACACTGAAAATCCTATGCTCTGAGACTGGAGACCCTTAGTTCTCAACAGGAATTCTTTGCTCTTTAGCACTTTATAGAGGTTTGCCCAAAGGCGGTAGGTGTTTTGATTTATTGACTGCTGCTTCTATAAGCATTGATTGTTGATGCAAGTAAAATGAAATCCTTATTAACTTCAATCTTTTCTCTATCATTATGTTTCTATTGGTCCAGTTAGTTATAAGGATTTTTTTTCCTTTACATTGAGAAATCTGTACTGTGGTTTACAATTTAGGAAGGTTTTGTGAGTACAATATTCCACTATATCCATTTCACAAAGTAGAAATCTTGACAGGGTTTTTGCCCAAATTCATAAACATAGTAAGTGGAAAAGTGACAATAACAATTACCTCTGAGTAAAGTCCATGGATCTGTTCACCTCATATTATATGAAGCAAATAGCCTGTGGGTGTTACAGTGCACAAACAGCAGATGGGTTACAACATCTGACCCCCGGCTTCCCTAATGCCCTGAGGCAGAAGTCAGACATGCCTCCCCTGACACCTCTCTTTGCCTCTTCTGACCCTAAATGTTTCTCCCACCGCATCCTACTTCTAGTCTGTGCTGGATAACTTGTTACAATGGCCACATGGAACTCACAGACAAGAATCCCAATTATGGGGGTTTATGAGAAGTTAATAGGTTACTACAAGTCAGAATCAGTAAACAATAATGATGCAGTCATTGTTCCATAGAAACGCCTCTCCTCAGCCAGCTGCTAAGCCTCTCTCCAGTCCTTAGCCTTTAGCCTTGATCCCTTGGCTTTTGCCTCAATGGACTAGGAAGACCACCTGTTATGCTGACACCACGTCTCTGTTCTGTCTCACGGTTTCCTTTCCTCAGTTTCTCGCCTTGGGCTAGCTCCTTCGTTTGGTCCCATAGTTTCCATGCCATAATCTCTGGGGCTTCAGCATGAGATCTTGAACATGCTCTTCTTCCACTGTTCCTGGGACTTCTCTCTCACTGCTTCAAAGATGGCCAGGGGGTGGGGGGAGGGGGGAAGAGGGGGGAGCTGAAGCTGAACAATCCCCTCTATTAGTGTTGCACACACTCTATTTACACAGTCCCACAGAATCATTTAGTGGAAGTTACGGAGTCATGGATAGAAGAGCCATAATACCATACACAGTAAACAAAGCCATTTTTATTATTCAATTTATTTATTCCTTTTTCAGTTCTACTTGTCATTTCAACATGTGAATCATTAATTTCAAGTGTGTGTCTGTGTGTACAGGTAGCATACATTGGAAATGCACTAAATACTGATTGCTATACTAAAGAGTACTTAAAAAATATAGCAATAAAATTACAATTTTTCTTTTTGAGAACAAATTTTAGATACTATTTTCCTACACTAAAGCTTACTTGCCCCCTTCAAAATAAAACATTATTTAGGAAAATTGCCTTTAATTTATCACCTTACCTCTGCATGTAGCTAAGAGAGATTGGGGAAAGTACCATAACCAACCCATGTGTGTTCTACTTTAAGATAAACTAGTATATATCAATAATCTAATAAAATTAATAAGCTAGACTATAATTCAAATTGATTGGCTGTAGAGTTGCTTTCCACCAATTGCCTGTTAGTTTGTTATCCTTTGGTGGACAGCATATTGCTGTACTGTTGAAAACATTGCCACTGTTATTTCAACTACCAGCAGGCTCACTCGCCATGAAGAGGTTTAGTAGGGCTTCCAGACAAAGACCAGAACAGAGAGAAAGCATTGTCTGTACACTTCTTAGGGAGGAGCCCATGGAAACCTCATGAACAGGAGTGGAACACTCACTGTCAGAGCGACAAAAGGCAGACCGCTCAGGTTGGAAACCCACTGGCATTGAGTTGACTCTGACTCATCACGACCATTTACAGGGCTTACTTAGCTGTGAACCTTTATAGGAGCTACAGTCTCATCCTTCTCTATACACTAGGTGGGTTTGAACCACCGACCTTCTGGTTAGTAGTCCAATGCTTACCAGACAGTCTAGGTTGGAAGGCACTCAAAATATGATATGAGAGGAGTTTCCTGCTCGAAGTAGATGAAATAAGGTCAGGGGATGAATATAGAAGGCAACACAAATTATTTATAAGTTCAAGTTGATGGTGAAGAAAATTAAAACATGAGAGCCAAGGAACCATCTTGAGAATATTCAACTTGAAATTAGAAATCACCTTGAGAACAGGTTACATGCTTTGAACACCAAGGACAGAAAACTTGAGGAATTGTGAGATGACATTAATGACATCACACCTGCAGAAAGCAAAAGGTCACTGAAAATACAGCAAAGAAAGAAAAACTCAAAGAGGTTTCCAGAAAAAAAAAACCCCTCTGAAATATGCCCCTAATCTTAGAGTAGCTAAAGTAAGAGGAAGACACCATGACGTAAAAAGGCTGAACATTAATTTCAAAGGGTGTCTTGAGAAGATAACGTCATGCATTACAGCAGGTTCTCAACCCGTGGGTCATGACCCCTTGGGCAGTGGTTCTCAACCTTCCTAATGCCACGACCCTTAAATACAGTACTTCATGTGGTGACCCCAACCATAAAATTATTTTCATTGCTACTTTAAAACTGCAAATTTGCTGCTGTTATGAATTGGGTGACCCCTGTGAAAGGGTCATTCGACCCCTAAAGTGGTCGTGACCCATAGGTTGAGAACCACTGCTTTTGGGGGTCAAACAACACTTTCACAGGGGTTGCCCAATTCACAACAGTAGCAAAATTACAGTTATGAAGTAGCAACAGAAATAATGTTATGGTTGGGGGTTAGCACAACACGAGGAACTGTATGAAAAGGTTGCAGCACTGGGAAGGTTGAGAACCACTGCATTATAGTGAAATGTGCAAAGTTAGAGAGCCTAATAGGAAGAATATGCTCACTGTGTCTCTTGCTGAAAGTGTTGAAGAAAACATTCAAACCTCGAGTTGTAATATTGGAGAATTTTAGCAGCGAAAATACTGAACAATGTAGGAAGTGTTACAAGATGATAAAAATAATACACAGAATGGAGCGTAAAGAACTAGCTGTTTTTCAACCAAGCCAAAGAGTAGCATATGATCAAGAACCAATGGTATCAAAGGAAGAAGTCAATGATATACAAAAGGCAGTGGATGAAACACACGACTCCAGGAATGGGTGGAGTATAAATTGCTATGTCTCAACAAGCAGATGCAGCACTGGAAGTTCTCACTTGTCGATGCCAAGAAATGCCTCTGACAGCTACCTGGAAATTAATTGGAAGAGAGCCCTATCTGTGCCCATCCTACAGAAAGGTGATCCAACAGAATGTGTATATTACTGAATTAAATTATTAATATCACATACAAGTAAGATTTTTCTGAGTATCATTCAAAAACTGTTGCAGGAGTACATCGACGAGGAGCTATCAAAACTTCAAGCTAACTTCTGAAGAGGACGTGGAATGATGAATATTATTTCTGATATCAGATGGATCTTGGCAGAAGGCAAGTATGTTTACTTGTATTTCATTGACTATGCAACTAACCAACCATGGATAATATTACAAAGAATGGGAATTCCAAAACATTTCATTGTTCTTATGCGAAATCTCTACATAGACCAAGAGGCAGTTTCTGAAAGAGATTAAGGGAAAATTGCATGGTTTAAAATCAGGGGAGACGGTCCCCACCCTTGACCAGTCCTGGGGCTTTGCAGGTTGGCTCAAGGATAGAGTCCCTCTGGGACACGGGGGTACAGTGAATGGTGTGACCCTTTGCCTGGGCATGCCTACACAGTATGGTATGCTGGGCGCCTATAGGGTTTACTGTATGGGCTCCAATACATTTCTTCCCTTTTGCTTATATCAAATCAAATCAAATCAAATCATGGGGGACATGTGTCAGGGGTATATCTTTTAACCATACTAATTTAAACTATGTACTGAGCAAATAATCTGAGAAGCTTGATTTTAGTAAAAACAAAGCATCAGGATTGAAGGAAGGCTCATTACGAATTGGCCACCTGCCATATGCAGACGGCACAAGTGTGCTTGTTGAACTTGAGGAGAACTGAGTTGCTTATGAATATCAAAGATGACAATGCCAGTTTAATTTATAATTCAATATACAGGAAACAAGAATCCTCACAACTGGACCAACAGACAACATTATGATAAACAGAGAAAAGAATTAATCTGTCAAAGATTTCATTTTATTTCGATCCACAATCAATACTCATAAAACGAGCAGTCATGATATTAAAGGACTTATTGCATCGGGCAAATCTAGTACACAAGGACTCCTTCCAGTGTCAAAAAGCAAAGATAACCATTTGAGTATTGAGGTGGATCCTATCCACACCATGCTTTTTACACTAGTGTATAAAAACGGGACAATAAATAAAAGGCTAGAAAATCATTGCTACTTTTCAGTTATGTTTGTGGAAAATATTGACATTCCCATGGACTGTCAGAAGAGTGAACAAATGTGTCTTGGAAGAAGTAGAGTTTTTATCTTTTTTAGAAGTGAGGATGGTGAGGCTTTGTGTCACATCTTTTGGGCATGTTATCAGGAGAGATCAGCCCCTGAGAAATGACATCATGCTAAATAAAGTAGAGGGTCAATGAATAAAGAAATATCCCCTACAAGAGGAATGACACAGTGGCTGCAACAATGGGCTCAACTGTTACAACAGATGTGAGGCAGGTATATGATCTGGCAGTGCTATGTTCTGTTGGACATGCAATGAGTGGCATGGGGGTGACCATCTATAACCTCCTCTGGCTTCCCCATTGCCAGGTGTCAGACAAAGACAAAGACTTCAAAGTCCATCCGTCTTTACCTATTCTGACAGTACTCTATGTCTATACTGGGTTCGATGATTTGTTGCAATGGCCACACAGAATGCACAGACAACACTCACCATTAAGGGGTTTTATTCGGGAAATTAATAGGTTACTACAAGTCAGGATCAGTAAACAGTAAGGAGAGTCATTGGTCCACAGTAGCACCTCTCCACAGCCAGCAATCAAGTCCCCCTGTGGCTCTCAGCTTGTTAGTCACCTTGTCCCACGGCTTCTGCCTCTGTGTGTGGAAAGCCAGCCTGCAGCTCGGTCTCGGAGTCCTACAATCTCCAGCCACCTTAGGAGCGAGAACCCCATAGTTCAACACTGCTCCTTTGAGACTCGGACACAGTCTCTGCTGTACCTGGTCTTGGTGGCTGCTACCACTTCTGAGACAGAGCTTGGATGAACTTTTCCAAGGTCCTGGAATGTGTGTGTCTCCGATGACTCTAATATGCTGAGAAATGGCTTTGATGGAGGTGTGGGTTTGATCTTTTAGCCAGCCCTACCCGGAAGAAAAACTAAGTATGGTGTCTTAAATCACAGCTTTTATTTTTTATTTTTAAATTGTCTTATTGGGGGCTTGTACAAATCACAGCTTTTAGTAAAGTCTTAAAAATACCTCCAAGGAAACAAAGGTCTGACTTCACCCTAGATTAATCCTGTAACAGACAACTCCCTCCACCATGGGATCGCAGCCACGGGCATTGAGTGCAGAATTATAAGGCATCATAAGGAGGTGTGGTCATATTAACTGACTACAGCTCAGGACATAAGGCTCTTACAGGGGGACGTGACTTCAAAGCCTCTGACAACAACAAGAATTGTGCCTTAAAGAACCAGTGAGGAACACTGCAATTTACTTTTTTGTAGGCCACATAGAAAAAAACCCCAAAACATTCAAATATGTCTGTAGCACTTTGGAAAAGAATCAGTGACTGTAAATATTGGACTAAATTCTACTATTTCAGTCAAAATGATAACATTTCTTATGATAGTGCTCACAGTACAGCAATGCGGAATGAACCAAAAATTTCATCCTATGGGCCTACATTTACTTAAAGATGCCTCCACCACACTAGTGTGATAAGCTTATATCTACGGGTCGATTCATATCAGTCCATGGTGCACTCTTGGCAAAGGTCCTCAATCAACCATTCAAACTGCACACTGATGTATCTTCAGAACTATAGACTGAGCACATTCTTTCCTGATAATACAGGTACTGGGGTAGTGTAGGGAAAAGGATATATCTGATTATTACTATGATTTCCATTAGTGTGGAATTTTGTAGAGACCAGAAATGTCAAGAGATAGTTAATCAGACTGGATAAAGTTGAAACTTTCTACAAGGAATGCATGCGTGTGTATATGTATTTGTATAAATATATTGATTATGACCACTATTTTCCAGAGTGACTTGAATATCTACAAAGGATACCTTTAGTCCTCTTTCAGAGGGGAGTTTTACATCATTATTGTTACATCATAATACTAGATAAAGGAACAAATACTTAATACTTATTTAAAAGGTGGTGGGTACTCCTGCTAACATCACACATTATTCATTTCGCTGTTTAGCATCCCAATGGAGTAGGCAACGTAAGGATTTACAATGATAACAGAAAAGGAAACAAAGAAAGGCCAAATAATCATTCAAATGCAGGATCTACAGTCTGATGTCAGACCCATTAACAAAGAATGACTTAATGCCTAGTCCTGCGCCCTCTTTAAGAGGATGTGCGGGCTCTAGTCCATTGCTGCGGAAGCTGTGTGATTTGAATGTTATGGATTGAAATCTACTCCTCCACAATTCACAAAGAAAATATCCAAATTAAGGCGTGATCCAGCATTATATAATTGGATACTATTATATGGTTACTCATAGAATTTTCATTGGCTATAGTTCAAAAGTAAATACAACAGAAATAGCAATGACTGGGTGGTTTCTCGTAGCTAGACGGATTACAGATAAAATAAATGACTGCACATATGTATTATGTGAAGAGGTTGTGAAGGTACTGTGAAAAGATTGGTTTAGCCCCAAGTGAGTTTGTGGGGAAGAAATATGGCAAAGCAGGGAGGAAGAGATTGGATTAAGAGTGGTCTCATGTTAAGCAATTTGGACCATATTTTCAGGTAGTTAATTTTTTTAAAAGGAGTGAGAAGTTAAAATGTGGCTACTATTATAGTTTCTCTGGTAGAGTGTAGAAGAAACAGGATCTTGGCAAAAATGAATGGAGGAAATTCAGAGTTCAGGTAAGATAGTCACAACGAGACAGAGAAGTGAAAAAGTGACTCCGGTGGCATTTCTCAGATGGAAATAACAGTACTGATGACTGATTGACTGAATGGAAGCAGCCAGAAAAGGAACGTTTGAAAGAAAATGTGAAGTTTTGAGGTCTGGAGACTGAGAAGTGACAGCCCTGACTGAAGTAGGGAAAGTGGTGGCAGAGGAAGTTTGGAGAGGGAAGATAATGAGCTCATTTTAAGTATGTTGAATCTATCATTGAAGGATATACAGGGATCCAAGATGGATAGAAATAAGGTGTTGAAATTCATGAGAAAATTAGGGACGGGGAGTAAAGTTATGAGAAAACCGACATAAGCAATGGTAATTACAGACACAGAAAGGAGAACCACTGAAAAGACAGAGAGCAATGGCTAGCAGGACCATAACAATAAAGCACGAAAGTGAAGAAGAGTTTGAGAAGGGTGGTTAGCTGACAATTGCTTCAAAATAAAATAAGAGTGGGCTATGAGCCCCTCTTTGGGGTGGGAATCAGATCCCATAGGTTGGAGCTTCCCATCTTACAGTGTGCCCTGGGATCACCAGGGAAGCTTGTTAAAAACGTTCATCCCACAGTGATTCTGATTAATCACATGGGGACTGAGTCCGGGCAGCAATCTGCTTGTTTATCAACTACTCTGTGTTATTCTCAGCATAAGCAAATTAAAGATCACATGTAAGAAATGCGGATAGAGAGATTTAAAGGTTCCTAAACCTACATTAAAACAAGGGCAGTCTCCTCCCCACAGAAGTCACTTTAGAGGACAGCACTGAAGCTACAGCTCAGGGAGAGGGACATGTCTGATCCGAGCACACAGGAGAAAATGAAGCGGGAGGGAGAGAGTGTAGAACACATACTGGCCCAACAAGCCTTGATGATGATATTCTCGGTCAGAGTAGCCAAAGCACAGAGAGGACCATAGGTCCAGCCCCACAACTTGACACGAGACACGACGTTCCTCACTGACCATGGCACTACGGGGGGCAACACTGGAGATAGTGTGGGAATTGTGCCCAATATGACCCCACCACACTGAGGTGAAACACTAAGGGTGTGCAACAGAACAGCAAGGGGAGCAGAGCAAGGACGTCCCTAGGGAATGCCGAAAATAGGCTGTAGGGCCAGGGCATGGCACCCCATCAGACTGAACCAGAAAGCACTCAACGGTCAACAAACAGACCTTGAACTATTTACAGGCTTTTTTGTTTTTGTCATTGTTTTATTGTTTATAGGTTTAGTATTAAGGAAGCAGATGGACATTGGGCCTCTACTTAAGTACTCCCTCATGCAAGAACAATTTATTCTATTAAACTGGCATTCCATGATGCCTACCTTCCTGACACAATCACTGAAGACAAAGTGGGTACATAAGCAAATGTGGTGAAGAAAGCTGATGGTGCCCGGCTATCAAAAGATATAGCGTCTAGGGTCTTAAAGGCTTGAAGATAAACAAGCAGCCATCTAGCTCAGAAGCAACAGAGCCCACATGGAAGAAGCAAACCATGAGGTGTGATCATGAGGTATCAATAGGATCAGGTATCAGGCATCAAAGAACAAAAAATCATATCATTTTGAATGGGGGGAGGGCGAGTACAGACCCAAAGCCCATCTGTAGGCAATTGGACATCCCCTTACAGAGGGTCATGGGGAGTAGATGAGCTAGTCAGTGTGCAGTATAGCACCGATGAAACATATACCTTTTCTCTAGTTCTTTAATGCTTCCTCCCCCTCACCCCCACTATCATGATCCCAATTCTACCTTACAAATCCAGCTAGATCAGAGGATGTACACTGGTACAGATCAGAGCTGGAAACACAGGGACTCCAGGACAGATAAACCCCTCAGGACCAATAATGAGAGTAGAGTTACTAGGAGGGTAAGTGTAAGATGCGGGAGAAAGGGGGAACCAATCACAATGAACTACATATAACTGCCTCCCTGGGGGACAGACAACAGAAAATGGGTGAAAGGAGAGATCAGACAGTGTAAGACATGAAAAAAAAATTTATAAATTATCAAGGGTTCGTGAAGGAGGGAAGGTGGGGGAGGGAGGGCAAAAATGAGGAGCTGATACCAAGGGCCTCAAGTAGAAAGAAAATGTTTTGAGAATGATGATGATCAATGGACAAATGTGCTTGATACCATGGATGGATGGATGGATAGTGGTAAGAGTTGTACGAGCCCCCAATAAAATGATTTAAAAAAACAAAAACAAAAACCAAACAAACAAAAATCTTATTGTTATTGAGTCAATGCTAACTTATAGTGACCCTATACAGCCAGATAAAACTGCTCCTGTGAATTTCTGAGACTGTAACTCTTCATGGGAGTAGAAAGCCCCATCTATTTACTTTTAAAATAGTTGTCTATTACAAGATTGTGAAAATATCCTCTTGTGGTTTTATTTTGTTTTTTATAAAGATAAAGTAAGACCTGAAATTTATTTTGTTTATGGTACAAGTGTCAAGATTCACTTTTCTTCCTATGTAGATAATAAATGTATATATCCAATATCAAAACAAAACAAATAAAATACAAGGGCAGTTATATGTCATCATGTTAGGAACACACATTTCAAAATCAGAGACAAGTGCTTGACTTCTGATTCTGATTTATGAGCAATGTGGCTTTAAGCCATTAAATCTCTCTAGATCCCTGATAGTAGAATGGTGATTACTCCTTGGGCTGTGTTCCACAAGGCCAGGAGTTCAAAATCACTAGAGACCAGACAAGTGAAAGATAAGTCTTTCTACTCCCCATAAAGAGTTACAGTCTCAGGTACAGATAAGAGCTGGGAATCCAGGACAGATAAACCCCTCAGGACCAATAATGAGAGTTGCCATACCAGGAGGGTAAGGTGAAGGTGTGAGGGAGGGGGAGAAAAGGGGAACTGATCACAATGATCTATGTATAACCCCTTTCCAAGGAGATGGACAACAGAAAATTGGGTGAAAGGAGACGTTGGTCAGTGTAAGGCATGAAAAAAAAAATAATAATTTATAAATTATCAAGGGTTCATGAGGGAGGGAGGGTGGGAGAGGGAGGCAAAATGAGAAGCTGATACCAAGGGCTCAAGTAGAAAGGAAATGTTTTGAGAATGATGATGGCAACAAATGTACAAATGTGCTTGATACCGTGGATGTATGTATGGATTATGATAAGAGTTGTATGAGCCCCCAATAAAATGATTTCAAAAAAAAAAAAAAGAGTTATGGTCTCAGAAACCCACAGGGGCAGTTCTATTCTATTCCATAGAGCAGCAATTTTCAACCTGTAGGTCGCAACCCTTTTGGGTGTTGCCCAACCCTTTCACAGTGGTCGCCCGATTCATAACAGTAGCAAAATGACAGTTATGAAGTAGCAGCAAAAATAATTTGATGGTTGGTGACCCCATCACATGAGGAACTGGATGAAAGGGGCACAGCGTTAGGAAGGGTGAGAACCACTGCCCTAGAGCCACTAGGAGTTGGTGTGGGCCTGAGGCAGGGAGTTTTCCCTAAGTTTGAGTGCGCAGTGGCCTGTCTGTGAAAGAGCTTTCACAAAGCTCTTCTAAGATTCAAATGAGGTATTTGGTGACTGAGGTGCTTGGCACACGGTTTGGTCTCTGAAAGATTTTCACGTATGACAGCTTATCGCCTGATTTCGGTCAACAGACCAATAGATTGTAAAACTAACATTTCTAGCTTCCATTTTTCTGTGAAGAATATCAACTACCCCTACTTTTCAGCAAACATACAAGAAGCCTCTTAAAGCTTGTGAAGAAATGAAGAAGATGGATTTTTCTGAGAACTTTTGAAGCCTCACCACTTAAGAAAGCAGGTTAAATTGAAAGGACAGTTCTTTAAGCAAGTTTTTAATGTATGACCATGTTACACATATATTGGGTACATATATTCATATTTTAAAATAACAAATATTTCTATAAAATCATGTACTAATAATGTACATTGAATTATGTATTTTTTTAGATTGCAAAAGACAGAATAAATATAAAAAGAATTTTGTTCCATTAGCCCAGACAGGATAAATGAAGTTGCTCTGTTAAGAGCTTACATTCACCCTCTTCCTTAATTATTCCTCCATATTCAACCTGCAAGACCTCTAAAGCAGCTCTCAAGGGTTATTTATAGCACAACTGTGAGCTGATTCTAGTCTACTTAAAGTTAACATTTCATGTGCCTGTCTAAATTTAGATTCCTGATTGGGCTGGAGCACTCCTGGCAGGGAGGACCTCCCCATTTCCTCACAATCTTCGTGGAAATGTGACCTCAGGTCATAGCTCCTACTACTTCCCATCTTTTCCAATTGCCACAGGTAGACTAATGAGGTGAAGGCATAATGCATTTGCTCCACTGTAGGGTTTAGTTTGCCCATAATTTGCATCAGAATAAAACTGAAAATTGAATGACGAGTAAAACCAAAACTTGTCAAGGGGTGATACTAACATATCTCATAATCTGATTCAAAGCTTTGCAGCTGCATTTTCCAAAACACACACACACACACACACACACACACACACACACAATTTATGGACAACTTTTATAAACTACTCAAATATATCAGCATCTATTTCTAATATTCTAGCACTGATTTTTCATAAACTTATGCAGTATAAATACACTGGACAATAGCATACTTAAAATTAAATGCATTAGGGCACTCATAATTTTTAGAAGAGTATTAGATGCATAGTATGTGCTCAATAATCGCTGGTACTATTATATTTTCTTTTATTTTAGTTATATATGCAACATAATTAAAAATAGGTAAGATACACAATTATTAAATATGTACACACATGAAACATTATCATATAAACACTGTTTCCCTTTTAGTAAATCTTCTCTGAGGATTTTATTTAGATTCATTCATATTTGTGGCTATATTCTGTATTCACATCAATTATTATATTCATCTTAAGGATCCCTGGGTGTGTAGTGTTTATACTTTGGGTTGTGAGCTGCACGATTAGCAGTTGGAAACCACCAGCACATCTGCAGGAGAAAGACTGGGCTTTCTACTCCCATAAACAGTGACAGTCTCAGAAACCCACAGGAACTTGATGAGTCAGCTTTTGGTTTATATGCCTATCATTTCTTAAACAAAAGTAGACTCATATATAGCTTAATTAAAAAAAAGCATTTTCTCTGTCAATAAATACATATATCTCCACGATGGTATTCCATTTATGTATATTTACATCTATTTAATCATTTGTGCAATTTTAGTCATTTAAAAATATTTCAGTATTATAAAAGGACCAGATCCTTAAGTGTATTTGTATATTAGTCTCATATTTTTCTAACATTAATTGACTACACAGAGTATTTGTTCAACTGCTGAAATAAGTGAAAACATTTTCCACATTTTGAACATCACTAATTATTTGAAAAAGCATTCACAATGCACAGAAATTATACTTCTTTGTGCATATACTTCAAATTCTACCTTAAAAGTATTTCTTATTATCTAAATTTAAAGTTTAATTTTGGTCCCTTTAAAACGTAACAGTATTAAATACCCATACTTCTTGTCAAAAGCCTATTTTAAAATGTATTAACTAATAAAAGAAAACCTCATATATTAGACTAAATTAGTTGCTCTCAAGTACTTAAAATTATTTTAAAAAATGAAAGCAGAAAATTGATGACATATCGCAATTTAAGATTTTATATATACTTTAACCTCTACTCTATTTTCATTATTTTTCTCAAGTATACAGTGACTACTTCAAAGAACATACACCTAAACATATTTTTATAATATGGAACATGGAATTAAATTCCTAATTAAGGGAAACATTTACTTAAAAATGCAATAAATAAATTATAGAAAAGTTTATTAGAGATTCAGTAAGGTTCTTTGGAAAATCTTCCCTCAGAGAGGCATGTGCCAAAGACATAGAAAAATTATATTAGTGTTTGCGGACAATATCTTCCGAAGGGTCGCTTTCGGATGTTATCGCTGTTGAAAATGAGCTGACAAGAGACACATTAAGTTCAATGTAGACAAACACAACATTACATTTCTTATTTGGGGCAAAACTATAAACCCAAGCATGAAATAAATGGAAGCAAATCACATGAAGGCTTTCAGAGTGACCTTGGCATAACAGTGAAACTAGAAAACGCCTGTTAGGATCTCATACTAGCTCACAGCTCACAAACCTAACGAGAGAAAACGCTCCCATTAAAACACGTTAAGCATATTCTCCTCAGCTATGGTGTACAAATTACTTTGGAAATGTGGCCGCACTTGAGCCAGTACAGTGAAATATTGTCACCCATATGAGCCTATAACTAAGGCATGCTGTATATAAATACCGATTAAAAATATACAATTAGTGATGGACAAGAAGGCAACTGTTGGTTTTAGAACAAATTGATAGAGGGAACAGGAAACAAATAAAATGAAGCAATATTTGAATTAGCTTAGAAAACATATATTTAGATATAGTCCTAAACTATGAGGGTAAGTAAAAAAAAGTATTGCTAAAAAGTCAGATACTTTATTATATAAAATTATCAGAATGTGAAATGATTGTTTAACTTTTCCTCCATCAAGGTCTATACATTTTCAAAGGCGACAATCCCAACTCCCTGACCCTTTCTTGTATTCCATGCTCTTCAATTACACCATGTGAAAATGTCATTTTTGACATAGCTCAGGGGCACAAATCATGTTTCTTTTCAATATTCCTTGAGTTTGGAAAACAAAAAAGAGCCTGAAAGGGCAAGGTCAGGGCTATTGGTTAAAAGGGGCAATGTTTCCCAACAAAAGTTTCATAGGTCAGCCTTTGTTACCCCTAAGGAATGAGGAGGTGCACTGTTGTGATGGGGACGGAAAAGCATTGCAATTTCCTGGGATTTTTCTTGCCAATGAAGTTTTCCATTATCTAAAAACTTATTCATAATTAGCCCCCATAACCATCATGTGTGCTTTGATAAACTCTATCAAGATTATCTCTCTGAAAACAAAAAACAACAAAGATCAGTGCCCATCACCTTCTGGCCCATTTGTCTTGCCTTGAACAGACTTAGCAGATTTCCTTAGAAGTCACTCTTTTGACTGGCTTTTTTTTTTTTAAAGGCAGAATAATCAGATTAAGATAAGTGTGTATTATTGAGGGAACTTGTCTGCTGCGATCTACCTATCACAGAGACACGTTTACACACATTTTGCTTGGCGTAAACTTATTTGTATATGCATGAACTGAGCCGCTAAAGCCAGATACTTTTTTTTACTTACTCTCATGTATGTTGTGAGTGTGCATAGTTATAGATGAATACAATTTATGTATGCATATGTCTATCAGTTCAATAACCTGGGATCCATGCATTTCTGGTGACTTAAAGATAGTTTATGCTAAATATTAAGTATGTTCAAATATGCAATTTTCTGAGAACCTATAATTTTCTTCAGATTCCCAGGTTTCTGTAGCTTAAAAAGGTTTAAAAAACCCCTACGACCAATATTTTAGAATGTTAGGAACTAGACAATGGGTTGAAAGTAAAGGTTTCTAAGTTGTATAAGAAAGAATAAAAATAGACAGAAAAAAAGTAGACGCACAACAAAGGGTGTAAGGTTTCCACAGAAGTAGTTCTACCCTGTCCTTAAAGGTCACTATGAGTCGGAATGGATTTGTTGGCAGTGAGGTTTTTTTAGTTCTTCTTCAACAAATGAGAGGCTTAGAAAAGTTACATTTAAAGTAACTAGCACATAGAGGCAATTTCTATGACATTTGAGAACAATGCTTCTGATTACAAAAGACACATTACAAGGAAACTGGTCCTAATCCATGAAACCATGATCTTTCTTATCATTTTGACGTAAAATTTAATACATAGGATATTACTCATATCAAAATGAAGATATGCTATTTTTGTGAGCTGCTATTTAGGCTAGTGTGGTAGTTACATAATCTCATGTCAACTTGATGATATGAAGAGTGAAGGGGTGGAGTCTAGCCTGTCAATCAGGTCACAGCCTGATGATGCCCCTTACGGGCATGGCCTTCTCAGGATGATGTTGAGAACTTCCTCTCTCTCTCTCTGCTTTACTTTTCTGTTGAGGAGACATAGTCAGGGGCTGGAGGAGCTTCATGTGGAGATGCTTCCACCACCACTGGATGCACAAGACTTTCCACCCACCGGACTATGATCTTCCTGCATTCAGCATCATTGCATGTGCTGTGTGAGTCTGAGAGGAATAACGAACTAGTATCAGACATATGGGCTAATATCAGACTTATGGACTTGATATGGGGTGGGCTGGGATGTTTTCTGAATATACACTTACTCTTTGATATAAAGCTCTCTCTTTTACATATAAGAGTGTCTCTAGATTTGTTTTTCTAGCCAACACGCAAAACACAGGTATTTTGTTGGAAAATTCACAATTCATGACACTATTCAATATAGTATCAGAACTGGATAATTTGAGAAATGAGAAAGCTAAGAGCTTTGGCTAAACAGATTTAAAACAAACATAGGGTAGCACGTGACTAATATAGTTAATTAATGATTCCAGAAAATTCCACTAAATTCTTCCTTTCCCTTTCCATTTCCTCTGTAAACAGCCACATTCAGGTTTGGTTAATTGTGAAAACCCCTAAGCACACATTTCCTATTGGGATTTCTTCTCCTGTAATTAATTTTTTTGCTGTTTGATGTAAAGGTCCAAACTACAAACTGACAAGAAGCCAGCTGGTACAGCGATGAAATTCAAGACAATACAACAATGAAAAAGCCCAGCTTGGTTAGCTGAACATTTTGATTAACGGGTTTGTGTGTTTTGTTTCTCCAAACTGTAATGCATACTAATTTTACCTAGAAATTAATTAAAGTCTATCACAGCCTCCATGCTGTGGAAGTTATGTAACTCTTTGTTCATAATATATATTCCAAACGAGGATATTGATTAATTAATTAGCCTTTAACTCCTACTTCTCTTTAACTTTATTGAAGACTAAAGCTTGTAAAAGGATGCATTAACTTTAAAAATCAAATGCTTCTGTCTTATTCAGGTCTTTCAGTGGGTTCTCAACTCACCAAAGGGTGAGAATGAATATACAATGCCCTTCTACATCAAAGCCCACGATTTTCCTTTTTAGAGAAATTGCTATCCTTCAGCTATTTGAAACAAATCCGTACAGCCATGGGCAGGGACCATATCTGATGTTTCTTTCCATTCTTCAAAGTATGCTTTAGTATACTACACCTATAGCAAGAAGTATAACAAGTATGTGATAAGTTTGATGCTTCCCTCTGTAACTGCTGAAGGTCAAATATCATCTCATTCACTGGCACAGATGGGAAATACAATGCTTTAATCCAAAAGATGAGATAGATGATGGCATGCTGGATGTGGCAAGCAAAACAAAACTCAGCAATGCTATTAATGCTTAGTTGAAAGAAGGTAGGTGTGTAGGTAGGTAGATAAATAGATAAACTCCCAATGAGAAAACAACAAAAGCAAGAACAGCAGCATGAAGAAACGAACCTTTAAGTTATAAAGGTTTGTTTCTTTGTTATAAGAGGACTTAATGGTGCTAAACTAGATTTTAATATAGTTTTCTAGTCCTGACTTCTCTCCCAGAATCACCCAGGAGCACACATTTTAAACATGTAAATTTGAGATTATATTCTGATCCTCTGTGACTCCTATGTTGACCATATGCTTAATTACAACATACAGTAATAATAGTAATAATAATGATGAAATCAGGTATGCCCTATGAATCAGTTAACATGCTGTGTTAGGCAGGGTTCTCTAGAGAAACAAAACAAGGACACTTACCATAATATATATATGCATAAAGGAATAAAACCGCTAAATAGTCCACATAGCAGTACAGAGGGCTCAGTTCAACTCACTTCCATGGAACAGTTAATATACTGGGAGTCCTTCAACTCACGAGGGCTGCTGGGTCCAAGGTCAAGGAAGCAGAGAGCTGAGTCTTCCCCAGATCAATGCAGGCAGTCCGCCCACAGGCACCAAACAACAGGGTGGTCACCAACAGTCAGCAGCTCAGAAGTTTAGTGAAGCAGGCCCAGATGGCATATGAAACTCAAGCAATGCATGACAGCAGGATCCATCAACCTCAAACTAAAGTGATGTACACACCAGCAGTGTGGAGAAGGATGTCTCGAAGGAACCTCTAGCTCTAGTGACATGATTTCCATGGGTTGGCTGTCCCATAGGCAGTGTAGCTCACAAGTTGAAGCAGAGAACGAGCTAAAGCAGATGCACGCTGGTCCAGTCACCAGAGACCAAGAGAGTGAGGGGCATGCTTTGTCGAGCCATTTATCTCTTTGCTTTCCAATCAAACTGTAACCTAATTAATCCCACATGTTCCTATTGGCCAGGTTGGCACAATAAACCAACCTATCACACATGCTTTATGTACATACATGAATTTCATAGCTATAATTAGGTAGTTGACATTGAACCAACTCTGACTCAGGCAACCCCATGTGTGTCAAAGCAGAACTATGCTCCACAGGGTTTTTTTGGCAGGCGAAGATTTTTTCAGAGGTGCATGTGCGTGCCCTCAAGTCATCAACCTTGCAGTTGTGTCTTCATTGCTTGTATCATCCAAGGCCCCTGAACGGCTATAGAAAGGTACATTTTCCTGGTCAACAGGAATGGGGCAGGGGGCTTAAAAATGCTGAATGGAAAAATAAGAGATTAAAGGCCCAAACGTTATAGGGGCAAAAGGACAAAACAGCAACTTCTACCTGCCCTTCACTCCATTCAGAAAATAAAAAAAGAAAACGAAAAGGCCCAGTGATGACAGCACATCAAGTTATATGTGGCCAGAAAATTTGTCAACACACTGAGGAAAGAGGAAGGGCACACTTTAGAAAATAAATCCTGGAAATCTAGAAAATTATCCTATTAAGAAGCAAAATCCCCAATATTTTGTACTAGATATAGACATGCTTTTATTTAGCAAACAGGATGACTAGCTATGGTAGTGGGTGGGATTTTTAGTACCAGAAAAAGAGGGTCTGGGAGGACAGTCGTATTTCTTGGTGGAGTAAAGGAAGAGGGACCTGTGAAGGAGCCGGAGGAGAGACCAGAGAGGTAGGAGGAGAGACACTGGAGCTAGAGCTGGTACTGGAAGAAGTGCTTTGAGGAAGAGAATGGTCAATGGTAACAAGTGCTTCAATTTGAGTTAAACATTTAATAGTTCACTGGATTGGGTATTAAGACAGAGAGAGCAACAAATAGTAGTGGAATATGGAAGTAGAAGTCACACAATGTAAAATAGCTCAGAAATAATAATTACTTTGTTCTGCTTAAGATACCTGAACAAGTTACTGAGACACTGTAGTGGTGTAGTGGAGTATGCACTGGACTGTTAACCACAAGGTCAGCAGTTTGAATCCACCAGCCTATCCTGTGAGGACAGTGAGACTTTCTGCTCAAGGAAAGATTTACAGCCTCAGCAACCCCAGGGCAATTCTACTCTGTTCTGTAGGGTTGTTATGAGTCAAAACCAACTTAATGGCATTATGTTTGGTTTTGTTTCGAGTTTGGATAATTTGTTGTTGTTGGTCTTAATCTGTCAAACTGGCCCTGGCTCACAGTGATCACACGCTCAGCATAACAAAACACTGCCCAGTTTTGCATCCTCCTCCCCATTGTCACTATATTTGCGTCCAGTGTTGCAGCCACTGTGTGAATTCATCTTGTTGACTGCTTAACTTCTTACTTGAGGGAAAATGGCCTTTGTGCATTATACATTTTTCCTTCATAAATTTTAAAATTCCAAGGCATTTGATAATATATACATTCAACCAATTTAATACATTAAATAAAGCCTTGTACACTAATAATTTTCCTTAAAATTCCTTTAATAAATTAACAAATACTTTGAGCTAAATACATGGAACACTCTAGTTCTTCATCTCCTTAGACATTGGGAGTCAAGGACCTCCTCTCCTTAGACGTTGGGAACCAAATTTGAGTCAAATCATATACCTGCTGTCTATATCATTTAATAGTGCCATGGTGACTGACTTCTGTCCCTGATAATGAGCCGGATGAGAGGGACCAGCTGTGCGGTCCTGGATATTTGAACTACAGTAGCATGACTGGTAGTACCTTCCTTCTCCTCAATGTGCTTCCTAATAACTTATGCATAAGGAGCCTTCAGGCAATAGCCCAATAAGCTACAGTATCAGGACAACAATTTTATCACCAACTTTCCTTAGACAATGGTCAAATCCTTCAATCCACTTATAGATGAGCACCTACAACACTAGAATTTGTTTAATGCTTGTTTCTAGTTGTAGTCAAATTGGTTCTAACACAAGGCAGTCCTATTTATAAATAATGAAATGATCCTGGTCTTGCCATCTTCCAGAGTATAGGTAAGCACTAATCCACTGCTGTGGACACTATGTCTTTTCAGTGTCATGGGTTGAAATCTACTCAACAATAACAACAATTTATTGGCCAAATTAATGGCCTCATCATCCAGCACTATATTGGACAATATTATATTGTGATCATAGGATTTTCATTAGCTAACTTTCAGAAATAGATGGCCAGATTTGGGGTACTTACTACCCACCAACGGATAGATATAGTATAGTACATAAAATAAATACCTTTGGGTTTCATTATTTTGATAAAAAGGTTAAAAAATTAAACACTCTTACTAATAATACCCTAACGTATAAAACCAGATTAACTTTACACTAAATATAGATATGCGGATTTGAATGTAGACACACTTATATACTGGTCTTTATAGACATTTCCAATATTAGATAATTAGCATTATGTAGTGCTAATGGACAACAGTGACATGGATTTGAACTGTATAGATCCTCTTACATGGACCAACACTGAAATTTTCATTTGGAGATTTGTGACAATTTTTTTTAAAGTTTACAGATGCATCATGTGGTCCGAAAATCTTAGGAAAACCTTAAGAAAAGTTAGTATGTGAGATTTCATAAAATATATGTAGATTCTACTCTTATTATTTGCTATAAAATAGTAAAAAATCTATTATAAAAAGGTAAAATTTATCAAACTATATGTATGCTATACTTATAAACTGTACATAGCACCATTCTCTGTTGAAGGAAATGTAAACAATCATAAAGAAGTAGTATCAAATCATAACTGGACATTACTAACTATAGTACATACCATACACCACTACAACACTTGTTTAGCTACCTCGTATTGTTATTGCTATGAACCCAAGCCTTGTGAGTATCTGCTTATAGCTCCATGTGACTTTAATCATTTATACATGAGTAGTACATCGCTCTAGTAAGTTGATATCACAACCAAAAGGGACCTCTTTGGTTCTGACATATTTGTTCATTGTATTTAGTACAATACTTTTAACCTTGACTAATATCCAGGGTACCTATACAAAGTGCCATTAATGATGCTGGAAGTGCTTCCCCAAAGCAGAGAAAAGTCATCACGTCACAAGAAAGTGTTCATTTACTTGAGATGTAAAGTAGATTGAGGTCTGCAACACAGTTTCCTACCATTTCAAGGTAAATAAGTCAAGTGTAAGGACCATTGGAAGAATAGGAAACTTCACGAAGCTATCACTGCAGTCATGAAAACCTTGTACTCCTCGTGAAAGAATTGCTAATCTCTTACCGACATGATGGCTGTAAGAAAACAATATATAATTTTCCTAATAAAAATTTTGTTTCTTAAAACTAGCTTCTGTACCACAAAATAATAGATGTCAGTTTCAATTTTACTTTCCTCTTTCATAACCACTCAGCCACTGTTTAAGTCTGATAGGGAAGGAATCTGGAGAGTTTTTAAAACTATCACCTCTTTTCTCTTTTGAACTAGATTCATTTTTGTTATGATTTTCCTCTTGCTTGTAGAATAAAGCACATACCAAGAACAACATACTATGTGTAGTTGCACAGCCTACAGCGTAAACAGAGCGACAGTATCCCAGTAGATGCTACCAAGCCCTCTTTTGATGTCATTCTTTATTCCTAATATAATTTGAGGAAAAGTGAATTCATTATACGACAACTTAAATCAAAAGGAAAGAGGACAATTTAAGGTGGAAAATGTAATGCCTGCAAAGAATGAGGAAATAATTTTAGAAAGTGGTTTGGCTTTAGAAATGCCATTAACAGGGAAAGTAGCTCCTTCCAACCAAGAGGCAGCAAACCGGTTCCCAGGTACCACTAAGAACATCACTGAGGAGAAAGGAATCTATCTGCCTGAGCAGCTTTTTAATACGGATGAAAGTCCCCTGAGCAAACACCAGAGTTTAAGGCAGGTAAACTCAAACCCAAATTCATTACCATAGGCAATCAATTCTAACTTCCAGCAACACTGATGATTCTACTGTGCTCTGAAGACAGTTGGGTTTATGACTAGGACTGTTTTCATCGGGTTGCTGTCTCTCAACCTTTGAAGGAAAATGATACACTGCTCCAGTCATCTGGTTACAGAAAAAGAAGGCCTTGGTGATAAGAATCCCCCTCCCTCCCGCGCAGGATGGGTTCCACTGATGCTTTGTCTTTGAAATCAAGTGGTACCCAGTAAAGTACTGCCTTTAACAGTTCTTTTGATTTGCACAATGTTTGAAGGCAGCAAGAACTGGATAAACTGAAAAACAAAGGTGTCCAAGTGGGTTACTTGCCATGAAACAATGTCCCTAATTCTGCTTTTATATCCGGGACCTCTAAGAACATGGTACTCTCTGGCAAAGGTAATCAATGCGATGGAAAAGAACCCAGATAGTCTGGAATGCCATCTATGAGAGCCATCAAGCTCAAAACATTAGATTCCTACTGGAGAAAACTGTGTCTAGGTGTTGTGCACTACTTCACAAGATTGACAGCCAATCAAGGTAATCAATAAAGAAATTGTATGTCAAAAAATGTAGGGGTAAAGGGTTTCAAGGGAATTCAAGAGCTAATAGACACCAGAGGTTTTAACAGGTATTAAACCACTTGATGGAAATGAGTGCTTCCAAACACTGCCGGACGGTAAGAGAGAAGATGTAGGAGTGGTGCCAGAAAAGTAAACTACGTATAAGATAAGCAGGACAAAGGGTTCCATGTATTCAAGACTGCCGTTGACTTCTTTTATAGCATGGATCCTTTTCTGATATGGGAGCTGAAATTAAAGCAATCATTGGGAGGAGGATCGATACTGCATAGAAACATTTTTAGAGAAAGCCAAAAGCAAAACCGTCAGACAATTTCTATAAGGTTACACCAAGTACATCTTTCTTTATCGCTGCCCTTCCCACCTTCTTCACCTTTGCCACTCATGAGACAGCAACACTAACCTTTCCGCCTGCTCTTTTTACTCACCCTACTTAATTAACCTTGAAATCAGATGACATGAACATACAATAGCATGTACAGTATATAGTATTTTAAATGTATTCCATCTTTCTTATGATTTCCTTAATAACATTTCATATTATTTTTTACAGTTTTATTAATCCACATATCATACAATTAGTTCAATCATATCAAGAAGAGTTATACAGTCATTACCCCAATCAATTTTAGAATATCTTCTTTTTTTCCCTCTATGGTTAAGTTGCTTTTAAAATGAGCTGTGAGCTGATATCAAGGGCTCAAATAGAAAGTAAATGTTTATACAATAATGATGGCAACATATGTACAAATATGCTTGATACAATTGATGTATGGATTGTTACATGAGCTGTAAGAGCCCCCAATAAAATATTTTAATAAAAAATAAAATAAAATGAGTTGTGTATCACAATCCGTTCTAGTGCTCCCTCCCCCCTCTTGCATACATTGTTTGCTCCCCAACCCTCTCACTCTCTCTACCTCCCACCCCCACCCCTATGTCTCCTCTAAACTCTTGCCTCAGTTATTATTTCTATGCATCTACTCCTTCTGTGCTTCACAAACTGGAAAAACCAACAGAAACTTTACAAAGTAAAGTGGTAATGATAAAGATAAAATTACAAATACTGAGCAAGAAAGAAAAGACCCCCATCAGTATTTAAAAGGCCAGGGAAGAAATTTTTGTCATGGACCAAGAAATACTTGCACCTAGAACAATTTCAAGTTGGGTCAAGAGGGAGGGAAACTGATCAAGTATCAAGTTCAATCCAGTATAATCACCATTACTATGATTTCTATCTGATATAAAGCTGCTTGATACCTTTGCCTGTGGTCTCCAATCACAGAAGGGAGCTGCCAGCGGCTTCATCCGACGAGACACTTGGCCGATCGGTTTTGGGTTCCCACTGTCCTCCATGACTTTCTACATGGTGTTCACAATTTAGGTCCTGATACTTTCTCCTTTGCTATATCTGAATTTTGCTATTGTCATCTTTGCAATATTTCATAATCTTTAGTTTACTTTATTGTAAGAATGCAGCTTATAATTCATATTAAAACTATGTAACTCAACATTTTTTGTTATTGGGTCAACACCAGAGAATTAATAATTAAGTTTTTGTGGAGCAAGATGTTATATGTAGATGTTTGATTGTGTGGGCGATTGGTGCTCCTAACACTCTGCATTGTTTAGTGATCTGCATTTGTGTGTACGTGTGTACGTGTGTGTGTGTGAATGCACACTTTTACTTAAATCAAGAAAATGGGAGACCACTGGAAGTAAATGACTTCTAATTACAGCAATGAGAAATGTTAAAATAAAAATAACAGACATTTATTGAGATCCTATTGCATACGGATTCAATGTTAAGATTTTCAGTTATTTTACATAAGTTTCACCATAAGTCTACATTATACAAGGAAACATTACTTCATTTGCAGACAGAGCTGAGAAGGATAATGTGATTGACTAAGGTCATTCAAATAAAGTAGCAATGTCTGTATTCACACTTAGATCAGTGTTCTTTCCATTGTATCCTCTACAAGTAGTAGAGGATACAACTACAACAATATTATCTGGGAGCCTATTATGAATATACAGGGTGGTAGGGAAGAGTATGAAAAGGAAATGTAGGAATCCATTTCCAATTTCATTGTCAAGTGTGGAAAAAAATAAACTAATTACAGGTCTGGGCTAACTTTTGTCATCCTACTGTTAGCGCTATTACTCCGTGTCACAGCTGTGAAACTCCCCTGAACTGACTGAAGGCTATGCCCCCACATGTGCTAAAATATACCTTTGCTTCCTATAAGTACAATGATATAAATGTTGCAATGATTCTGTCTATTAAAACAGAGAGAGCAATCCTATATGCTTATTTATTTTGATTAAGCACATGCTGCAAGCTCAGAAAGTCATCAAGGGAGTGTTGAAAACAAGGAAAGAAAGAAGGAAGACAAGTCTGCTTCTTTCACCGTATTAATCATTCCTTAAAGACAACGTCTGCCTTGGTTTTTGAATACATAGTTCAAAGCACAGAGACTGAGGGCGAGAAACCCTGTAACAAATGTTTCTTGAATGGCTGTGAAGTGCTCTCAGGTGGAGGAGAGACAGATAAAGACAATAGCACATTGGGGACAAGGGGGGAGGGGGAGACGTAATTCAGAAGAAAGCAGATAAATCACTCCAGTTTTCCATTCCTCAGAGACCAGGGTGTCTTGAAGGGTGCTACCCTTCCCGGCAAATCATGACAAAATAAGAAGTAGAATTATAAATGCTTTATATTGCCACATAGCTATACATACATTGTTATTTTTGTCACAATCTTGATTTAAATTTAATAATAAACATATAACGGAACCATGTTTAAAACAAATGAAAATTTTACATGTAAATAATATAGCAAGAAAAAGACCCTACATATTTTCAGATGATAAAATTTAAGAAAATTTAGGAAACTTGGAAAATTTAAGAACATTTTTCCTGAAAGAATATATTGGCTGATTATGAAATTTATTATATGTTTATATAGCTTTGTGGCTACTGTACCCTTAAGTTCAGAATAAAAAAATTAGTCGTATAATAGTTTGTACTTCTTTCTGTGGTATTAATTTGTTCTCTGAGAACTAATACCAAAGTAGTCTCAAGGAGCTGGAATTAAATAAGCTCAAAATATCCAATTCTTCCAATGTGCTAGTCTGTTCCATTTTCCCACTCCTCCTTTGAATATAAATATCCCTTCATGTTTCTGAGTTCTGAAAATTGCTATGGTGTCCCACAGACTCATGAAAGTTTGAGGAAATGTTTCACGTGTTAATGGGTGCTGTCCAGTTCAAAATCGGAAGGTCAGGCAGGCATAAGCCAGGTACTGGGCCAGAGAACACACCCCGCTCCTGGCTCTTGTCTGTGATGGTACCGAGTTCACACCTGTTTTGCAGAGGGTTTGTTTTATACACAGCAGGAGGACATTGCAGGGAATCATATCAGTATCTTCTCCCACCTTCTTACTAGACTGAAGCAGAGAAGATTGTTTGGTGGGAGTCACATTGAGCAATCAAATTAACATATAACCCTTCACTCAAATAAAATAATCTATTCTCCACCCCTGGGCTATATCTCATTTATTCACCTGTGATCTGGGGTGTCTACCAAGTTGTTTCTAGGAGGCACTGGCCTCCCACTAATCTTAATCAGCCAAGGGTTTCCAAGGCCACTCCTGAAGCAGCTTTTCTCCTCTTAGCTGTAGCATATCATTCCTTGCATCCATTACAAGTAACAGTAATCAAGATAGCCACTAAACAGGGTGTAGCCCAATGAACACCCCCTACTAAATTCAGTTCTTAATCTCATCCTATTTCTGTGCATCAATAAATCATGCCCTCCAAGAGGGGTCTATAACCACAGTTGTTTTAAATCCAGAATTACATCACATATGGGAATATGGCTGGAAGGGCCATATTGAGTATAACTCTTTCACCCTTTTTTTTTGAGTCTTTAATTAGGATATGCTAAAACCTGCAATGGCACTAAGAGTTTCTGATTGACTACTCACCTAATGGATTGTGGTATGAACCCACCCATCGGTCCATGGTATAAAAGGCCTGGTGATTTGCTTCCATAAAGATTACAGGTAAGAATACCACCTGGAGCAGTGCTACTGCGCAGCACATGGAGTCTCCATGAGTCGGGGAACCTAGCAGCTAATGTCAACAACTACCGCTAGGTGGGGTTAGTGGTGGTTCAGTGATGAAATATTTCCCATATAGAAGCCCCACATCAGATTTCTAATGCATCTCATATCTACCAACAATCTTCTATCTTAGAAGCTTGAATATTGCTACGACGCTGAATAGGTTTCAGCAAAGTACCATACAGAGGTGAATGAAGAATAGTCTAGCAATTTAATTAAAAAAATAATCAGATGATAAGAGCTCTATGGATTACAATGGTCTGACTTCTAGCTGATCATGCAGATGGCACACGATGGGGTAGTGTTCCCTTCTACTGTGCATGAGGTCACCATAAATCCAGGGCAGGCTTAATGGCTGTTACTACCAGCAAAGAGAATAATGACAACTAAACTAGGCTCAGGTTCTTGTGGTTGCAACAAATTACATAACAGAGGAACTTAAAAAGCTTCCCCAATCAATTGTTAACAGCTAAGCAAAGATATATAAACAGGAACCAAAAGCTAACAGAAACGGTTCTCTTAAATACACTATATTCAGCAGTGAACATGAGTTTAATGGAGTCTTAGTACAATTCCCAGGCATATTTCTCTATAAAAATCCAAGGTTCTTTCAAGGCACAGCCTGCTGCATCTTTTCTAAGTTTCAATCCACTATAGCCTCTCTGTTATAGTCAGCAACTTTACTCCCTTGGTAGAAAGATTTAACTACCTGTTTACAACTTAATCACAGAACCAGTGTCAGTTTGCCTTTTGATACTTCCATCACTCCACTTCCTGCCAACAGCTAGCTAGACTCCTCTGTTTTCCTGGGGTCAGCTCTTGCTTTCTCTCATCCCAATGAGGACAAGTTCTACCTGCATGAGGGAGCAGGGAGGCACACAATTTCTCCTGTCACTAAGATGAACGTTTCTCACTATTTGCATCCCCTTAGCTCAGGCATCTCCCTTCCCTATGGGTCATGCTGATTTTGGCTTACCATAGCGTGACTACAAGTGTTTAAATGAACCCGTCAAGTGGCTTTAAATTTTTTTTAAAAAAGAAGGTTCAATATCTTATAAGCAATCTTGATGTCTTGAAAATAATGCTACTCAAAGTACCACATAAAAATCACCAAACATAACCACTTCGAGTACCCCCCCCCCCACTGGTGTCCACATGAGCAAATTATAGTGCATTCCATATAGCTAACCGTTCTCTGCACTTTCTTAAAGGACAAGGTTTAAATAGAAACATAATTTGGCAAAGAAAACACAAGAGCAATAGCAACACAAAAAAGGAGTGATACAATTAGTCATTTAATTAATATATGTTGTTTCCAAACCAAAACTAAATTCACTACCATCAAGTCGATTGAACGGATTCATTATTTAAACTACGCCATTGAGCAATACCCATATCCAATATTTTTAGCTCTTGAGTATATATTGTTGGCTATCATCTGAGATTTGCGCTGCTCTACACAGACCTTCAGGAGTCCTGATAGTGTACTGGTTAAGTTCTTAGGGAAAAGATGGTGGTTTGAATCTACCAAGCACTCTGTGGGAGGAAAATGAGGCAGTTTGTGTCCTTTCAAAAAAAAAAAAAAAAAGATGTCCTGCCTGGAAACCCGACGCTCTGGGTTCATTATGAGTGGTACTTTACTAAATGGCAAGGAGTTCCAGAGACCTTGTTTTAACTGGGAGATGGCAAGCAGTACTCTGGTTAGGGCTGCTTTTCTGCTCCCACAGCTTCCATAATGGTTAGTTCACTTGAGTTGTACATTTACCCCCCAAACCCTATTCATTCCACAACAACTAGTTTAAGCATCACCTCCACTGTCAGAGACATTCTTTCTTTAGTTAGTAAAACTCTTTTTTTTTTTTTAAGTCAGATCAATTGCTTTCTGTAAAGAGGGCATTTCCTAATTCCCTCATGACTATCTACTTTGTACAATGACATGTAAGCAGAATTGTTAGGTGAGACTTTGTAAAAGTTCTTGTGAAAGAGATTGACTCAAATAGGAGCTGGTTACCCCCACCCCCCTTCTTTCTTTGAGCCTGCAAAAAAAGGTATGGCCAACTAGCTAGTGGGTTAACAATGATCAGAAATCACGAGGTGACCTTAAGGTTAACAAACATTCTAGGAAAAGGAAATAAACAAAGAACATAAAGAAAAACCTTGGTTTTCTGGTGTGGATCTGCCATATTAGTCTTGAACCGCTTACCTCAAGACCTCTTTCTCAGGGTATATATCAATGTCTGCTCTTGTTACAAGGCACCAAGGAGGCAGCTCCATGCACAGCAGAAACACTGCCGGCCGGGTCTGTGCCATCCTACAATTGTTTTTATTTTTGAGTCCATTTCTGAATCCATCTTGTCAGGGTCTTCCTCTTTTACAAAGCCCCTCTACGTTACCAAGGGCTGGTCTAGTCTGATAATATGTCGAAAGTACTCGAGGGCAGTCCTGCCATCCTTGTCTCTAAGGAGCATTCTGGCTGCACTTATTCCGAGACAGATTTGTTTGCTCTTTCCAAGGTACTTGCAATATTTTTACTACCATTAAAATTTAAATACATAGATTCTTCTTCAGTTTATCTTAATCAATGTCCAATTTTCACATGCCTGTGATGCTATTGAAAATACCCTGGTATGGGCCAGGCATTTTATAATTCTCACCGTAGCATACATGCCTTTTAACACTTTAAAGTGGTTTTGTGCAGCAAATTTACCCAACGCAATGTATCATTTGACTTCTTGACTGCTGCTTCCATGAATATTGATTGCGGATCCAAGCGCGATAAAATTCTTGACAACGTCAATCCTTCCTCCATTTGTTAGAATGTTATCTATTAGTTCAGTTGTAAGGATTTTGTTTTCTTTATATTAAATTGTAATCCATATTGAAAGTTGTAATCTTTGATCTTGAAGTAATTCAAGTCTTCCTCAATGTCAGCATGCAAGGTTTGTGTCATCTGCATATCAATAGTTGTTAATGAGTCTTCCTTCAGTCCTCATATCTCTTCTTCTACATAGAGTGCAGGTTCTCTGATTATTTGCTCAGTCTGCCGATTGAATAAGTATGGTGAGAGGATACAACCCTAAAGCACACATTGCCTGGTTTAAAACCATGCAGTATATTCCCTTGTTTTGTTAGCACAGCTGCCTCTTGATTCATGCGCAGGTTCCACATGAGCACAATAAAGTGTTCTCAAATTCCCATTCTCTTTAGGGCTGTCCATAGTTTGCTAGGATCCATTGAATGCGTTGGCATAGTTAAGAAAACACAAGTAAACATCTTTCCGGTATTCTCTGCTTTCAGCCAGGATCTATCTTGTTCCAGGTCCTCTTTTGAATTCAGGTTGAATTTCTGGCAACTCCCTGTTAATGTGCTCCTGCAAATGCTTTTCAATAATCTGCAAAATTTCACTTGCTTGTGGTGTAAGTGATATTTTTCTATAATTTGTACATTCCATTGGGTTGCCTTTGGAATAGATACAAATATGGATCTCTTCCAGCCATTTGGTCAAGTAGCTACCTTCAAAATTTTGCGCATAGACCAGTGAATGCTTTCAATGATTCGTCAGTTTGTTGAAACATTTCAAATTGTATTCCATCAATCCCTGGAACATTGTTTTGTTTGTTTGTTCATCTGTTTTAGCTAATGCTTTCAGTGCAGCTTGGACTTCTTCCTTCAGTACCATTGGTTCTTAACTATATGCTAACTCTTAAAACATTAAAATGTCAACTAGGTTTTTGGGTTTTTTTGGCACAGTAAAATAGGAACTAGAAACACAGGGAATCCAGAACAGATGATCCCTTCAGGACCAATGGTGAGAGTGGCAATACTGGGAGGGTGGAGGGAAGGTGAGGTAGAGAGAGGGAACTGATTACAAGGATCTACATATAATCTCCTCTTTGGGGGATGGACAATAGAAAAGTGGGTGAAGGGAGATGTTGGACAATATAAGACATGGCAAAATAATAATAATTAATAAATTATCAAGGGTTCATGAGGGAGTGGAGAACAGGTGGGGAGGGGGAAAATGAGGAGCTTATATCAAGGGCTCAAGTAGAAAAAACATGTTTTGAGAATGATGATGGCAACAAATGTACAAATGTGCTTGACACAATGGATGTATGTATGGATTTTGGTAAGAATTGTACGAGTCCCCAATAAAATGATTTTTTCAAAAGATATGACAAAATAATAATAATTTATAAATTATCAAGGGTTTATGGGGGAGTGGGGTGTGGGGAGGGAGGGGAAGAAATGAGGAGCTGATACCAAGGGCTCAAGTAGAAAGCAAATGTTTTGAGAATGATGAGGGAAACAAATGTACAAAAGTGCTTGACACAATGGATGGATGTATGGATTGTGATAAGAGTTTATGAGCTCCCAATAAAATGATTTTTCAAAAAAGTGTATTCACTCCATTTTCTTTGTTGTATTAGTCAATATTTTGCCCATAGAATCTTTCATTATTGCCACTCAAGGCTTGCATTTTTTCCTTCAATTCTTTCAGTTTAAAATTTGCCTGTCGGAGGGAGGGGAAAAATGAGGACCTAATGTCGGGGGGTTAAATGGAGAGAAAATGTTTTGAGAAA
>NW_022103903.1:3689977-3695493 GCF_000313985.2 Echinops telfairi
ACAGCCCAGCCCCCCCCCCAAAAAAAAAAAATTGCCTGTCATGTTCTTTCTTTTCGATTTTCTAAGTAGGTCTTTGCGCATTCCATTATAATTTATCTTCCCTTGCCTTTTATCTTTTATGTTTGCTCTTTTTTCATCATTTCTTCCACTTGACTTAGCTACGTTATAATCAGAGCACGTTTCCGAGTCTCTTCTGACATCCACTTTGATCTTTTCTTTCTTTCCAGTCTTTAGAATGACCTTTTGCTCTCTTCAGTTATAATGTTCTTGAGATCACCACACAGCTCCTCAGGTCTTCTGTTATTAATGTTTAATTTATCAAATCAGTTCTTCAGATATTCTTGAAGTTCAGGTGGGACATACTCCAATCCAGGCAGTGTTCCATTCTGTGCTACACAGGGTTGCTATGCAACTGGACCATCTTGACCGCACCTAACAACAAGATATTCCAGGTCATATTGCGGTTCCTGTGGACTCGTTTTAATTTTCTTCAACTACAATCTGAACTTACGTAGGAGCAATGTATGGTCTGTTCCCTGGTCTTGTTTTACCTGCTGATATCAAGCTGATACTAAGGTTCCTCCATTGCCTCTTCCCACTGATATAACCAGTTTGATTTCATGGTCTTCCATTTGGAGAAGCCCACATGTATAGTTGTCTTTGTGTTATTGTGACTGGATTTCCTTATATTCTACCATAGGCAGCAATAAATTTCAGGATAGATTTTCAAAATACTACTTTATGTACTTAATATCTTGTCATTTTAAAACATGTTCTTTTGAGAAATTTTAGGGAGTACATTAAGGAGAAAACAAAATTCGTTGTAAATCCATCCAAAATAATTGTTAACATTTTATTGCATTTTATATTAATATTTTTCTTTATTTGCATATATACATATCAAACAAATTTGCCAATTCCACATTTTTTAGGTCCAATAATTATCCTTTATTGGTGTTGAATTTCCCATCATCATAAGCATACAGTCATTACTTCCCAAAATATGACACTTCTTCTATCTCTCCCCAATCCCTAGTATTTATAATTTTTTACAGTTTTATTGATATATAATTCACATATTTTATATTTCAATGGATTATATGTTAAAAAGGGTTGTCTACTCATTACTACAATAAATTTTAGAGCATTTTCTTCTTTCTTGTACTCATTATTAGCTTTCCATTTCCTGCCAACCTCTTCTTCCTTAACCCTAGGAAACTATTAATCCATTACCCATCTCTATAAATTTACATATCCTGGATTTCATATAAAGTAAAATATACAGCCTTCAGTCCCCTCTAATAATTATCAAATAAAACATAGAAAAAGCTCAATCCAAAAGGAAACTAGAACAAATTCAAATTGGGTCAAAAGTGATAATAAATAATGTGTTAAACTTTAACCTACCTACATCAATTTTAATACACTCCCAATGCACTCTTTCTGACAGCAAGTCTGTTCACATCCCGGCTGATAGTCAGAGGGGATACTCAGGAGCCTTAATCCATGTGGGGATGCTGTCAGTGGATCTGGGGCTCTCACCATCATCCCTAGCCCCTGCAAACCAGATGCTCAGAATTGAAGTGCTAATACTGTTCTCGCCTGTGGTCTTGATTTTATTATTTACAATACCTGGCTAACATAGGCTGATGTGCCTCTTCCATGTGGAATTAGCTGTCACCTAACATAGATGGCTGCTTGTTTTGAGATAAACTTGTGATTCCAGATGCTATTCTTTCTGTAAACTGGGCACTATCTTTTTTTTCATTATACTTTGCATATATTCAACAGCTTGTTCACGTGGACAAGTATTGAATAAGGCCATGCCATGGGAACTAATTGCTTATAGCTCAGGGCTTATGATTAAGTGCAAGCTCAAAACCCATTCATATATCTATAGTTTATATGTGTTCCTTTACCCACTGTAGAGATATCATTATCATTTTATTGGAGGATCATCCTCATGGTACATATGGTAATTCTTTTGGTAGTATCAGTATGATAGTCAATGGCATAGAATTTAAAATACAGATTAGAAAACGGAAATATATGTGTACAGGATAGCTTTTTATACTAACAGACATGGATTGTTGACTTGTATAGCTTTAGAAACTCAAGTGTCGCTAGTTACACAAACAACATGGGTTAGGGTTAGAGCTGAACTCCCAAAACATTTATTTAGTAAGGCAGAACTATGCCTGTTGAACTAAGACGTGGCATAATGAAACAGAGAGGTTGAAAATAGCAAAAAGATGGTAGTGCTAATTTGCCAATTAAGATAGCTCTTGAAATATCCTTTTTCACTAAAAGTGAAGACATTCTTTTTGAATTTGTCATTTCCAGCATAGTAAATCATACGATTGTCTGATTGAAAATGGCCATTACCAGTCCATTTTAGCTCACAGATGCCTAGGATATTAATCTTCATGTGTCCCATTTCATTTTTGACAACTTTCAATTTTCCTAGATTCACAGTTGGTATACTCCAAGTTCCAAATATTAATAGATGCTCGCAGTTATATCTTTTTATTTTGAGCCATGTCCCATTATCAAATGAAGGATCTGCAAGACTTACTCTATTCACATCATTGTAGTGGAAGGCTGTTCATCCGAAGTCACACTGAGTGCTTTCTGAGTTCAGGGGCTCATCTTCTGGGACTGTATCTGACAGTGTTCTGTTGCTGTGCCGGAGGTTTCAGTGGCCAAATCCTCCGAAGTGAACAGCCTACTCCCTTTCTCTAGTCTATTCTTAGTCTGGACGCGCTGCTGAAATTTGTTCATTTTATGTGACCCTGATAATATTTTAAATACCAATGACATAGCTTCCCACATCACAGCAATATGCAAACCATCACACAGTAAGACAAACTGACAGAGAAGTGGTGGGTATCAAGGTCTATCTATTCTAATTATTGGCAATTCAATTTCCATAATATATAGTGTTATGACATTCTGCCTTATATTAAAGACATTAGACTCCGTGTCTTTTTAAATTCAATGGTCAGTTCCATGCTTTGTACTCTTCACTTAGTACAGTGAAGTGTTTTGTACATACAGGTACACAGTATGTGAACTGAATGCTATTACATAAAGCTGCCTAAGAGTGTGATTAATTTGTAAGTGACTACACATTCCTTAAAGACGATATCTGTACAACATGAAGGGAAACAACACGAATTAGGCACTGAAAACATACCTAACATGAAAACACAACATATGTCTTCTTATATAGGTACTTAATTTCAAATTTAAAAAATGCTTTACATTTTAAATCATATAAAGGGGAATATTTTACAAATAAATACAAAACTTACTTAAAGAGGAAAATTATATCAAAGAACACTAAACATTTAAAGTAAGCATCCAAAATTACTCCAAAATAATTACCTGGGTCCCACTAAAAGCAGATAATGTGTATATATATATATATATATATAGCTTATTGAAGCTTTCCCCACACTTCTCCAAACTCTAAAAAGAATCATTACGTTTGTCAGGTATTTGGGGGGGAAAGGAAACTTATAATATTGCAAGTGACAGATGTCAAGACTCATGAATATCTAATTATTCATAACTTAGACATTCTAGACTCTCATCCAGGAATATATATGTACTTTAATGTTATCCCTGTGACCCATTTAGAAAAAAAAAAACTTTATAGGAATGAGAGGAATGTATCAAGAGGATACACCTACTTTAACTGACTTTTATAACAAATGCTACTTTATAATTTTATGCTCCCAAATAATATTTTGACTATATTTACTAGTTAAGATTCTAGTTTAACAATGACAAATTTATAAGAATCTGAAAATTAGATAAATTATATGTTATACAAAAGGGGAACCATGGAATAAGAATAAAATGACATGAATTTTAAGACTTGATTACTTGCAATATGTAACCTTAGGCAATATTTCTTTTCCTTACTTATAATATAACAATAACTTATCATATCTAGACATCATTCCAAATGCCTATTAAAATGTTTAGTTTTTGCAAACACCTGGTGTGATAATGAACTTTCTGTGTCCCTGTGACTGGCTGGAATTCTCAGTGGCGTGGTAGCTAAGATCTAGTAATGCCACACGATGGGACTGCCTCAAGAGTATGGTCAATGCAGACACACCTGGAAAACTTCCATACTGTTGACCGGATCAGGTTTTAAGCATCAAAAGACCCAAAACAAAAAATATTAATGCGAGTGACGGGGCTCGGGGTGGAGACCCAAAACCCATCTGCAGATAATTGGACATCCCCTCACAGAAGGGTCACAAGGAAGAGACAAGCCAGCCAGGGTGCAGTAAGTATAGTGCTGATGAAACACCACACAACATCCATCTAGTTCTTTAGTGCTTCCTCCCCCCTACCATCATGACCCTACTTCTACCTTACAAGTCTGGCTAGAGCCCAGTTCTACATTATAAGTCTGGTTAGACCGGCATGTACACTGGTAAGATAAGCGCTCTGACACACAGAATCCAGGACAGATACCCTACCCTCACCCCCAGGAACAATCATGGGAGTAATAATTATACCATGAGGGTAGGGGGAAGGTGGGAGGAGCGGGGACAAAGGAGGAACTGATCACAATGATTGACATATAACCCACACGCCCCCACCCCCAGGGGGATGAACAACAAAAGCGTGGGTAAAGGGAGATAGCAGATGGTGTAAGTTATGAAAACAATAATAATTTACAATTTATGAAGGGGTCATGAGGGTGGGAGGGTGGGGGAGGTAGGGGAAAAGAGGAGCTGATATGAATGGCTCAAGTAGAAAGAACATGACTGATGGAAACATGTGTACAAATATGCATGACACAATTGATGTTTGGATTGTTAGAAGAGCTGTAGGAGCCCCAGTAAAATGATCTATGAAAAAAAAAAAGAGGGATAAGCTCCCGTGCCTCTTGTTGGGACAGGACTGTGCATCTGGCTGGTTAACATCAAGTTCTTTATGACTGGAGCCAGGGCCCGCCATATGAACGGTTGGTATTGGGAGTCGGGTCAGAGGCCTGCCATAGGACCTGTCAAACTTGGATGCATTTGCCTCTGCAGCCACAAGCCTCCTATCTTTCAGATGACCTTCTGTCCATCAGTCCCTGAAGTTATCTGAGTCAAAGAGCAGCCTCTAGCCCAGCGGTTCTCAACCTTCCTAATGCCACAACCCTTTAATACACTTCCTCATGTTGTGGTCACCCCCAACCATAACATTATTTTCATTGCTACTTCATAACTGTAATTTTGCTACTGTTATGAATCTGGTGACCCCTGTGAAGGGGTCGTTCAACCCCCAAGGGGGTCGCAACCCACAGGTTGAGAACCGCTGCCTAGCCTAACATCTGACACAGACTTGGAACATTGGCCATATTTGGAACTTCTCATCTTTATAATGGTGTGAGTGATTTTCTTGACACAAACCTATCATCTATCTATCTATCTATCTATCTATCTATCTATCTATCTATCTATCTATCCATCCATCCATCCATCCATCCATCCATCCATCCATCC
>NW_022103903.1:3695593-3777687 GCF_000313985.2 Echinops telfairi
ATCTATCTATCTATCTATCTATCCATCCATCCATCCATCCATCCATCCATCCATCCATCCATCCATCCATCTATCTATCTATCTATCTATCTATCAATCATCTATCATCTATCTATCTATACACATACACACACATGTAAATTCAGACCCAGGAAAGTTTGTCTGGTGGCATGTTGGGATGCTCACCACAAGGTGGGCACTTTGAAACTCCCACTGCTTGTCCTGAGAAAGATGAGGCCGTCTACTTCTGTAAACATTGACAGTCTCGAAACTCCCAGGGGAAGTTCTCTTTAGTCCTTTAGTGTTTCAGAGTCAGAATGGCAGTGAGTTTGGTTTGGTTATATATACATATGTGAACTTCACTCACCTTGCTTCTTGAGAGAACCCAGTCTGAGACACCTGGTAATACTGGTAGTATCGTAAGGGCCATTTTTCAGTAAAGAAGGTAAAATGCGGAAAGATTAAACAATGTGCCTAAGCTGACACAGCTGTGCAGTAGAGCACCCAGGATCCGGATCGGAGCTGGCTGACTCCACACCAGAGCGCTTCACAAGGACGCATGCTGCTTGGACATGACCCGTGTACGCAAGAATAAGGAGCTCTGCAGTTTGCTTCACTAAGTGAACGTGCGCTGTGCACACAAATGTCACAAGCATACAGACTTACGTGCGAGTGAACACGGAACAGGACACAAGGATACGCATTCTCTGATTTGAGCATTAGCTGCATGTTAATTACAAGTACAGGAAGGAGTAATTAGACTGATTCTTGGTTTCGTTGCTTGGTCACTAGAACACTGATGAAAACATTAGGGGGCGGGGGAATAAAAGGTGCGTCGGGATTTTTAAGTCGGAGAATTTGCAGGCAATGCCTTGAAGAAGACAGCAAGATAGCCAGGTACAAATCTCAGACTATCTAGGTTTAGTGCTTATCACAGTAATGAATGGAAGGTTGGATTTTTAAAATACTGATTTGGGAATTAGCTACATAAAAGAGGTAGTCAAAGCCTAGGAGCAGATGAGCTTTCTGAGAAAGAATAGGGAAAAAAACAACAACAAACAAACAAACAAAGAGAGCACTCGAGGAAATATGCATAGTCTAGCTGACAGATGAAAGAAGTCAGTGATGAACAGAAAAAAAAAACAACAGTAGGGAGGCGAGCAAGGGGAGGGGTGAATAGAGTTCAGGGAGTAGGTACAGAGATCCGGGCACCAATGACGGCCTGGGAAACAAGATTTCCTGGACAACAGGCAATAGGTACAGTTTGAAAGCTGGGTAGGGTATGGGGAAACAAAGTTAGCACACAGAATGACAGAATCAATTTTCGCAAAGGAGAGAGAACACAAATAAAATAGTAGTTAGCTTTATAGGTTAGTAAGTGCTGAAAAATAAAATCCAATCCCACTTCTCTAATACCAAATATAGGTTGATTGATTCAAGCCAAAGTATTATCAATTCTGCTTCCCTCTGTTCTACTTTTGACATCAGCTGCACAGGCAGCTTTTTGTCCTCTGATCCTAATCACCCGGGGCTGCGTCAGACCTCACTAGTTAAATGATAGTCTATCAGACCGTCCCAAGACTTCAGATGACATTTAGAGGCTTGGGAACCCCATGAAACCCTCATTTTTGACCAGTTGGCTCCAAATGAGCAGTTTTCCCATTAACCCTTCAGCTTGCCAAGCCTGGGCTTGGGACTCCCAGAGTTCTCTCTCTTACTTCTGAGGTGCTCCCTGGCTTCCTTGGCGTCTGTAATTCCTACGACGACGCTGCCAAAGAAAGAATTTGATGCTGAATATCTTACTGTGAGAGTATATATCTTAGCTTGAGGAGCCCTGGTGGTGTAGTGGGTAGAGTTAGGTAGGGTTGGTGTTGCGGTGTAAAATTGGGCAACTAACCACGCATTCAGCAGTTTGAAACCACCAGTCCCTTGAGGCTTTCGATTCATAAAGTTTTCCAGTTTTGGAAACCCGCTGGGGCAGGCCTACTCTGCCCTGAAGGTTGCTATGAGTCAGAATTAACTTGGTGGCAATATGGTGGGTTTTTTTTTTCCCCTTCATTTTCATTTTAAAAATCTTGCTTTCACTTGGAGGTGTTCTTATTCATGAAACCAAATAGTCACTCTATATAAATTACTGCCTAAAATTGCATCCAAAGTTGAAATTCTTTCTTTCCTGTGAGATGCCAGGAGGAGTAAAGCAGGATTTCAAAAGCTATGGCTAAATGGAAGGGCGGAAGCCATCATGTGACCTGATAGCACCTGATCTATATTAAAGAGGGAGGGCAGGATTCAGGCGTGTTAAGATCACCCAGTGGTTAAACTTCTAGATGTCTCCCTCCTCTTCTCCTTGTGTGCCTCATTGCACCCTGAAGCTTCTTGAAGCCATTTGCTTTCTCTGGAATCAAAATGGTCTTTCTATATACTTACAGAATGGCTGCCCAAGGGAAACTTTATCCTCGTATTTCATTGCATTTGATTATTTTTAACAACTTAAATAATTCATGGAACACACTGGTTTAGTATAGAAATATCTACCACTTAAGAGACACATAGAGAGAAGTCTAGGAAGCTTCTCCACCCAGAACTTTCATGTCCCCAAAAGGCCTGCACGACCTTCCCAGATGCATCCAAATCTTTCACTGACCAAATGCCCATGCCACTTCTTGACCAGGGCCTGTAGTCAGACCTTACTCTACTGGTGGGACTGGTGCAAACACGCCTTCTCCTCCACAATGGCCAGGCTTTCTTGCTTGGCTATCCCCACTCAACTCACTTCATTGGATAAACCTTCAGGTTCAGGCTGGGGCCTCATCAGACACTTTAGTTGCTAATGGAATTCTAAAACCCTAGAAGCTATTTATCAGGAACCAGGGACCATAAGAACCAAATCATTAGGAAAACTTACATTTTTTACCCCAAAGTAGCCTACACTAATCCCTCAGTTATCAAGGTGGGCAGTTAAAAATATCAGGTCATTATGCAAAGCTGGTGTGAAACAAAGAGTTCGGGGTCATGGCCTATCTTTGGTGCCAGTGCCTGTCTTCTTGATCTCTCGCCTCCCATTGTGTGTGACTGGTCCGTCTTGGGGAAACAAATCCTCTATCTCCATCACACCAGCCCCCACCACCATGGAGCACACGGAGGCTGGTGGGGGCGGTGCTCAGGTTCTATCTGTTATCCATCATCTCTTGCCTGGGGTGGAGACCTCCCCCATTATTTTCCCCCTTCCTCTCACTGACTGCCCTGGGCAGGGACCCGACTGATCCTATGACACCTATTTCCCACCATCCATCCTGGGTAGGAACTTTCCTTTTCCCCTGGCCCTCAAGCCTGTGTACCCTCTACACCTGATTATTTCCATCCCATATTGCGTCCCTGATCGCCTTGGCACCTTCAGGACCTCTGCCACTTGGAGGACTAGGTTGTGCCTCACCCATTACATGGAATTTTCAATTGCCCATATGAATATGCAAGCAGGAAAAACGAAGGTGCAAGACTGCAGCAGAACTGATGTATTTAAATTATGGTGTTGATGAAGAACACTGCATGTACCATGGAAGGTAAAAGGACAGACAACCATGGCTCTGAGAAAGCACAGCTAGAATGCGCCTTAGGAGTCAGGTTGGCAAGACTTTGTATCTCCTGGTCTTTGAAAATATTATCAGGACCTGACCAGTCCTTGCAAAAGGACACCATGTTTACTGGAGCCATCAGAAAAGGAGAAGACCCTGAATAAGACGTATCGACACAATGGCTATAGCAATGGATTCACACATGGTAACTATTGTGAGGATGATGTAGGACCAGGCAGTGTGTCATTCTGTGGGGCACAGTGCCCTGTGAGTTTGGAACTAACTCACCTGCACCTAACAACAATAGAGCAGGAGACATTTATTGTTTAATTAAGAACAAAAACAAGTTAGGGATTGCAAATGTAAGTCATAAATTGCAGAGGAAACTTAAGAATCAGAAAACAGCATTTTATTCCTGCTAACTGTAAAATTTAAAGAAATTAAAAAATATTCTATCTTAACTCATTCACAATTATATCTACTTTCTTCAATTAGTCTTTCCAAGAACAAACAAAAAATAACTTATGAAAATATTCTTAACTCAAGAGACAAAGGTTTTGAATATCCACGGTTATATAGATAGAAATTGATCTCAGGAAACAAGAGTCTGTTTATACAAATGCATTTCAATTTATTCAATGTTATTTTTATAATGACTACATTATGCTCTTGCTAAGATAATAATTTCAAAATATACATATTTTAGATATCTATCCAATTAAATATGTGCCCTTAAAGTCAACTGATTATAGTTAAAGAGATTTTCATGTCTTTTTCTCAAAAAAAAAGAATTGGTGTCTGTAGGAAAGAAAATTAGAATAAGCTCTTTATCTTAAACTGCTGGCCTTTGCTATTATATTTGCTCAGGCAACTCTTGCCCCCTTTTGTCAGGGGCAGTGTATAATGGACAGAGAGGAAGCACAAGGGAAAGAGTAATCACGTTGGGAGTAGGCTGGCTGTCACTGACAACTTTTCCCTCCACATTCAAAACAGTAAAACTTCAACTTTTCAATTTTCAGCTACTTCAGGGAGAATGTACTGTCATGTTAATATCATTGGAAAGAAGAATCAGAGGGCAAAGGCTTTGTGTTTATTTTATACACTAAAACAATTAGCTACTGGGACTGGCCAAGCTCAGACTAAAATCTTACCCCACTGCCCTAAAATTAGAATCTACAGAGCAAACCAGAAAATGGAAGCAACTCTATTTGGAAGATTTGCTTGAGTTAAACAAATCTAGTGGGCACAACCTGTGTGAGAGGTCCAGATATAACAATACATAATATATTGTCTCTCCACTGCCAGGTGGCACAGAGCAGTACCACTATCTGGGGACAAAATGAGCAATGGGTTCTGGGTGGGAAGTGCAGGATTGCACCTCATGTGATTTCCCCACAGGAGAGTGTGTAATCACATTTGCAATGAAGTGGTGTGCACAGAATATGGACTGGGTAGGAGAAGGGAGAGTGGAGGAAGGCAGCAGGAGGAGATCCCAAGGGAAGTAGGAACCAAGGAACAGGGAAGAAGCCTGACAATAGAACAGAACTGCTCACCAGCAGAGGCCCTGGACAGCTGGGCAGGTGGCATTCACACACCCCTTGGGTTAGGTTGGGGCCTGGTCAGGATCACCAGCTGCACTCAGTGGGGGATGGCCTGGTGCTAATGCCAGAGATGAGGTGAGCACAGTCCATTCATCCCGATGATCAGCGATGTGCTCTTCCAACCCCTGCAGTCAACCTGCTGACTGGCTGTGAACCCCCTTGCTGCAAGTCCCCCATCCCCCACCCGGCCCCCCAGCAATCAGTGTCCATGAACCTTGTGTCACCACTCCACCCACAGGCAGGGCCTCCAGACCAACCTGGGTCTTTGCATCTTGCACCATCAGTGGATCTCTAGGATGGATTTCCACAGACTGAAATTACTTGGTGAGATTTAAAAACAACAAACAAACAAAAACAAGAAAACTACTATTGTTGAGCCCTGCTCAACGATTTTGGCTTAACTGGTTAAGGCTGGGGTTTCAGTAGTCCAAGGTACCCCAAGTATTTCTCACATCCCTTCTGTAACTCCAGACCAATGTCACACTCATAATAGGTTCTCATTAAATGCCAGCTAAAATTCAGTGTGTCATGAATCAAACCGGGGCCATTCCTTTTAAATCGATTGCCACTTAAAATATGTGCACATTTGGGTCTCTAAGCATTTTAACAGGGTTTCAAGCCATTTACAACTGCTCATGTGAGAATTGTGCTGTTTTTCACAGCTCCGTTTTATAGTCTTCTCCTAGCCATCTTAGTATATTCAGTAAACTTGCCTCAACAAGCTAACAGAAAATGCCAAAAATTAGCACTCCCACTGTTCAAGAGAACATATTTTGTCTTCCTCTAACTGCTTCAATTCCACCACTTAGCAGGAAGACATTTAAATTTTTATTGTATTCCTATCTATCAGAAAAGAGAAAAGAACATACAAGTTTGACACCAAGCTATCACAGATGGAAGATGTGAAGTAAGATCACACATTTTTACACTGAAGCACAATGTTGCTGTCAATAAATGCAAGCTGACAGGGGACAAGATCCATCTAGCGTTCCCTGGGGCTTTATGCAGAATAGAAACTATTCTAAAAACAGTCCCACCAAATTTTCAAATGTCAAGATACAATGTAATCATATTAAGAAAACTCTTTTCAAATTTAGTAATGCCAATTTCACAATATTGCTGAGAGAGGAAATTGCCAGGTGGTAATTAGGTCTTTTTCTCTACAGGTATCATTCATTACAGAAACCTGAAAAACACCATTCTAATGAAATTAAACAAGAAAGCAGTCAAAACATATGTACAAATACCAAATGACCCTCATCATAAACAAACACTTAATTTACTCTTGTTATGATTTCAGTTTTTATCTACTTAGATTAAGTCATACAAGAAAAGTTGAAACAGTTTCTGGTTTCAATTGTTTTCATCAATTGAAAAAAAATATGTTTTAGAAAGTTTCTTAGAAAAACTCTCTGCTTGCCTATGATATTAGAAGTTCAAGTCCGGGCTACGGGGCATTTATTATGGACTCCTACATAGCTTAATCTCCTCAAAGATCTTAACTTCCTCCCAATTCTTCCTAATGTACTCTCTAGAATGTGTAAGTGAATAATTTCCTTTATATCATCTGTGCAATCGTGTAATACTGTCTTTATTTCATTGAAATAAAGATACCTTTACTACGGAACACCTGGGTAATCCCTGAGACTAGCTGAATGTTGGCTTTTCCAATCGCTCACAAGCACCTTAGTGAAATCACAGCAGCAGCAGCAGCAGCAACATCACTGGGGATTTTTTTTGTTTTTTGTTTAGCATTCCCAAAGAAGGTCACACCAATTCTATCACATTCCCTAGGGAAGCTTTAGAGACATCAGTATTATGCTACCTAAATACTGGATAATTCTAATAAGAAGACAATTTAGAGAAACACTAATTTATTGGTTCTTTTTTTAATTGAATAATTTACATTTATAAATGCATTTTGCAAAAGTCTATTTTTAAAGTCTACAGCTTAATTTCTATTGTATTTTTGGGTATCAGTGAGGAGACGAGCCAGTCAGGGTGTGATGTAGCAACGATGCAAAATACAACTTTCCTCTGGTTCCTAAATGCTTCCTCTCTCCCCACTATCATGATCCCAATTCTACCTTGCAAGTTTTGCTAGACCAGAGGATGTACACTGGTACAGATAGGAACTGGAAACACAGGGAATCCAGGGCGGATGATCCCTTCAGGACCAGTGGTGTGAGTGGCGATACTGGGAGGGTAGAGGGAGGGTGGGTCGGAAAGGGGGAACCGATTACAAGGATCTACATGTAACATCCTCCCTGGGGGACAGACAACAGAAAAGTGGGTGAAGGGAGATATTGGACAGGGCAAGATATGACAAAATGATAATTTTTAAATTGTCAAGGGTTCGTGAGGGAGAGGGGAGCAGGGAGGGAGGGGAAAAATGAGGCTTAAGTGGAGAGCAAATGTTTTGAGAATGATGAGGGCAATGAATGTACAAATATGCTTTACACAATTGATGTATGTATGGCTTGTGATAAGAATTGTATAGACCCTAATAAAATGAGTTAAAAAATTATTGATTTATTATACTACTTATTTTCTAAGATATCCAAAGCTCTTGCCACTTACCTGGCAGGAGTTTGATGAGTCAGAAGCTATTTTAGGGGAACCAATTTGGAGTTTATGCTAAGTGCCTAACGTGTTTGGTTGTAACTAAAAGTTTGGAGATACAGATCTACCCAAAGGTATCCTGGACGAAATGCCTGGTGTTCTACATCTGAAAAAGCAGCCATTGAACAGTCTATGAGGTCAGATCTACTCTGCCACACAAGGAGTCACTATGAATTAAAATATAGTCAATGGCAACTGATTTTTGCTAACTCCAATCTTTAACCATGGCCTTCTAGGAAAAAAAAAAGAATCTCATAACTAAGACTACTGATGCACCATTTTGATCATGATTAAAATCTCAACTGACTACGTAATATGTCTTAAGACATTTTTTTATGGTTCTCTTGCATTTTTACTCTTAGAGAAATTAATTGCATACTTTCTACTCCTTTCTACCCCCCGAAAATATCTCACTCTTTCCTATATTTATCATCACATTAAGATCTCACACCCTACCTTACTGAGAATTAAAAACAAAACAAAAACAAACACACAAAAGCAATCATCATAAACTTTCTCTGCTTCACACAATTTCACTTACAATTAGCCTTTTGATAGGCTGGGTTATCTAGAGAAGCAAACCAGTGACTCATCTATGTGAATGTATACGGAAAGACTTAGATCAAGAAATGTTTCACACAGTTGTAGAATTAGGTAAGTCCAGTTCGGTTCAAGTCCATGGGACAGATACATGACGCAGGCTTCTCCTGACTCCTGTAGCTGCAGGGGCTGACACACAGGAAGCAGGAAGATGAAGCTGGAAAGCCACAGGCTAGTAGACAGCAGTTGAAGCAAAGTAGACTAACAAGATGTAGGATCCAATTCTAGCAGTAGAAGTGAGATAGCTTCCACACAGTGCCAACTTAAGTTAAGAGCAGGCTACACATAGACTGGAACCTCCCTCAATGTAGCATCAAGGCTGTGACCAGGTTAAGGAGGCATCTTGGAGGCACTGTGGGGTTTCTAATGACTGGATAAGCAGCATAAAACCACCAGGTGCTCCTAGGGAAAGATGAGGCTTTCTACACCCACGAAGAGTTACAATCTTGGAAATCCACAGGGGCAGGTCTACAGGGTGGAGTGAGACAGAATCCATTTGTTGGACGTGAGTTTGATTTGTGAGTGATTCTCCCTGTAACTATTTGGCTTCTTGACAAAAGATCCTATCAGGGAGTTTTCCACATTATGTTAGATCCTATCAGGGGTGAATCCTCGACCCCCTGAGTGGACATAAAACCCATCATAAGCCTGTACCTGGACCCTTTCTAGGGAGAAGGCACATCTCTGTGGGTCAGTATTACTCTTTCCACTTGTAGTTTGCTTTGTCAAGCAGTCCCTTGTTTCTTTTTAATGATTTTATTGGGGGCTCATACAATTCTTATCACAATCCATACATCCATCCATTGTGTCAAGCACATATGTACATTTGCTGCCCTCATCATTCTCAAAAGATTTGGCTTCTACTTTAGCCCTTAATATCAGTTGCTCATTTCCCCCCTCCCCCCCCCCCCCCATGAACCCTTCATAATTTATTATAAATAATTCATAAATTTTTATAGTTTTGTCATAAGTTACCCTGTCTGATGTTTCCCTCCACCCTCTTCTCTGCTGTCCTTCCCCCAGGGAGGAGGCAATACTTAGATTCTTGTAATCAGTTCCCCCTTTCTACCCCACATTCCCTTCACCCTCCAGGCATCACCTCTCTCACCACTGGTCCTGAACGAGTCATCTATCCTGGATTCCTATGTTTCCAGTTGGTATCTGTACCAATGTGCATCCTCTGGTCTAGTCAGATTTATAAGGTAGAATTGGGATCATGATAGTGGGGGTGGGGGGAGGAAGTATTTAAGAACTAGAGGAAAGTTATATATTTCATCGTTGCTACCCTGCACCCTGATTAGCTCGTCTCTTCCCCACAGCCCTTCAGTAAGGGGGTGTTCAGTTGCCTACCGATGGACTTTGAGTCTCCACTGTGCACTCACCCACCTTGACAATAATATGATTTTTTGTTCTTTGATGCTTGATACCTGATCCCTTCAACAGCTCATGGTCACACATTCTGGTATGCTTCTTCCCTGTTGCTTCTGAGCTAGTTGACCGCTTGTTTATCTTCAAGCCTTTAAGACCCCAGACACTATATCTTTTGATAGCCGGGCGCCATCAGCTTTCTTCACCACCTTTGCTTATGCACACGTTTTACTTCAGTGATCATATCAGGAAGTTGGGCACCCGCTGATCTGATTTTTAGTTCTTTGATGTCTGATAACTGGTCCCTTCCGCACCTCGTGGTCAGACAGGCAGTCCCTTTTATTTCTTCATCAACCTTACTTCTGCTGTGGAATTACCCTCTTTAAATAAGTCCCATGAACAAAAAGGTTTCTTATATTTAGTAATAAAACAAATCCCCTGTGATTCGACATCTACTCCAGCTATCACCTTATTTATCTTCTCCCTTCCTTACTATAAATAAGCATGGGGGGCATGTCTGGCCTCCTCAGACTTTATAAGGGGGGGGGGGGGAGAATCAAAATCAAGATTTGCCGCAGACTGAATTCTATGAGGTAGAGGTCAAACTTACTTCATCTTTCAACCATCCCCCTCCTTCTCACCCCCCCCCTTCAACCTTCTTAACCAACTGACACCAAGTGTCCCCACAAAGCAAAGCAAAGCAAAGCAAAGCAAAACAAAACAAAACAAACTCATTGATACCAGGTTGACTCTGACTCATAGCTACCCTATAGGACAGGGTAAAATTATCCTTATGAGTTTCTGAACCTTCAACTGTTTAAGGGATTAAAAAGCCCTGTCTTTCTCCTGTGGAGCAGCTGGTAGGTTCAAACTGCTGACCTTGCAGTTATCTGTCTAAAGTTTAACAACTACACCACCCTCCATAGGCATTCTCCCCACCCAACCCTGAAAGAAAGGCTTACACATTGAATTCCACAATTCATTGCAATGGCCATACAGAATTCACAGACAATGTTCATGACAATGAGGTCATCCGGGAAGTTAACAGGATACAGTTTGAGATCAGAAATGCTCAGGACGCAGCAGTTCTACAGTCAGGAATGCCTCTTCTCAGCCAAGCACATAGGTACATCTCTCTCTCTGACCCAAAGACATGCAAAAAGATGGCCCATTGGCCTCTCACTGCTCAGGCACTGTTACAAAGCTCTTTTTTAAAAAACCACTGCTGATAGGACACTCCGCTATTCCATGACTTCAGCATGAAGGCATTCACTTTTAGCTCCATGAGTCAGCAAATCTACCTTCCCTGATTAAATGGCTATTCCACATGAGGCTCCTAAATGAACACACTCAATTTTCTCACTCAGTGGACCAGGAAGCCGATCACTCTGCCTCATGCTTTTGTTGCTGCTGTTCTTAAGCTACCACTGCAGTTCTGTCTCCTGGCTTACCAAGATCCAGTGCACAGGGACCTTGAGGTACAAAGGGCACACTCTGCTCCTGGCTCTTTTATCTTGATGGTAGTGCAATTGTCTAAAACTGCTCCTATTGTGGCCCATTTAAAACTCAACAGGATGACAAACTCACCAATCTCCTTGTTAGATTTCTATACACTGTGTGTGCACAGTCCTATCACATCATTTGGTGGGAGTTAAAAAGACTATATCAAAGAAAACTTTAAAAAGTTTTAAAAAAGTTGTCTCTTCTACTTTACTCCAATCTGACTTCTACCCTCACCATTTTCTCAAAATTATCCTGTCTTATTCACCACAGGATACTTATTTGTGCTCATTTTATTCAGCCCCTTGGCACCAGTGAGCATGGGCTACCATTCATCATTTTCTAGGTTTCCAGGATCATGCATTCATCATGATCAATGGAGAAAAGGTGGAAGTTGTCAAGGATACTGTCATGCATGCATCCACAATCAATGTACATGTGAGCAACAGTAATGAGAGTAAAATACATATTGCATTAGGTAAATCTGCTGCAAAAGACCTCATTAGAGTACTGCAAAGCAAGGATGTTGCTTTGAGTACTAAAGTGAACCTGACTTAAGCCATGGCGTTTTTGACAGCTTCACATGCTTACCACAGATGTGCATTGAATAAGGAAGACTGAAGAATCAATATGCTCGAATCATGTTGCTGGAGAATACTGAAAGTGCCATAGACTTCTAAAAGAACAAAATTTTAATTGATATGATATTCGTGAGATTGTTCTATAGTTTGAGTGTTCGGTTGGGTCTCCTTCCTTTGGGATGTGTACAAATATGGATTTCTTCCAGTTATGCAGCCAAGTAACTGTCTTCCAGATTTCCAGGCATGGGCAGGTAAGTGCTTCCAGAACCTCATCAGCTTGCTGAAACAGTTCACTGGGTATTCCAGTAATCTCCGGAGCCCTGTTCTTCCAGAACCTCATCAGCTTGCTGAAACAGTTCACTGGGTATTCCAGTAATCTCTGGAGCCCTGTTCTTCCAAGTGAGCAGCTGAGTCCTTATTCATTGTTTGCTCTTAGTCTGGAAGCTCTGCTGAAATCTTTTCACTTCGGCTGATGGCATTCGGCATACCAGTGACATAGTTTCCAACGTCACAGCAATCACAATCTACCGTAGTAGGACAAACTGACAGCTAAGTCCTGGTTTCCTTGTTTAGTTCTCCAAATATTGGTGTGTCTTTGGGTTCTTCCCTGAACCTTGTTTTCTTTTGGGTCCTGATTCTCAAATTTAAAGTTAAGATCTATTACCCAATTGACTTTATTAGTGTTATGCCCCTAGCTATATTCATATGCTGAGATCTTTCCATTTTTATTTTTCTAGCCTTTATAACGTGTGATAGTTAAGGGTTTTTTGTTTTTGTTTTTTTTGCCAGCTTGGCTTGGCTAAGATTCCTACTTTGGCAGCCGTACTCTCCCCGATGTGATATAATATAATGTAATCAACTCCGTGATAGGCTCTGTTGCGATCAGTTGTAGGAAGACTGGGGGTAGGGGGTGTATTATCCCTTTTAATCAGTTCTCAACCCTGATACAATTGGAAAGAAGTTTCATCAGGGGTTTGGCCTACTCATATAAATTGATGCTGTATAGATTATGCATATCGAGAACAAACCAAAACACCTTAATGTCAAACCAAAACAGCTCCTCTCACTGCTACTGAGCCAATGTCGACTCATGGTGACCCTGCAGGACAGAGTAGAGGCGCCCCAATAGGCTTCCAAGACTGTAACTCTTTACAGGAATAGAAGCCCTGTCTTTCTCCCTTTGAGTAGTTGGTGGTTTTAAACTGTGGAATGCAGTTAGCAGCCCAACATGTAACTGCTATGCCACCAGGGCTTCTTTTAATACCATAAGCCTTTCAGTATTTTCCCAGTGATTATGTGCATGCATAGTTACAGGAACTGAGTAACGATTTAAAAAAGGGATACTAGACTATTTGCATGTAACTGGTTTTAGAAAAAAAAGCTATGCTAAAGGTAGAATGTTGTCTCAATTCGCTCACTGGTTTTCTGTGGCATTTATAATGGTATATTAAAAATAATGTTTAATGTTTGGAGGGCACTAATTAATGGTAACTCCAGTAATAAAGATAAGCAGCAAGTAAACAATTTTAAAAAGCAATTTTAAATGTAGGTTATTGAAAATGAATCTTACTGGTGATGCTGTTGGGTAAGCTAACTGCTCACTGCAAGGTTGGTGATTCCAACCTACTAGCTGCTCTGCAGAAGAAACTTGAAGTGAAAGATTTAAAGTCTCAGAAACCCTCTATATGGTCACTGTGTTGGATAGGGTTCTAAGCCAGCGGACTTTATTTTATGGTTTTCAAAACTAAGATAAGAGGGCAGGTAAGCTGCAAAATAATGCTATTCAGAAGACATTAAAATCATAAAAGTAATAGATAGCATTATTTAAATGCTAATGAATATATATTTTACATAATTGTTCTGTCATTCCTGTGATAATGTACTCTAGTTAATGGAGCAAAGGAACAGAGTTATGCACGCCCTGTCTTTTTACAAGCATGTCCTGACTTATTGTTAGGCGCTGTGTTTCTGCTCCTGACTCAGAATGACACCATGCACTACAGAAAGAAACACTGCCTGGTCCTGCATCCTATTCAAAATTGTTGTTTGTTGCGGCTTCTGTGTTAGATCAGCGTCTTGAAGGTGTTCCTCTCTTTTACTGAACTTCCACTTTTCCAAGCACGGGTCCGATAACATAAGCATTTGTATATAAATAACTAGCACTTGGATTCTGTTTGCCAGAACTTGAACTTACCAGGCTGAGAGGGAGCCTGGGGGATGTGCTCACTATTCTCTCCAGCTATGTGTGCCGTGAACACTTTGAGCAGCTGTACTGAAAGAGAACACGAGTCGTCATAGGCACAGCTCTCAGACAGTAGGTGGACTCTCCACAAATCATATATGCCACATTAGAACGCACTTAACAAAAGATAATTGCTTTTAAAATCCCATTCTTAGAAATCAAATACTTATCATTTTTCTTTGCTTCCTTTTATCTCATAAAACCAAAACCTACATGGTTTAAAGGGGGAACCGATTACAAGGATCTACATGTGACCTCCTCCCTGGGGGACAGACAACAGAAAAGTGGGTGAAGGGAGACGTCGGACAGGGCAAGATATGATAAAATAATAATATATAAATTATCAAGGGCTCATGAGGGAGAAGGGAGCAGGGAAGGAGGGGAAAAAATGAGGATCTGATGCCAGGAGCTTAGGTGGAGAGCGGATGTTTTGTGAATGATGAGGGCAATGAATGTACAAATATGCTTTACACAATTGATGCATGTATGAATTGTGATAAGAGTTGTATGAGCCTCTAATAAAAACGATTAAAAAAATAAAATATAAGAATGGCTAGGTGGTTTCCCTATGAATGTTCTAATTAAGCATGCCATCAAAGTTTTATATAATACACATACAAGCTTTTAAGCACATAATTTTTATTTTACGAAATTTTAAGTTATAGAGGAGTGGCACTGCTTGCTGAAAGTCTCCTGATCTTTAGTTCATATCCCAGAACTCAAAATGTGTCTCTTGACTAACAGGCTGTGATTGTTCTCATAGAATTACAGGTATTCCTTGTACATGCGGTGTGGGGTATAGGATAAAATGTTTGCAGATGAGATACTCCCCCGTGACTGGGAGAGGATGGAACCACTCTGATAGCATTCATACAGACTTGTCGAGCTGCAGCTACATGCCTTCTAGCAGATTAGACTCACAGTGACCTACGTGCAATAGAAGGAACACTGCCCTGTCCTGAGTCATACAAGGTCTGCGCCCATTGTCTCTGTCTCTTTTGAGTCTCTTTTATTGAGGGTCTTCCATGCTGTTGAACGTCTTCCTCTTTTTCACTACTTCTCTGCTTTACAAGCATGATTCTGTGTATAAGGACAGGTCATTCCCCATAACAGGTCTAAAGTACGTGAGACAAAATTTCACAGCATCGTTTCTCAGGAATATTCTGCCTGTACTTCTTCCAAGACAGAACTGTTCTTTCATCTGGAAGTCCATGGTATTTAATAAACTTTGCAAACACTGTAATTCAAAAACATCATTTCTTTGGTGATTTTTTCCCCCCATTTTCCAGATTTCCTATGCTCATGAGATGACTGAAAATACTACATTTTAGGTCAGGTATGCCTTAGTCTTCAAAGTGATATCTTTGCTTTTAACACTTTAGAATAGGGATGGGAAATCTTTCTTCAATAGGAGGCCATATAGATAAGTATCACATTAGTCATAAGCCATACTGGTCAAACATTTAATTAACCCCCCCTGACGTGATGGCTGGAACTGCCTCTTTGGTCAGGCGTGTGATGTTAGCTGGTACTGATGATTTCACAGACCTTACAGCAGTGCAGGGGCAGGATGCTCCCCATCATTCCTACTTTAATGAGATCATTTGTAGTAGAATTGCCCCATGCAATATGTTGTTTGATTTCCTGACTGCAGCCTCCACGGATGTTGATTATGGATCTATGTAAAGTGAAATCCTTGACACTTAATTTTTTTCTCTATATAACATGTGCACTGGTGAAGTTGCTAAATTTTTGTTTTCTTTATGTTAGGTGTAATCAATACTGAAGATTATAGTCTTTTTATCAATAATTCCTTCAAGCCCTAGTCACATTCGGCAAGAAAGGTTGTATTTGCTACATATGATGATTGTTAATGAGCCTTCCTTTATTCCTGATGTAGCATTGTTCTGCACATCATCTAGCTCCTCAGATTATTTGTTCAACATGCAGAATGGATAAATATGGTGGAAATACACATCCTTGATGCAGTAAAAGTTTACTTGAATGTGATAATATCAATATTATTAGATAATTTCTGCATATAGTTGTATCTCCTTTCTTTGCAATCAGAACAAAATGGATTTATTTCAGTCAGTTGGCTAGGCAGCCGTCTTATAAAGTAGCACAAATATTACTAGATGGAAATACTTTAAAATCATTCTGATATTTATGAAATCTGTGTTTAAAAGTTTGAATTTTGAATTGAGGTGCCCTTGAATTGATTCTGATGGCATATTATTCAGATAAGATCACCAGCCGATCATCTAAGGCACTTCTAGCCAAATTTTAAACATTTGCCAATGTAGGAACCACCAGTATTCGTACTAACAATTTTGTCCAAATTTCTCACTGCAAAACCAAACCCATCGCTATATAAGTCATCCCAACTTCTAGTCACTTTATCTGACAGAACAGAAGTGGCCCACAGGTTCCGGAGACCATAAATATAGGAAAAGACAGCCTCATCTTTTTCTCACAGAGTGGCTTGTAGTCAGAAGCACAACTATGTCACTGATCTCTATCTTTTAAAAATGCTTTCAAAATAAAATGAAACTCACAGCCATGGAGTCAATTACGACTCCAAGTAACTCCGTAGGATAGAGGAGACGTGTCCTTGGGCAGGGGAGCGGGGTTGAAGCTGTAAATCTGTATGAGAGTAGACAATTTCGTCTTTCTCCTGCTGAGCAGTCGGTATGATACTTCAATAATTTTTAAATTGAGAAACCCAAATCATTTATATTTTGAGACATGCCTAATATAATATGCTACATGAAAATTCAAATCAGAGGAAGGTAAGCTCATTGAAAGAGGTCTGCTATAGCACAATCCCCAAGAGGAAGAAAACGAAAAAAAAAGTCAAAGCAAACCTCCTGTTGCAAAAACACTTCTCACTTTGCTCGAGAGATCTTTTGAACACAACGAGCATGAACCTGACAACACGGAAAGTGATAAAGTGGCTCAAGTCACCGTGCATTTGGATGTAATGTTTTGTTTCATCTGTAAGTGAGGAAACAAAAGAAGATGACATCAAACCAAGGAGAAAACCAAACAACCCCCTTCTGAAAAAAAGGCTATACTATGAATCTAAATATGTCAGTCCCTGAAAAGGAAAAGTCTAGAAATAGTGTGGTTTTTTTTCTTTTAATTATTAAATAAGATACTTGATGGTTTGGTAGGAAGGAAAACATTCAGCATATCCCTTTCTCTGAAGTTCAGTTTTAGTGAAACGGGATTGTAATAAGATCTAACTTGCTCAGTACTTTTTAAAGTTTCCATCTTACATTCCTTTTGAAAGTAGACATTGGATATACAGAGTCAAATATTATGAACATTAAATTAAGTGATATATTTGGGTGTACTGTAGAAATTATAGAAATCTATGCCCACTTATGTGTTGGGCTGCTAACCACAAGGTCAGCGGTTTGAAATTACCATGTGCTCTCAGAGAGAAAGATGAAGCTTTCTGTTTCCATAAAGAGTTACAGCCTCAGAAACCCACAGAGGCAGTTCTACTCCAGATATCGGGTTGCTATTATGTCAGAATCAGCTCATTAGCAATGAGTTCAAATTTTTAAGATGCTGTCCCCACCCCCACCAGTCCTGGGGCTTTGGGGCTCGGCACAAGGGGAGACCCTCTGGGACATGGGGGTGCAGTGAATGTTGTGTCCCTTTGCTGGGCATGCCTGCACAGGAGGGGATGCTGGGCCCCTCTAGGGTTTCCCGTTGGGGCTCCAATACATTTCTTCCCTTTTGCTTAAAAAAAAAATTTTTTTTGAGCTGCCCACTTAAATTCTTTATATTAATACTTATTAAAACTTTGAAAATGAATGGTATATACACACAAGGAGAAACTTAGGAGAAGAAGGAGAATTAGGAATAGGAGAGTGGTGTTGAGTGAGTGGCTAAAAGGTTTCATGAACAACTGCCTAATTTGTCATGAGACTAGAACTGGCTGATGGCAGGCTACAATTACCAAACATTTTGATCAAAGATTCCATGAAAAAGCCTGATCAAAATCGAGAAAACTTAGAACAGAATTCAAATTCTTAGAAAATCTATACTTTATGGAGTCGTAGAAGGTGGATGGACCCCTAAAATAATTGCCCTGCGATAATGTTTAAACTTTAAATCAAAAACATCCCTTCAAGTCATCTTAAAACTCAACAACAGTTTAGCTTAACTAATAAAACAGGGCTGCCACATTCATTATGCTTCTGAAAAGGACCATTTATATGAAACAAAATTCCTCACAGCAGCTATGTGGGAATCTTAGGGGAGGCTATGAGTTTTGAGAATGAGAAAGGAACACCTTTAAAAAGGAGGGTAAACATATTCGCACAGCTCAAAGAATCCAATCAATGTTAAAAAATGCTACATGCAGAAACTGTTGAATTAGAGTATGATTAGTTCCATATATTGTCTACCATCAAACTGACCAATCCCATTACTATGACATCTATACTAATTCACAGCACCCCTTTAAGACAGAGGGGGAGAGCTGTAGAGGGCAGATCGCCTTATCTTTCTTGTATGGGTGGTTTCAGTCCAACACTATTTTACTTTTCAGATATTTAATGAAACCATTTGTTATTTTTTAAAATTTGTTAACAAATACTCCTTTTGTATACAATATGAAATGTTTTTAAGTTTCTCCCTAACCTCCAACATTCACAGCTTCTTATGCATTCTTGGAAACTTGCCTGCTAACTAAAACGCCAATGGTGAGAACTCACAGTGCCTCCATGGGAGAAAGACGCTGCTTCCTGCTCTTATAAACCCTGTCTGTCATCTCTCTTGGAAACCCTGTTGGGCAGCTATACTCTGAGTTACACTTGAGTTAGGATTGAGAAGGCAGCAATATCTTTGATGTGTTATTTGTGCATTCTTGTTCATACATTCTTATAACACATTATTTACGGTGGATCGTATTCTGCATCATTTTTAACAAGATATGCTTAAATAGATTGTGTAACCAAGGACATGCTGGGAGCATCATCTTTATGAATAACATTCTGGAAGTTAGGTGGGACCAACTGCCTTTTAAGAAACTGACTGACTTATAGATTAAATGCTTGCAAAATCCAGCCAGGAAACATGGCGTGATGCCTAGCTAACACAGTGGAGTCTCCTAGAGGCCAGGAAGGTGCCCAGATATTTCAACATATTTTATTGACCCCTAGAAGAGAGGGACATGCCCAATGATGTATTATAGGTCAAATTTGGTGCATGGTTTGATAACACTGGTTTCCTAACTTGGAATAGTAAGCAATACTAGCTATAGAGACTTTCAAAAGTCCAATCCATGATTCCTAATGAGAACATCGAAGGCGGAATGAATTACTCTACAGCACTCAGTATTTCACTGTAGAAAATTAGTGGCATTTTGTCTGTATTTTCTTTTTGGTTTTTTTTTTTGTCTCTGTTTAATCTAAAGCAAGTGAAATCTTTTAAAACTTAGAGTCAGAAGTTTATTGTTGAACAAATAGAACAGGAAAATCAGTTTATTTCTATATTTTATCAATGATCTTTAAATAATTCATATTTTCCCTATTATTAAACTTAAGCAATTATTGATTTATACTACTAGGATCTCAGTTTTCATATTTATAAAAAAAGAATATTGGCATACAATTACATCAAATGTGCTATTTTCAATTTTAACCAACAACTTAAATGTTCTGTTTCAATGTGTAAAAGCTCCTATGATAAGTTGAGAATCACTAATTCAAAATAATAATAATTAATTTCAAATTTTAAAATCACTTTAAATACAAGCTCTTAGACTATATATCAAATTATGTTAGAATAACAATAACCATATGATAATTTACTATATTTTTCAGTTAATACTTCAAAGTCTATTATAGAAATGAAGTTATGAGTTTTATTTTTACTGAGATCACTTCAGCTCACTGCCACTGAGTGGATGCTGACTCATAGAGACCTAACTCATTGTGGGCGTTGAAAGCCCTGTCTTTCTTCCACAGAGCTGCTGGTGGTTTTGAATTGCTGTCCTTTTGCCTTTTGGATCACAGCCCAACATACATCCACTACCCAAAATTCCATTCATGAGATGGGTTGGATGTGATTTTGTATTTTAAATCTGATGCAAAAATCAAGATATATCATATGCTTTATATCATATGTAATAGTAGTTAGTAGTTTAAACATAGATTAGACTGTGTTCATTTCATACTTACCCATAAAATTGAGATAACCTTCACCCCCGAGACCATGAGTAATGAGTCTAATCATCTTATGAAGCTGGATCCCACGGTCAATGACTGGAGTAAAGGGGCTGAGCACACTCATGTTTGTATACATTTCTGCATCCATCATCCAGAATGCCAGTGTCTTATCACCGACAAGGGCCTACAGAAATAAAAGGGGGAATCAACTATAAGGGTCTACATATAACCCCTTCCCTGGGGGACAGACAACAGAAAAGCGGGTGAAGGAAGATGTAAGACAGTATAAGACATGGCAAAATATTAATAATTTATAAATTCTCACAGGTCTATCTAGATAAGATAGGCTAGATGAACAGTCTGGAGGAGAAAACAACAGGACTAATGGTTCCTGGGGGTAATGGGAGAGGTGGGGGGTTGGGGAAAGAAGGTGGTATTGACCAACCCAGGGACAAGGGAATAACAAGTGATCCAAAATGAATGGTAAGGACGGTGTGAGAGGCCTGGTAAAAAATGATCAAGGACAATCTAACCGAGAGAAATTACTGAAACTCAAATGAAGGCTGAGCATGATAATGGGACAAGAGGAAATTATAAGGAAATAGAAGAAAGAAATAGGAGGCAAAGGGCATTTATAGAGGTCTAAACACAGGCATGTGCATATGTAAATATATTTATATATGATGATGGGGATAGATCTATGTGCATATATTTATAAGTTTAGTATTAAGGCAGGAGATGGACATTGGGTCTCCACTCAAGTACTTCCTCAATGCAAGAACACTTTGTTCTATTAAATTGGCATTCCATGATGCACACCTTCCCGACATGATCCCTGAAGACAAAGCAGGTGCATAAGCAAATGTGGTGAAGAAAGTTGATGGTGCCAGGCTATCAAAAGACATAGCATCTGGGGTCATAAAGGCTTGAAGGTAAACAAGCAGCCATTTAGCTCAGAAGCAACAAAACCCACATGGAAGAAGCCCACCAGCCTGTGTGACCACGAGGTGTCGAAGGGATCAGGTATCAGGCATAAAAAAAAATCATATCTTTATAAATGAGGGGGAGTGCAGAGTAGGTACCCAAAGGCCATCTGTAGGCAACTGGATATTTCCTTATAGAAGGGTCGTGGGGAAGAGATGAGCCAGTCAGGGTGCAGTATAGCAACAATAAAACATACAACTTTCCTCTAGTTCTTAAATGTTTCCTCCTCCAACTATCATGATCCCAACTCTACCTTACAAATCTGGCTAGAACAGAGGATGTACACTGGTACAGATAGGAACTGGAAACACAGGGAATTCAGGACAGATGGTCTCTTCAGGGCCAGTGGTGAGAGTGCCAATACTGGGAGGGTGGAGGAAAGGTGGGGTAGAAAGTTGGAACTGATTATAAGGATCTACATATAACCTTGGGGATGGACAACAGGGAAGTGAGTGAAGGGAGACATTGGACAGTGTAAGATATGACAAAATAATAATTTATAAATTATCAGGGGTTCATGAGGGAGTGGGGAGTAGGGAGGGTGGGGAAAAATGAGGAGCTGATACCAAGGGCTTAAGTAGAAAGCAGATGTTTTGAGAATGATGAAGGCAAAGGATGCACAAATGTGCTTGATATACAACGGATGTATGTATGGATTGTAATAAGCATTGTACGCACCCCCAATAAAATTATTAAAAAAAGAAAGAAATAAAAGTACGTGGGTAAATGCAAACAATGCATACTAAGCAGTTGTGGCTTAAACTAGAGTAATACATGGTTCCCTGGAATGGGAAAAAAATGTAGGAGAGATGTATGAATTCACATTAAGTACCTGTATATGTTAGGCTGAGATCCACAAAGTTAGTAGTTTGAAACCACCAGAAACTGCATTAGGAGAAAGATGGGGCTTTCTACTCCTATAAAGGGTTAGTCTTGGAAATGCACAAGGGCAGCTCTTCCCAGACCTACAGGGTCTTTACGAGATGGTAGTGAGGTGACCTGCATTTTCCAGTAGTTATAGCCTATGCTAACGTGAGCATGACAAACTTGTGTTCAGGGCTGATTTTTATTTTTATAAGACTTTGGTGGAAAACACATGAAAAATATCTGAGTAAGCAGTAGTTCTGAGCTGATGCCTCACATTTTCTATAATTGGAATGAACATGTTATAATGTTGAAAATATTAGAGAACTTTAAAATAGTTACCATACCATTCTTCCATATTTTTAAAAGAATGAAGTTTCTGAAAGGTCTTATATAATAAAACATATATATGCTCATATATAACTATGTTATTATATAAGGATTACTTCATATCAACTTCACATATAGGCATAAATGTTACAATAGTTCCACCACTGCCTAAAGAAGAGTGAAAAGACTAAGGTGTTTTGTTTTGTTTTTTATTTTTAATAGGAAAATTGGTATTGTCCATGAAAAACCTAATTTACAGTCACTGGTTCAACTTTTACATTTCTAGCAACTTAAGACCTATAGAAACTTAATTTAAAAGAATTTAAAGCTATGTGCAATATGAATCTCACTATAACTCACTGCCTTGGGTCAATTTTGACTCCTAGCGACCCTATAGTACAGGGTAGAACCAGTCCTGTGGGTTTCTAAGACTGTAAGTCTCTAAGGGGTAGAATGCCACTTCTTTTGCCTCAGAAGCAGTTGATTGGTTGTAACTGCTGTTAGCAGTCTAAGGCATAACCACTATGCCAACGTTCTCCTGCAATATCAATAGCTGGCAATAAAAAAGTACTAAAATTCTTTGTTCATCTAAATCTCACTTATAAATTATCCGTAGTACAATATAACCACAATTTGGAAGAAGTCTGGGTTATTTTATTTTGTTTTTATTTATAATGTATGACTGAGTGAAAGTTTACAAAGGAAACTATTTGGGGACATTGATTGTAAACCCCATTTTCTTTCTGCACTTACCATTTATCCTTCTTTCCTACCTATCCACTCGGGTCTTCTGAGCTTCAGCCCTGGGTAAACGCTGCCCTTTTCATCTCCTTCGGTTGCAGGTTCTGAAGAAGACATATACCTCTCCCTGATGCTCGCATCCACTTTCTATGTCTGTCTAGACACTGGCTGTAAATTGAGCCACAGGCGGACGAATTAAGGCCCAGAGTGTCAGGCATTCAGCTAGTCCTGATTTGACCAATAAGTCTAGACTTTTTTATGATTTTAAGTTTTAGAGAACTTTAATTTTTAAATATAAATCTGTTTGATTATTTTATTTGCTCATTTATTTTATTATCCAAAAATGAGTTTATCTGGAAATATAATCTTAAACATCGGAGCAGTGGTTCTGAAGCCCTGAGTAGCAGACAGGAGTTCTCCAGCCAGAAATATTGTGGGATCATGGATATATATAAGGTCAGGGGTCCCAAATGAACCATAGGTGGTATATGACGATTGTTATTATTAAAAAAGTTGAAAAGAAGGCACTGTTCTGTACTGGAATGTACTTCAGGGATCAACAAACTTTCTATAGCTATAAAAAGCCAAATAAAATTTTTTTAGGCATTGTGGGCCACTTTATCTGTCTCAACTACTGAAATTATTATAGCACAAAATAGCCAGGGGCAATATGAAAATAATGAACATGAGAATGTTTTGAATAGCTTTATTCAGAAAAACAGGCAGCAGATAGAATAGGCAATGCTTAAAAATGTTAGCCTGAGATATTAATAAAATAAGAAAAGAAAAGGAAATGTATAAAAGAAAATAAACACTAGGAGCTAAAATTACCTTGAGTGAAGACCAATATTTATCAGTAGGAAAAAAGGAAGGCATATAACACTGTAACCACAATTTAAAATCTATTATTAATTACTGTTTGGTAGGATAAATATTCTAGTGTAGTTTTAAACTAGATTTTCTCAGTTTGAAAAATAATTCTTAAACGATTTTCAAGTAAGACTAATATAAAAATACAATTAAAAATTTTGTTAATATTAATTACAGTAAGCATGAGATACTTTCATTTATATATTATAATAAATATAATTATAATGCACTTATGTATATACTCCTTTTATGAATGCCTCGTTTACCTGATCATGGCTCTCAGCATAAGCAATACACTTTTCCAGGTAGCGCCTGTTTGTAAGGGTGTGCACTATATTGCCCATATTCCAGTCTTCATCTTTAAATTCTTTAAGTAGCTACACACAAGAAAAGAAAAATAAATTTCCGAATGAAGCATTATTTTTATTACTTGAACTTCTTTATTTGGTGCATAGATGTAATCTCTAATCAGATAGCTAGGATCTTATTCTCCTTGTGTAAACTTTTTCTGACATCCTAATTTTTAAAGAAATTGCCCCAACTGACAGTGGTGTAGCATGTGTGTGTGTGTGCGTGTGTAGTGATTTGGGGCAGATGGTTTGTCCTTTTACAACATTTATTTTGTCCTATAAAAGCTGCTAGCTCTTGATTATTGACCCCAGTAAATTATTTTTATACATAAATCTGTCTTTAACATTCAAAAGGGAGAGATATACTATGCTTTGAGGTTTGAATGAAAAAGGAATTTTTAACAGAAAGAGTTCCTTGTAATATTCTTGGAAAACAACATTAAAAAAAATAAAACAAAATAAATTCAGATTTAAAAGTAACAGATCATATAATATTACGAAGTTGATAAAAGGCACTTTAAAAAGTCCTCACTTCCTCAATCTTCAATTTGGATTGGGCCCGGTGGATGGATCCCGAGTTTACTCGTGTTTCGCGCGCTATCTGTTATGGTCGGATCACGAGATAACATGATTTCTACACGCGGTCTTCAGATGCCATCTACTTGGATATATTTTAACTGCTTCATCTATTTAGGTGTTTACATCAGTAGTGAATGCATCAAGCTCGATTGTCTTCATGTTCTTTTTGTTTATTTAGCATTTTAGTGCATTTTGGTTAAATCAAATAGTTACTATTTGAATTGTTTTGCAAGGAGTTGTGCACTTATCATGATCAAGCCTCACTGAAATGTAAAACATCACCTAAATCGCTCAAGTGGTCTCCCATTACACAAAAAGGCATGAAGAAATTCTTAGCCCCAATTCTTCTAATTTTTCAAAGTAATATGGATTATGTTGATTATTTTTACAAGTTTATAATTTCATGAAGATTTTAGTTCATAAAAGTAATGTTCCGCATACATTGCAAAATATTGTTTCATAATGTGAGAATACTTTATATTCAAAAACTGAAAGTTATAAATAAATATGATAAAAAGTTGAGATGTAAACCCATTTATGGTTTAATGCAAAAAACAAAACAAAACAACCCTAACGGCTGAAAAAATACCCGCCCACTTGGGTAAAATTGGTAAAAAAAAATCTGGTCTTTAATGTGTTAATAATTCTTTGGCAGAACTGCCCTTGCAAGATCTCACATGATTACCTCTTAGGTTAGTACTGGTGATCCTGCTGATACTGACGACACTGCTCTCTCATGAAATGCTCTCCGGCTGAGTCTATCACTTGTCTTTCTGTTTGGGGTTTTCTCATTTTCCTACAAATTTGGCCATCTTGCACGATCTCTGCCTCAACCTAGCCTATAAAAATTAGTGTTCCTTAGGGTAGGTTTTAATTTCTTTTTAAAACCTCTCCTCTACTCAACTTCTTCTTTCTTCATGAGTTCATTTTCAGTGGACACTTTCTGCCCACGTTCTAAGTTGGTCCCTCGTTTTCCCCACTCTAGTATTCATTCCTCTGTGTGATACCCGGCCCTTTCCGGGGAGTGGGGACTGTGAGTATCACAATGCCATCTGCAGAAGCTGTGAGATAATAACCGGGTGATGTTTTATGATGGTAAGCTTACTGCAATTGGTTATGCAACAAAATTAGTCTAAAGAAAATTCTGGCATAACTAGTAGAATACAGTCTGTTTGTAACTTTCCTTGATGATTGCTGAATCTATGAAATTAAGATTAATTTATCCATCCCCCATAAATGCAGAAGCCAAATACTTTGAATATATCCACATTTAAACACAAACACACCTCTCCCTTACAAACACATCTACTGTACTCCTGTTTCTCATTCTGTTGTTGAACTTCAATTGTGAAGGTCTCAATTGTGTCCTCCCAAAATATGTACCTCTTATGGCATAGTGGTTAAAGCACTTGGCCACTAACCAATAGATCAATGGTTACAACTCTATAGAGGATTCACAAGAAAAAGATGTGGCAGTCTGCTCCCATAGGATTGCAGTCTTAGAAACTCAATGAGGCAGTTCTACTGTGTCTCATAGTGTCACTGTGAGTCAGAATCAGTTGATGACTCTATGTATACAGCATACCTATGATTAGAATCAAACCCAGTTTGGCATGGGTTTTCTGTGTTAGGTTAATGTGGTACAACTGGTATAGGGCATGTCTTCAGTCAATGTTATTTGATATATAAAGGTAGATAAACCAAACATCCATTAGGTTACAAGGTCTGAAAACTCCCAGTCCAGAGGACAGAACATGAAAGATCATTCCCAGGTCTTACAAGCTAACGTGGTTGCTTTGCTTTGAAAATATATGGAGATAGAGAGTCTGTTTTCTTCAGTTATTTACTTTCCATATAAATTTGTCCATAAATAGTACCTATGACTGTACCACCATTGTATTTTGTGTCTAGATAAATGGTTTTCTAGTTTTATAAGTGGAGAGGAATTTTGTGCAAAGATGCATTATGGATAGTGCTTGCTCCGAAGTGATTCAGTTGCTACAAATTGGGATTTTTCAAATGATGAACTTTGGATGATATTTTAGCATATGAGTTTGTATTGCAAGGAATTAAGACTTTGGGGAGTGTTAGGATGAGGTAATTAAATGCATTTCCAATGGGTACAGATATGATTTATAAGAGATCAGAAGGCATACTGCATAGGGACAATAATGGCCCCCTTAAAATACCAATGTTAGGTGTGTAAGTCTGCTACACATACTAAATGAAAACCATTACAATTTCCTGAACTCACTCAGAATGTTAATCTGAAACAGTATAGAATACCTGGCGGACATAAGGATTGCTTTGATTAAAGACATGCAAAAGGCTGGTGGAGAGACAGAATGGAGTGAAATAATATCTTGGAATTCTTCCAAGATAGTATCATCTTGGAAGAGTTGGACATTTGGGACATCTTTACTCTTCAACTCTTTGAGACTAGTCTATTATTAATTCTTCTAAAAGGGATTATTACCACAATCTCAATAGCCTAAATTTGTTGGCAGTCTTTAAAAGCTTGAAAAAGTAAGGGGAAATCTAGTGCAATCAAAATAAATGAACAATTGATATATAAACCAAGTTGAATGTGAAACATGTTCCAAATTAAAAAAAAATACTCAAAGGTAGTATATGATGTTATTAGAAATAAAGAGCATCTTGGGGGACAGCCCCAATCCCAACTATTTGGTTCTCCCCACAATCCCACCCCCTGCTCCAGAAGAATGCACTTTAGAGGACAGCACTGAAGCTACAGCTCAGGGAGAGGGGTGCATCTTCTCAGATCAGCCAATGCACAGAGGACTATAGGGCTGGCCCCACGAGGAGACACAATGTCCCTCACTGACCCATAGCACTACTGGGGACAAAACTGGAGACATAGTGTGGGAATTGTGCCTGATCTAACCACATAAACCATGGTGAAACACTAAGGGCATGCAACAGAGCAGCAAGGGGAACAAAACAATGAAATCTCCTGGAAATACCAAAAATAGACTTTGGGGTCAGGGCATGGCATTTCATCAGACTCAACCGGAAAACACTCTTAAAAGTCAACAAACAGACCTAGAACTACTTATAGGCTTTTCTTTTTTTGTCAGTGTCTTTTTTTGGTTGTTGTTATTGCTTTTTGTGTTCTTCTGTTGTTTGGTTTTTCTCTCTCTTGTTTTTTTTATTATTATTGTCTCTGCATGTCTATCTAGATAAGATGGATGGGATACACACTCCGGAGGAGAAAACAATGGTACTGACTATTCTGGGGGACATGAGAGAAGGGAAGGTGGGAAAAGAAAGGGGGATGTCAACAAATCGAAGGACAAGGGAATAACAAGTGATCTAAAATCGATGGCAAGGAGGGCATTGGGTGCAAGGGTGGGGCTTGATCAAAGGCAATGTGGCCAAGAGTAATTACTGAAATCCAAATGAAGACTGAACATGATAGTGGGGCAAGAGTAAAGTAAACGGAAATAGAGGGATGAACTAGGAGCCAAAGGACATTTATAGAAATCTAAATATAGGCATGTACATATGTAAATATGTTTATATATAATGATAGGGAAATAGATTTATGTACATATATGTATTTAAGTATTAAGGCAGCAGACGGACATTGGCCTCCACGCAAGTACTCCCTCAATGCAAGAACACTTGGTTCTAATAACCTGACATTCTGTGATGCTTACCTTCCCTGACACAATCGCTGAAGACAAAATGGGTGCATAAGCAAATATGGTGAAGAAAGCTGATGGTCCCTGGCTATCAAAAGATATAGCATCTGGGGTCTTAAAGGCTTGAAGATAAACAAGTGGCCATCTAGCTCAGAAGCACCAAAGCCCACATGGAAGAAGCACACCAGCCTGTGTGATCATGAGGTGTCGAAAGGATCAGGTATCAGGCATCAAAGACCCAGAACAAAATTTCATATTAATGTGAATGAGGAGAGGGCAGAGTGGAGACCCCAAATCCATCCATAGATAATTGGACATCCCCTCACAAAAGGGTCACAAGGAAGAGATGAGCCAGTCAAGGTTTAGTATAGCACCGGTGAAACACACAACTTTCCTCTAGTTCTTTAATGCATTCCCTGTAACCCAACTATTATGACCCAAATTCTACTTTACAAATCTGGCTAGATGAGACCATGTACACTGGTACAGATAAGAGTTAAAAACACAAGGAATCCAGGACTGATAAACCCCTCAGGACCAATAATGAGAGTAGCAATACCAGCAGGGTAAGGGTAAGGTGGGAGGAGAAAGGGGGAACCAATCACAATGATCTACATATAATCCCCTCCAAGGGGGATAGACAACATAAAAATGGGTGAAGTGAAACAACAGTTGGTATGAGACATAAAAAAGAGAAATTATAAATTATCAAGGATTCATAAGGGAGGGAGGGAGGGAGGGAGGGAGTGGGGAGGGGGAGATGAGCTGACACCAAGAGTGAAGTATAAAGAAAATGTTTTGAAAATGATGATGGCAACTTATGTACAAATGTACTTTACACAATGATGTATGTATGAATTGTGATAAGAGCCGTAAGAGCTCCCAATGAAATCCAAAACTAATAATAAAACATAAAAGGGGAAAACAACAATAAAAAGAAATAAAGAGCACATTAGTAGTTTCCCAGATTAAATAGGGAGAAGGAGGGATTGGAGATATCTATAAAAGGCCAATGTGAGAGTTTCGTACGATGGTGGGAGACGTTCTTTTGTGTTTTACTTTTATCAACGTCAGTGTCTTGGTTGTGACATCGTGTTTTAGGTTTGCAATATGCAGCCAAAGAGAAAAACCAGCTTACAGAAATCACCAGATCTTTCTCACTTTTTGGTTATAACTGTGTGAGGACAGAATTATGGCAAAATTAAGACAAGTAAAATGACATACAATGAATAAAATATAATTAAATATATAGGTTGTTCAATAGATAGTTGGTAAAATTAATGGACATGAATGAATGAATACCATTAAATATTCATAAGAATTTACATGAACATTTCAATGATTAGCTTTCACAAATTATCAAATATTAGCAAATAAAAGTATAGGAGTATATATATGGCATATTTTAGTCAAAGTCAAATAATTTTTTAATAAAGATTAACTGACTGCCCTTGAGTTCAGAGATTGACGCCTAGCATCCTCATAGGACAAGGTAGCCTTGCCCTGTGAGTTTCCAAGAGCGTACTCTCGACAGGAGTAAGAAGCCCTGTTTCCCTCTGTGGAGGAGCTGATCTTACAGTTAGCAACCCAATGTGTAATCACTGCACCACCGGGGCTCTTTAATAAAGATTAAAGTACGAGAATATTTCAAACTGGTGCTGTTTACTGTAGAAGTAGAAAAGGATATATATATATATATATATATAAATATAAAGGATATAAAAATCTATACATGTTTTTCCTTTGCAAAATCCTCAAACAAAAACCCACTGCCACTGAGTTGATTCCAACTCATCACAATGCTTTACAGCATTTTAAAGGTTGTAAATTTTTACTTCTTCAGATCGTGTCATTTTTCTCCCACGGGACCAGTAGTGGGCTTAAACCGCCGACGTGGTGGCTAACAGCTCCACCCTTATCCAACAGTGCCCCCACGGTTCCTCTTTGAACAAGAGAAATGTTAATAAAATCTCACATTGTAATATTCACTCATACGTATCTATGAGTGCCTAACAGTCATTCTATATATATTCTGAGTAAATTTTAATGTGCGGAGATCCTTTATTTTTTAAAAAAATTTTCTTAACTCTAATCTTTTAAAATAAAGGTCTCACTTTAGAGATACAAAATACTTTAAAATAATGACATAAAGCAGAAGATGGCATCTGCATTTACTGAATTTACAATCTATGGCGATTGGCTAGTCATCGCTTAAACAATAGAGAAATGCCCTTTCTTATTTGTACAATATGGTTTTTACATTAGTTATTTGGGTCTACAAGGTACTAAAATGCTTAATATGTCAAACTAAAAAAATAAATAATCTTATTATTCAAAGAAAGGCATATTCCAATGGGAGCTATTGTTATAGGAACTAATCCTAGGCATGATGTATACCTTGAAATAGTCCTGAATATGCAAAAGAAATGGTAAAGGCTTTTTAGAAGAAGATTAGAACATAAGAGCTGATATTTTTTAGGGAAACAGACCTTAAATAGTAAAGGAGAGGGTTTCACAAAAAGTCTTATGCCAGAGAAAGAAAGTCGGAGACCACAGCAGTTTTAGTAGAACACAGGTAGTATAGCTAGGGCATTAGTTTGTTTTTATGCTAAGTTTAAGCAATTTTGTAAATTACTTGGTCTCTTTAATCTTGGTATTTTAAGTCACATTTTAATAACTGTTACATGAAGAAGCTGGGTTTGTGTAAAGAGTTTAATATCACAGCTGAGTATTACTCAAATGCCCTGGGGTTACAGGAGAAAGAGTCTGCTCAAGAGAATACATAACCATTTCCTTCAAAGCAGACGCTACGGTTTCTCCAGACAAGTCAAGCTCTTTTACCACTGAAGTATCATGATGTCATTGTCTAATATGTACAGTAATGGACTAACCCGAAAGCCATTGTTATTTGTATATATATCTGATTTTTCTTATATATAGTTATGATAATGAATTTAGGAATTTATAAATATTCTACAGTAAACATATGTTTCTATAAAGGTTTTAGTCCTTAGGCAGACATTAAATGAAGCAAAATACAATCCAAACTTCTTTGGATGGCATTAAATTTAATTAAAAAATATACTGAGAAAATATTTCTATGCTGTGATTTACACTTATTTGAAGTGTAAATCATGATAGGGATAATTAAATGCTAAATGAAGGAAATGAATGAAGGATAAGTCCAAATCTGTTAAAGAAAGACCATAATCTGAGGCAGATACAGAGACTTGAGGAGTAACTTCTACATTAAGTGATGATCTGTAAGGCAGAAAGGGATGTTTTCAGGAAGTTTAATATGTTTTAAAATGAGAGCATTGAAGTTTCATATAATTGCAAGGATAAGACAAAATTTCATTCAAAAATTAGTATTATATTAGTCATCTGTTCACCTTGCCTGAATAATATAAATTTGAATATATTAAACAGTTAGAAATACGCAAATAAGCATAATAATCAACAAACTGATAGGATAATTTAATGCTTCAATTGTACTGCATGTAACTAATGATCATGACTAAAACATAAATTGAAAAACTGCCAAATAAACAACAACACAAAACATAGTATTTGCATTTTTAAATATTCACATTAAAACTCACCTGGATCCATTTATCTGGAATTGCCATGGCTAATCTATAGTCAAAACCAACCCCGCCCTGGGAAATTGGACAGCACAGAGCTGGCATCCCTGAAACATCCTGAAACAAAGCAGATCACAGTGATCAGTTCACATGACTCAGCCTTTTATTAAGTATCCTTCCATTCTTCTAATAGTAAAGTCTGGTCCAAACTTAAAGGAATTATAGATAGCAACACTAAATAGGATATATATATTTGGTAAAAGAACCTGAAATAAATAAAATTGTGATAAAGAATCTTATCTCAAAATAAGATTTCTGTTTAATTATTTTCACTGAAAGTCAGGTTCTATCTGAGGGTATTATTTTATTAGCATCACATAGAGAATATAAGGGGGTTTCCTGGATGGGCAAAACAGTTAATCCTCTTGGTTAATAACACAAAGGTTGGAGGTTTGAGTCCATCTAAGAAATGCTGGGCAATCTATCTCAGAATAATCCTATGAAATGAAGTTCTATTCTGACACAAAGGGAGTTACCAAAGGTTGACATTGACAATATAAGCTGGACAGGAAAAAAAAAAAAGGTAAGTATTAGTAACACCTACTTCTTGAAACGTATTTGTGAGCTCACTGTTATAAGCATAGCTTCATTGGCTATTGCAAGACAATGAATTATTTAATACTCTTCTTTTAGTCATAGCCTTTGCTATTCTCACCACATGGTATTCCTCTTGTGATGGCTCTGGATAAGAAGGTGGGAGGAAAGATACTGATTGGTTTATATTACTCAGCTCTGAATGATTATGAACAGGATTAATTGTGATTGCCATCCAGGATACAAATTGAGTCATCTCAGAAACAGAAAAGAGAATCTCTACACTACTGAGAGGGAAAAAGCTGGATGCGGAGCACAGGGTCCTTTGCACCCTGAGATACCTGCACATTGAGCCTTCTTGATCTCCAGGCAGCTTTGACACCTGCGGAGTGATAGAGAAGCAGCAATAGTAGAGCCAGGACTCAGAGCATGACCAGAGTTGGAGACTTTCTAGCACACCAAACAAGTAAAGCTGAGTACTTTGTTTGCAGGGAGATGCTTGGTGGAGTAGGGTGCTTCTGGCCACTAAATTGGGGAAGCTGAGCTTGCTCACCCAGGGAGCTAGAGTTGAGTGCCTTCAGGTTGAGGCTTATAACTGAGTGGCCTGCCCTTTTGGTATTTATTGGTAGTTCCAGAGGAGCTTTGTAACATTGTCTGAGCAGGGTAGAGGCCAGGTCAAGAGGCTAAGGGGCAGAGAGAGGCCTGTCTTACTTGACTGAACAACTTTATTTCTTGCCTGAATTGCAACCTGTTAACTTCCCTAATAAACTATAACTGGAGCATGCTCTGTGAATTCAGTGAGGCTATCACAATGAGTTATTGGATTCACCTATACAGAGTGCCTTGGGAGGGTGGAAGTATGTCTGGCATAAGCTGCTTTGGCCTTGGCCAGCTGATAATGGTGATTTCAATAGCTCTGTGTACTTTTGGCACCCACATCACTTTTTAACATCTTTATCCATTTTTTTTCCTTTCAAGTTGATTCCAACTCATTAGTGACTCTATAGGACTGAGTGGAACTGCCCTGTGGGTTTCTGAGAATACGATTCTTTAGAAGAGTAGAAAACCTCATCTTTCACTGAAAGAGTGGCTGGTGCCTTTGAATTGCTAATGATACATAGGTTTTAGTGTTAAGTCTTTTTGCAAAGATTCTGTCTAGTTTGTCCTGCCTTCTCTCGACTATTGCTAATCAAATAAATAATCCATCCAAAACACAAGTTAAACCATTTCATAGAAGAGCTCTAGTGGCCCAGCGATTATGTAGTTAGGTAATCAAAAGGTTTGTGGTTTGAACCCACCAGCAGCTCTGGGAGAAAAACGTGGCAGCCTGTTTCAGTAAAGATCTATAGATATGGAAACTCCATGGGCAGTTCTAATCTAATCTGATTGGGAATCTATGAGAGTGCAAAGGTTTTGGTTTAGCTTTTGATATCTGTTATAAAGACTCAGATGTAATCAAGTCAGTTATTGTAACCACTGATGCAAAATATGAGTTCAGTAATATTACTTCTAATTTCAAAGCATCTTTTCAAAGAATTCCATTTCCTTTGGTTCATTTCTATAGCCACTGTCCTATTTAATCATTATTATTGCTGCCCTAGACTGTTATGTTTCCTATTGGAATTCGTTTTCATTCTCTACACAAAATATTACAAAATTAAAATCTTATGGAAGTCTCATGACTGCCTTTCAAAACTTTCAGTAGCTAATAATCCAAAACTCAAATTTCTTAGTTTAAGACTTAATTCAATAATTATATATTAAGGAGTTCAGGATAGTTTGTTTTAATTAGTCTTTTCTGTGAGTAATTGGGAATAGGATTCCCTGGAATGCCATCCTGCTGTGTATAAAATGAGCCCTCTGAGAAGTAGGCGGAAGGATTGCATTATTAGCAAGAGCCAGCAGTGAAGCACATACTGTGGACCCAAGATTCATGAGCAGTGAACCTCCTGAATCCAAAGACAGCAATAATATCCCTAAAACAGCAACAGAACAAGGAGTCCGAGCATGGAACAGAGGGGCGGACTTCCCAACCCACAGAACAGGTAGAGCTGAATGCTTTTGTGCAGGAGGCTGGCTTTGAAGAGTGGGTGGGGTACCTCTTAGCACTTATTTTAAGAACTGGGTTTGTTCACCTATAGAGCTTGAGCTGAACACCTTTGGGTTCATGCCACTTCCAGTGGAGTGGCATGCCTTTTGGGCATTTATTAGAAGACCCAGAGAACTTTTAACATATACCTGCTAAACAACTATTCTGAGCCTTACTCTCTGGTATTACAATCACTAACTTCCTTAGTAAACCCTTTAATTGTGAATTTTGTCTGTGAGTTCTGTGTAGCCACTGCAATGGATATTAGAAGTCACTGCAATGGGTGTTCGAACCCAGAGAAGTAAAATACAGAATATTAATTAAGGCAGAACAATTGACTTTCCAAGAGCTCTCATAAAACCTAAATCAAGAATGACTAGTGATAGGTTGTATTAAAGATCAAGAGATTTTCTTTCAAGAAAAACACTTAGGAGTGTTCTATACTTAGCTTAGCAGGATTCTGTAGGGGCTAGTGTGATAGAAAACAGTCTTCTAAGAAAAGTATTTGGGTACCAATTGGTCTGATCTTCTAAATCTGAATCCCAGTATGCTGTCTAACTCCACGCTGACTTGGATTTAATGAGTTATTTGAAATTTTTTAAAGAAAGAATATATAAAGGATACCAAAACAAATATAAAAATGGATTCCTAATGTCATAGCATAATAAAAACATTACGTGTTGTAGTAGTTAGATACATTTAAGTCAACTTGATATATGAAAGTGTATGGGGTGGTATCCAACCTGTCAATCAGGTCATTGCCTGATGGTGCCTCCTTGTAAGTGTGGCCTTCTCATAAGGAGGACTCTCGGAACCTTCTCGATCTCTGCCTTCACCTTCCAGCTTTGTGGTCACCCCGAGAGTTGCTTGAGTCCTATCATGTTTCCAGTAAGCATGGATCTATAAAACTTTGCCACCAATGGCCAGTGTTCTTCCTGCCTCCTGCATCATTGCATGTGGCTGCGTGAGTCTGAAGAGGGACTTATGGACTAGAAGCGGACTTTGGACTTGAGTTGAACTGGGCTGGGATACTTTTTGATATATAATTAATTCTTGATATAAAGTTTTATCTTAGACATGAATTTTATAATATGTGTTTCTCTAGTCAACTTGGCCTAACACATGTGTTCCAAATAAAGTTAAAATCACTTGAATTATTTACTAAGTAATACTTATGAGTACTGCAAAGGGGAGCCTGCAATAAAAAAATGCTTCCTATTAATCCTATACACATAACCACGTAGACTGTTAAAAACATTTTGGAAACAAAAGTTTCAATTTTATATTACAAAAAATTCAAATTTTGACTCTAGGATTTCATATAAAATTGTATTACTTATTCTTTATTCCATATCCCTCTCCTTTAAAAAAATGTTCATAAGGATCAATTCCACTTTTGAAAAGACTCCCACTAGACAGAAAAGTGATGTATTGAAATTGAAGTCGTTTTCAATTTAAGTAGACTAAATTGAAGACACAACTTGTTTAAAAATCTAAAACCAAGTAATATAAAGTAGGCTAAAGTTTCTAAGTTTCATTGGTGGAAACACTAATAAGCAAGCAAGAGCTCCCTAGATGATGAAACTATTTTACTTGAAATGAAAAGAAAGATCAATGTAACAATTTTAAACTCCATGCATTAAATAATTGCATCATTTTTCCTTCAGTACCTTTTAAAATGTTTTGCAGCAATTAATTGTCTATAGTAATTTGTCATATATGATATATCTGCTTTGAATTTCTATAAATGTACCTGACAAAACAATGAACTTTTTAATGTTTGATAGATAAAATGCATACATGGCAAAATAAATTTTTATAATATGCTCATTATTATTATATAAGCAATATTTAACACATAAAGCCAACCATTTGAAAGCCTGATGCACTGTGATTGCTAGCCTACTCTGAATGTGTGCAGCCTGGGGAACCCAGCATACGGTTGCCATGTCTCAATCGCAGTGGGCTATAGGTTATGGTTAAGTGTAGTTTGGGAGAAAGTGTAACATGATTTTGAGCATCAAAATTGTATTACATCTTTTTCTTTTAATCCTACTTAAAAACTCATTTCAGGAATGTAGAGCCTCTTGTAGGCTACACATTAGGCTGCTAACTGCAAGGTCAGCTGCCTGAAATGCCAGCTATTCTGTGGGGGAAACATGCGGTTATCTACTCTCATTGAGATTGATATTCTCAGAAAACCCACAGGGCAGCTCTTCTCTCTTATAGGGTTGCTATGAGTCGGAACGGACTCAATGGCACTGGGTTTAGTTGGTTATTGCTGTACTGCCAAGGAGCTCTGGTTGCATAGCGGTTTAAATGCTGGGCTGCTAACCTTGAGCTCAGGGCTTCGAACCACTAGCTGCTTAAGAGGAGAAAGACCAAGCTATCTACTCTTGCGAATCTTGGTCACCCTAGGAAACTGTCCACTTTATAAGGTCACGGTGAGTTGTAATTAACTCTATGGTGATGCGTTCTGCTGTTTCCAAGGAGCCCTGGTGGCATAGTGGCTAAGTGCTTAGCTACTACTTGCTAATTCAGACTCATGGGAGAAAAATGTGGTCGTCTGTTCTCACAAGAGAAGCCCTGGTGGTGCAGTGGTTATGTGTTGGCCTTCGATCAGCATGGTTGGCATTTTGATATCGCGAGCAGCATTGTGAGAAAAAGACTGGGTTTTCTATTCCTGTAAACAGTTAGTCTGGGAAACCCACAGGGAGTCGCTATGAGTCAGCATTAGCACATAAAAAAATAAAAAAAAAGAGGGATTCATCTAGTTGGAAAGTTTTGGTTCCGAAAACCAACATATAGTAGAAAGGCGACCCAAATACTCCATACTGCAGGAAGGAGACTGTGACCTCCAAATACTATTTCCTACCGTCATATGTGAAAATGCACTTTGACTACCTAAGAATAGTCTTATTAATTTTATATAGCAACAACGCTAGTTTGTATAGAACAGTTTCAACTTGTTCAATTCAATTTTCATAATAATTCTTAGCTAGAAGACTCAGAAAACCAGGGGGATTTTAGTACTAAATCTAAATTAGCATAAGCATTTAACAAACTTCTTAATTTATCATATTTATCACCAAGAGGAGAATTGTCAATTATGCATATACCAACTTATATCATTATAGTGCAGCTTTGGGACAGTGAATCATGAACTTTCAGTAATCATGAATACGTGGTGAACATTTGGCAATCCGAAAGCAATAACATAAACAAGAAAGGTAATCACATCAGAATAAGAACAGCTTCAAAGAAGCTCTCAGGAAATGATACATGCGATCTCTAATGATTAGACCAGGAAGAAAATAAATAAATAAGGACATAGACATACGTTGATATTTAATTCCTTTCTCTGCTAAAGGGCTCATGATGAGGACCTGTCCACTGATTAAGCTGCTTTATTTTCTATCCATTGGCATTTTCCTTTTAATAATACAATAGTGACAAATTATTATATATTATCTTCAAATACAAAACAAGAAATTCTAAATAATGTGCCAACCCTTCAGGTTAGCTGTTTTATAATATGGGTACACCTCTAGCTATACAATTATTTGTGACACAAAAGTATTAAAATGTGTTAAAATGATGACAAGTTCATCATGATTTTACCTCAGCTATTGTTACGGAATCTGGATACAATGTGTGAGCCAGATGATTTGCCAACATGAGATAAATCAAGGCATCTTCATCCACTTGTAGTCCAAAATATGCATGGTAGTCACCTGAAAAGCCTTCACCTACAGAACAGAAATATCAATATATACATGACTTGTGTTAACCTACTAGTCTTAATTCTGTAAATATATTTAAATACCATTTTTTTCTCTTTTGGATCTCAGTGGCGATTGTAGGAAAATGCAATGAATAGAGATGCCATACAATGTCCATTACCAAACATTTCACTCTACACAGTATATTTAAAGGGAACATTACGTTCAGTCAGGTAGTTAAAGTGTTAGTTCATAAATCAAAGCGAAAACTTTTCATTTTTCTGGTTGTAAATATAGAATATGTTACACAAAATTGGCATGTTATATAAATGTGTAACATTAATAAGATTCCCTCACAATTCCCACTTCCAGTTATAATCACTAATAAGAGTTGGATTTATTCTTCACAAGCGTTTTTCTCCTTATCAAATTCATTAAGATAGACATTGTTGCTCTATCTTTTTTTTTTGGTAAATGCCACGAACATTTGTGGTAAATGCCAAGAACATTTCCATCTTAGGGCTTATATACCGACTCTTCCCCAAGACACTATCTTCAGGACGTCTGCCTTACTGCATTCAGCTTACCACTCACTTATCTCAGTCAGATCTCATGACAGTGGACTTTCTTTCCTGAACAATTTGTTGTTGTTACATTTTTCCACACCCTGGTCTTTATAGACTCATGCTTCACACACAAAAACATATATAATACAAACAATAATAAATAACATATATAATACAAACAATAATAAAATGAACAATATAAAAAAATTCAACAAGATCAATTAGACAAAACATAGAAAAATCTCATTTCAAAAGAAGGCAATAGATATGAAAAACTGGTACCACTCCAAAGTGGGTCAAAAGGGAAATCAAATGATAAGGAATTAGATTTTAAACTTGAGTCTCCAGTAAGGTTGCCTTAAAACTCTTGCTGCAGTGTCTGTTGACTTGAGGTGACTTTAGCACAATGTTGTATGGCAACAACTGAATGGTCTTCTACCTTTCCATCTTGACACACTGAACCCAGCTGAGGTGAAGTCTCTCTTGTTGAAGTGGATTTTAAGATGTGCATGTAAAAGGAATGGTATATGGTTTGTGGGAGCTAGACAGGCTCTCTACCTCATTGCTTGGGAACCCAGATCAAAAGAGTACATGCCCTTAGAACAGAAGGCTATCTTTATCTTGGTTTTGATTTACTCTACTCTACTAAGGAGCCCTGGTGGTGTATTGGTTATGTGTTGAGCTGTGATTGCAAGGTAGGCAGTTTGAAACCACAAATTGCTCCTCAGGAGAAAGACTGGGCTTTCTACTCCCAGAAACAGTTACAGTCTTGGAAACAGGGGGTCGCTATGAGTTAGCATTGACTCAGTGGCAGTGAGTTTGAGTTTGAGTAGTGGACTCATAAAACATTCATTCTTCAAGAAGAAAGTAGAAGGAAATAGAGAAGAGAACTAGGAGGTAAAGGGCATTTATAGAGGTCTAAGTACAGGCACATATATATGTAAATATATTTATATATAATGATAGGTTTAGTATTCAGGTAGCAGATGGACATTGGGTGTCTACTCAAGTACTCTCTCAATGCAAGAACACTTGGTTCTAATAACCTGGCATTTCATGATGCTTAGCTTCTCGACATGACTGCTGATGGCAAAATGGGTGCATAAGCAAATGTGGTGAAGAAAGCTGATGGTGCCGGGCTATCAAAAGATATAGTGTCTTGGGTCTTAAAGGCTTGAAAATAAACAAATGGCCTTCAAGCTGAGAAGCAACAAAGTCTACATGGAAGAAGCACACTGGCCTGTGTGATCATGAGGGTTCGATGGAAGCAGGTGTCAGGCAACGAAGACTCAGAACAAAAAATCATATCATTGTGAATGAGTAAGGAGACCCAAAGCCCATCTGTAGACAATTTGACATACTCTTACAGCAGGGTCACAAGGAAGATATAAGCCAGTCAGGGTGCAGTATAGAATGGTTGAAACACACAACTTTCCTCTAGTTCTTTAATGTTCCCTCCCTCCCACTATCATGACCCCAATTCAACCTTACATATCCGGCTAGACCAGAGCATGTACAGATAAGAGCTAGAAACACAGGGAATCCAGGACAGATAACCCCTTCAGGACCAATTATGAGAGTAGCGATACCAAGAGGGGAAGAGGAAGGTAGAAAAAGAAAGGGGGAACCGATCACAATGATCTATAATATAATCCCCTCCCAGGGGGATTATTTGGGTGAAGGGAGACATTGGTCAGTGTAAGACATGAAAAAACAATAATTTATAAATTATCAAGGGTTCATGAGTGAGGTAGAGTGGGGGAGGGAGGTAAAAAATGAGGAGCTGATACCAAGGGCTCAAGTAGAATGAAAATGTTTTGAAAACGATAGCAACAAAGGTACAAATGTGCTTGACACAATGGAGTGTGATAAGAGCTGTATGAGCCCCCAATAAAATTATTAAACAAATATATTTATCCCTTTGTGAGTGACTAATTTTACTTAGCATAACTGTTTCCAGTTCCTTCCATGTCATGAGACATACACAGACTATCATGTATAATAAAGGAAGCATCACACGTAGCAGAAAACAAAAAAAATACCTAGGATGTATTATAATAAAACACTTATGCACTTCAAAAGTATTTCATCAAAAGAGTAAAACGAAATCTCACAGAATGAGAAAATATCTTTAACAATGACACAACAGACAGAATGCAGCAACATCTCAATAATAAGAAGAAAAAAATTCAATTAAAAAGTGGGCAACAGGCATGAGCACAGAATTCACCAGAGAAGACACACAAATGGCAAACAAATACGTGAGAAAATGCTTACATTACAATCACTAGCTTTTCGGGAGAATGAAGTAAAAACAATGACGGGAGAATGCCTTACACCCACATTGATAGCAAAATTAAAAAATACAAAAAACCAAACAGAGCAACAAATGCTGGAGAGGGTGTAGAGAGATTGAACTACTGGTGGAATGACAAACACGTGCAAACATTATGGAAAATGCCATGGCATTATCTGAAACACCTAAGAGTACAAAGACTCTATGACCCAACAAGATCTCTTTAACCAGATACCCCAAGTAGCAAGAGAAAGAAAACGAACAGACATACGCTCCCCATGTTTACAGCAGCAGTCTACAATAGCAAAAAGCTGGAAGCAACCTAATTCCCATCAGGAGAAGCATAGATAAAGAAACTCAGGTAGAGACACACAATGGAATACTATGATTTAATAAAAAACGATGTTGAAACCACCCATCACCTCATGATATGTTAGCAAGTGGAAACAGTTATGCTGAGTGACTTTTTTTTTCATTTATCAGTTTCTTTTTGTGTTTTCCTGATACTTTCTACAGCTTTTCTGTGCTTTGTCTGACGTCTTATGCAGCTTTCTCAATCTTTCAGTCTATTGAAAGTACTTAAATATCATTCTTTTGAATTCCTTGTCAGGGAGTTTCAAAGCCATTTCTTACATTAAAAAAGCTGTTGGCTCAATGTTGTGTTCATTTGTTTGATTCACTCCATTTTGTTTCTCTGTGTGAACCCCAAATGTTTGTCTCAGAGATACTTTAGTGTTGTATTTGTATTTTGTTGGTGTGTTCTGTCCTTAGGTAGTCACCACCTGCCCTCAGGTGCGTGTGATAGAAATGTGAGTATGTGCACAGTCCTCTGCTCACTGTTCATGTAGCCCAGTTGAGAAAAAGTTTGGCTGCTAGGTAATGACCCTGGCTATTAGGTGGGTTGCCAGAGAGGCTCAGGGGTGACTGGCATGTGTACGCACAATTGTTGTCTTGTCAGTTAGGGCAAGGAAAAAAAACAGAGCAAAACAGCAAATAGAGTAAAGAATCAACAACAAAAAGCAAACACGAAAAAGCAGGCAAGCCTTAGCCAGACAGAACAATTTACTCGCTAAAAAGAAAAGTAAAGGGGAGGGGGGCACAAAAGAAGAAAATAATTATATATATATGTGCCAAATTAGGGATGGAGAAGAAAGGAATGGAGAAAATAATGGTTAAGGAAAAGGGGGTTTAGAGAAATAAAATAGAAACTAAAGGGTAAGAAAAGAGGGAAACCATAAAGCAAGGCAACGATTGGAACAGGTGCACGCCCCACAAAGGAGAAAACTGCGTGGTGCATGGCGTCCACTGTGAATGAGTCAGCGCCTCTGACAACAGAGGGGGGCATGGGATCCGGGGTGTCACACATGGACATCCTGCCATCGTGCACGTTGTCTTGCAGCACCTGATCTGGAACTTGATCCGGAAGTAATTAATACTGACTCAGGTGATGAGGGAGGTCAGGGGGCTTGATTCTTGGCAGAAATATTTTGGCCCTAGGGGAACGCTGGGGGCAGCATAGCTGGCCAAGGATACACCCCTGGACACTCTGTTGGTTTGATTGGGTGAAGTTCTTACATTTTCAGAGTTGGGTATGGTGTTCCCTGAACTGGGTCCAAGAATACGTGACCCCAGCCTCAGTCAGAACAGTAGCTGTGTAAGGGTAGGGCATATCACTGGCCACTGGGCAGATAGGGCAAGCTTCTGATCACAAGGAAGGTATAAGAAGCAGGGAAGCCCCACTTTCTTCATTGTCAGTAACTGGTATGCCAGGCTGCTGCTGTCTCAGTAACATGCTACTTATCATAGTTCCAGATGGCTGCACCATATCAGGCTAGCGGACAACACATTTACACATCTGTCTCTTCTCTCATGGCTTTTGTTCAGCTTTCCCTCCTCTTGGTATTAAAGCCACTTTTCTAATCTTTCCGCTCAGGGTCCTAGAATTATCATGTTTCATTTGGTGTCTCATGCCTTTGTTGTAGAGGGTCTGCATAGCATGTCTGCCTATTTCACCAACTTTCCAGAAGTCAAATCTCAAACACTTGAATCACACTCATTTTCCCTGACATTTTGGTAGTCATTAGTGCCATTTAAAAAATCTTTGCAAATAAATTATTTTTTTCTGCGGATGCTTCGTGATGAATTCTTTCTCTGTTATATTAAATTTCATCTTATTGTTCTTGAGACTAGACACAGCTAAACATCCACCAATCTAACAATTTCTACCTGTCACATGTGATGACACTTATTACCATCTATGAGTTAGGCAACCATTCTCATCTTCCCATTAGCATAAACTCATTGCTCCCTAAATTTCCTATCCTATCTTTCAAATTGCTTCTGTCACGTTGGTCCATATAAATAGTTTTAAAAGAGCTATAATGCCCAAGGTAGGCATTCTTTCTAGTGATGATAAAATATCATTTGCTTTTATGAAAACCTCAGGAATATATTTCTTAAGTTTTAAGATGAATTCTCTTTCTCAGTGTTTTTGTTTTTTAAAATAAATTGAATATACTGTGCCTCAATGTTAATTATTTTAACTCAATTATTCTTGGTGTATTTTGTCTTCTTTTGATATACAGTTTTTCTCATTTTCTCATATTCTCTTTATATCTGATTATAGTTATTTCTCATTCCGCAAATAAAAATCTGTTATATACCTCTGAATACCTTTATGTTTCTTATCTTCACCACTTTTTGGGCTGTCTACACATCACTTTTCCATGGTATTCAATTAATTTTCCCAACTCAGCATAGTTCTCAGTGTGTACCCAGACCTGAAGATAAGATGGTTCTGCTGGGGCATGCAGGGATTTTGGTATATGAAAGATTTTCCTGACTTTAGCTGTGTTTGCTTTTCAAGTGGGCGATATTAGAGACCCATCACCTTTCATGAATTCAACTTGTGACCCACAAATTTCTCATAGAAAGGGCACCATGATTGAGAACAAGTGGCTCCAAACTTCAAACTTAGCTGCACTGCTATTTTCAGCTTCTTTCTTGACAGCCAGTTTTCAAGATGTCAAGTTTAGAGTCATTCACATTGTTCTTGATGAGTGAACATTACAGAATTTTTTAGCATTAAAAACAATACAACACAAAATAATTCACTATATCATATGTTAAGCAATTAAGATTATAGGGTTACCTTTCTTGTTACAAGTTTTAGAATAAAAATTCCCGACCAACATTTAAGTGAAAATTCATGATTTAAGTTTTATATATTTTCATCTGAATATAATGTACAAAGGAATTCATTCACTCATAAAAGTGCGCTTTGGTATTTTTATTATTTATATTTCATTGTAAATGCTGCCAGATTTACCTCCTTGAGGTTCTGATAGTTTCCTTACATTTAAATGAAAGCATGAACATAGATATATTTTAAGCTAAATCATTAATTTATTAATAAAATTTTTCACACCCCACATCTTCCCCCAAAGGGACCAGCATACCCTATGGAAAGGACATACATAAAGGGTCAAGCCAATAATAATGGCGATTACAACCATTGTCATGGATACCACACTTGAAGACCAATGTTCAATAAGAACAAAATAAAAAACAAAGCAAAGGAATTTATGAAGATCCGAAACTTACCCATTCCATGGTGATGATAGAGCATGGACGTAACACCATCAAAGCGAAATCCATCAAAGGCATATTCTTCCAACCACCATCTTATGTTTGACAGAAGAAATCTTAAAACTTCCCAGCTACAATATTAAGAAATACATATTTCAGCACAATGTTTAGAGAGTGTGTTGCTTAATCACAATGTATCAGGTGCTACAAGCTTAATGATCGGGATGACGGCCTTGTGATCAGGTGCTGTGGAGTTGGTTCTGACCCACTGCCACCTACATCCAACAGAACAAAGCACTGCCCACTACTGGGTCATCTAATTAGTCACAATTATAAAGGGCCTAATATCAAGAATTATGATGTTTGATTCAATAAATATCAAAAATACAAATGATATCTAAATACATATAAAACTATATTGTCGTACACTTAATTTGCTTGATGAAACTCCTTTTAAAAGGCAAGTTTATTTAATTTCCTTTAGCCATAAGTATCATTAAAAATCAGACGAAAACTGAGGAGTGGAAAACATTGTGAACATCTGGCACTAAGGACAGGGATTATTTCTTGTTCAATATGTTGTCCCCAGCAAACAGAATAATTAACATTATTATTTAAAAATGTTCAATAAAATGCTTGTTACCAGTGTCTGCATTCCCTGGACACTTTTCATGTAATATAAAGATAACTATTTGACTTTCTTTTTAAAAAACACATTGTTAGTAAAATAATTGAACTCAATTGTTTGCCTTTTTAAATTATGTTCTCATGTTACAATTTTAAACAGATTCATCTCAAAATAAAATGTAAAAGAAAAAGGACATAAAAAAATCAATCTCGTGTTGTGTAATATCACATTACTGGACATGTTGTGAAAAAACCAAAATCTATTACAAACAAAACAATACATATGTTTAGCAAAGTAGAAAGTTCTACAAGTTAAAGAATCTCTATATCCATAAAAACAGAAAGAAAGCGAAGAGCAGTACAACTCAATTACAAACACCACACGAAATAAGTCTATTTTGGACAATTGAAAAGAGGGCATCGTCAATTAGTATTTTTTTTTTTTAGTCAAACAGTTATGGTTGAATTCTCTATCTTATTATAGCAGTGATTTTAAGACTTTAATACCTCATTTAGTTTAATGACACAGCTGTAATAGTGTACACAAATCTTTAACCCACTGGAAATGTATGTATATTTTTAAAATCTCCATATATTAAAGGGCAGTCTGACATACGTAGAGATTAAGTCATCACAGCCAACACCAGAATTTTAACTGTAAACTGCTTTAAATAGGTTACTTTGGATTTTGAAAACTTACAGAAATTTTAAAAATCAACACAAAGAAAAAGCATGGAGATCCTAGCATCATATATATACATATATCTATAGGTGTAAAAGAGAGCAAGGAAGTTTTAAGTTGTTGGGCCCAAACATTGATGGGGGTAGATTACTTATGATGTCATTAATGCATACACATTCAGGGCTTAAGGAAAGTAATTCCTATTAAAATAATAAAAGCAAAGACTTTATAATACTTCAAGAGAAATCACATATAATATCAAAATACATTACATTTTCAACAAAATTGCTATGTGGGCATTTCAGAAAGCACATCAATAAATGTGTATACTATCACATAAACTAGTTTGAGATTAATGTTTTGAAAAGAACACATACTTTTTAAATAAAGCCACACTACTGTTAATATATATTTTGCTGTTCAGAAGCACTTGAAATGAAACATTGGGAAACTTCATTAAAAAAAAAAGTTTATTTATTTTACCAGGTTTTTTAAAACATGGCATCATCCAAAGTACTACATACATTTCTTATTTTTAAAATAGATTTATGGTAGATCACTGTAATCAAATTCGGCGAGAATACTTGTATCATGGGGTTGAAAGAACCCCCGAGGGTCAGTGATTCGCTAGAAATACCCACAGGACTTAACATATTGCTAGACTCATGGCTATGTTTTATTAGAGCCTAAACCAATTTAAAAAACAGGAGGTGGGGAGGGAGGAAGAGATGAAGAAAAGGATGTAGGTAGGAACGGAAGTAGAAAGAAAAGGAAGTGATGATTAAGGAAAGAAAGAAAGAAAAATCAGCAAATCATACAAGTGCATACAACTGTCCAAAGGAAACCTGTAAACTCCAATAATCCTCTTCCGTGCAACACCCCACCCCTGGAAAAGGGTTGTGGGAGGTAAACTGCCATCAGGTTAATTCTGACTTACAATGACCCTATCTATCTAAAGTTTCAGAGGCTGTAAATATTTGACGATAGCTTCATCTTTCTCCCATAGAGTAGGTTTGCACTGCAGATCTTGTGGTCAGCACGTACCCCACAGCGCCACCACTGGCAATGATTTGTTAAAACACGTGTGGAATGAATGTCTGGCAAGGAAGCTCGTTACAGACTCTAATCTCAGAGATGGAAAATTACATACACCCAGAAACAAAGCGTGTATAAATCCCATGGTTTGTACAAATAGTTTAGGCACAGTGAACCACTCTCATCAGTTCTGGGGCTATGGGTAACTCTTCTGAAATCCAACACCCCCCCACCAGACAAACAATGATAGCAATCTCAGAAGTTTCATACAAGGTTAATTAAATATTTTCTGCACAAAAGAAGTTAACTTTTCTTATAGGCTTATAAAATACTTAGCATAGGTTAACTAGATCAAAACAAAATAAAACAAAAAGGCAACAACAAAAATTTTCCCGCTGTCATTTTATTTCAGAAGTATCCAGATCTCAAAACCAAGTAAAACAATTAAATATGAATCTAAAATCTAAACACTTGAGGACCTTCGGAAGAGGTACTCTGTTCTGCACTCTGCCCACCAGCAAACACATAGACAGTGAAAATGCTGATCTAAAACATGAAAAAGTTACTACAGTAAATCTAAGATAGACCTTAAGGAAGCTATGGAAAATGTCACCAGTGAAAACTTAGATTTCTGAATGTCTACAATTGTTTTGAACACCACAATTTAAAAACCCAGTGCCAAAAAATTCAATTTCTCCTTCTTTGTGGAGTTGAGAAGAAGATATAATAAAAAACATCACCGAATTGGAAATTTTGTTCAATGTTCAATGTTCAAGATATATTCAAAAACATCACCGAATTGGAAATTTTGTTCAAGTAATAAATGAAGTGGATCATCCCAAGTGAATGGTTTGCCCTGACACAAAGTATGAAAATGTCTGGCAATAGGTATAATAAAAAAGATAATTTTACTTTTTTCCCCTTTAAATGTCATCAGACAGACTAAAACACAGATTAGAGTCTCATAAAAATCTAAGCAAAATTGAGGCAAGAGTTTAACTTTGGTGTGTTCCAACAGAGATGGCAGGACTTAAATTTCAAAGTTGTTACACTGACATAAGGTTTTAAAAGCCTGCCCTTATAAACCAAAGGGCAACCTAGTCGCCAAACAATTGCAGAAGTTAGATACTAACATTTAGATGGTAAGTCCAAATATATACGTATGTATACCGCAGTGGCTAATATGTATGAGTGAATCTATTTTATTAGCTTCATTTCTGAAACTGATTAATAAGTTAAATGCTAACACTGGGTCAGCATACTGTGTTATCTACATCAAATCTATTAAATGACTCCCATTTTCCCCCTAGAAGCTGAAACAAAGTTCCTAAAAAAACAAAAAAGGATAATGAAATACTGCTGACTTTCCTGTGAATTAAAATTTTAAATCACAGGTGTATGATTGAGGAAACTGAATACATCAGTGGGTAATGTATACGTTTAAGAATTTCTAGCAATCAAAATAATCAGGAATCTAATTGATTTAAATGTGTAAAATATTCAACCTGTAATCAAGTAATGAGAATTTATTAAGGGAAATTTGCCACAAATAATTCCAGTATTTAGGAAATATATCTCAAATTAAAAAAGAAGAAGTGGATTGTCTCATTATGTATAACCTAATTTTCTTGGAGAATAAGTATAAACATTAGACTATTTTCCAAATGTTGGTTTTATTCTCAGTCTAAAATATCTTCCATGGATTTCAAAACAAATCACTTAGTCGACTGGATGTTACAAAACCTACCAAGAGTGTATACAAATAAATATAAGCCATAATTTAACAATGGCACATGGAGTTACTATGACTTAGAAATTATTCGATGGATCTTAATGATATGAATAACATTGCATATTCTTCTTAATTATTCCACAGTCTTTAAAGCTTAGTGACTATTGGATAGTATAAAAAGCTTCAAATAGCTTGTGAAAAGTTTCCAATACTTTCAATTCCATTTTTTTCTGTTAACTTTTGAAACCTTGTATGTTTTAAAATCACATAGTGACCCCTGGTATTTTTATGTGAATATTTCAATTGAGAATATTGATTGCAAAAAGACACTACTCTGGGACTTTCTCCTTGGTGCAAAAGGATATATTGGTATATTCTTAAATTACAATGAAAGTAACATATGAAACTGATATTCTAAAGCATCACCATTAAAAAAATGAAAAGTATTTATCTATTAATTTATTTTTAATTAGACTGAACTTTTTTAAGGTTTTATACATTCTATAATTTGTATTGTACATTTATTTACTAGGAATTTCTTATGGACGAAAAAAACCCCAGAAATTATGAAAAAATACTTGTAATATTTATGAGTATCTAACAATATCCTAAATAATAAAATGTATCTGGGCTTTTAGACAAGTGAAATTGTATGGGGTCTAGTACATATATATTAATTTTAAACAACATTATTTCATAAGCTGTAAAAACTTTAATGATACAAATTGCTCTTTCAACTATTAAGAAGCTGTTAGAATATAAATTTTAGAACAAAGGAAGTTATTATAAATAATGACACCGAAGTCTTTCTTTCTCTTAGTATCACAATATTTTCTGGATTTCATCCTGTGTGACTGAGGTAGTTAGTTTATTGTGCCAACCTGGCCGATAAACACATATGGGGTTAACTGAAGGGCGGAGGGATAAATGGCTCGGTGAGACTCGCCTTTCGAGTTATCGGGTGTCTTGCTTTCTGATGGTTGGACCAGGGTGCAGCTGCAATAGCCAGTTCCCTGCTTTAGCTGGCAAGACTCACTTCCTGCAAGACATCTCTGAGGAGAAGCCACATGGACTTACCCAGATGCAGCCCTGGGTGATGGAAGGGCCATGTGGACACCCCTGCCAGCACTGAGATGTTTACACATTCACTGACTCGGCTTTCCTCCTGCAGTCAGCATCATTGCGTCTGTTTTGTGAGATGGAGGAGGACTTTGTGGATGGACATATGGGTTAACGTTGTGTTATGGACACAAGACACAACACATAACACATAATGTTATGTGATGGACATGTGGTGTTGGACATATGGGTTAATGTTGGACTTGTGGGCTTGGGCAGCACTGGGTTGGAATATATTCTTGATATGCACTTAACCTTTATATAAAAGTCTCTCTTATACATGAGTTTCTGTGGCTTTGTTTCTCTAAAGTACCTAGACTAACACAGTGACTATTTTTTATGTAAAACTATTTAATCAGATTGCTTCCATTGAGCTACTATCTCTTCTCTGATTAGACTATAATGTCTTTCTTTTATGGGCAAAATGATCACTAACATATTCAGTATTGTATTAAAATTACCTTTACTTGTTCATGTATAACCTAGGTCTAATCAGATATTCCCTAGGAAATAAGCTGGAAAGGTAGCATGTTGTGCCTCTAGATGGTTAAATGTTTTGAATTATCCTTAATAACAATAAAAAATCAACTCGAGACATTTTCCAGATTCCCCCACTTTAAGTGAACCCACATTCTTAGCACGGTTGTTCATCTGCTTTAGGGAGACTGGACAAATTAAGAGCAGCGTTTCTGGGTATGAGGAACCAAAGTCATTACCAACACGACAGGAGCAAAAGCACACATGGATGATGGGACATGAAGGAGAGAGACAAATCTAAACGCAGCAATAACGTCCACCCAGAAAGTTGTTGTTATGAAAACACTCCGATTTCATGCTTCCTCGCAGAGGTTATTACTAACGGTGATCTTTGAAAGCATTAATCCTTGTCAAATAAATTATCAACAGATACTAGAACCATCTGCTTCACAAACAAACCCACTGCCATTGAGCCAATTCTGATGCAGAGAGACCTTTGTGAGAGCAGGTGGCCTCCTCTTTCTGTCACAGAAGTGGGATCAAACTGGTGCCCTTACAAGAGTCCAATGATTACCTGACAGTGCCACCAGGGCTCCTTGTTTCAGAATAAAGGGCTCAAACAGGGTGACCCACCCCAGGTCTACAAATGAGGAACCCAAGATAGGAAACCCCCCTATGAGTACACATTCAATGTTATGGGGGAAGCCTTGCAGTGCAGAATCCTGCAATAAGCACTCAGCGGCAAACTGAAGGACAAGTGGGTAGAACGCACCATCTTCAGCAGAGAAGATGTGGCAGTTGGCTTCAGTAAAGATTTACAGCCTTGGAAGCCCACTGCACCAGTTCTAGCCTATCCTACAGGTTACGAGAAGTTGGAACCGAACACTGGCAGTATTTGGTTTAGTTTAAGTATTATCTAAATTATATATCTCCTCAAACTAAGGTATTGTTATTTGCTACAGATAAATGACTGTTGGTTAAAAGAATATATATCACACTTCCACAGCAGGTATATCGATAAATATATGTTTTTATATAAGGTAAAAAATTCTTACCTTATCTATAAAATGAAGCTAGTTATTCACATCAAAACAACTGTCAGCAGTTTGAACATGTACAGCTACACATAATAGACAAATATAATATAATTGGTAATTAGTTTTTATTTCTTATAAAAGTTTAGAAATATTATGCACATATTTCTTTTCCATTTTGTCCATTCTGATTTATTCATAATATTAAACTGAAATACAAACTATTATAACATGTTTTTATGGAAAAAGACATCACTGAACTTGACAGTTTTCCACTATCTTATTAGAACTTTATATTTAAGCATGTAGCATTTACTTATATTTAGCCAGTGCTTTCTGAAAGATGACTTGCAACATGTTAAAGGAACAAACATATTTAAATGGGATCAGAAATAAATGAGGAAAACACACGCAAATGAGAATAATACAGACCCTGCAGATAGACTGATGGAGCACATAAAGAGCCTGGGATAAAATGTCCTTCTCCTGCCAAAATAATGATGATTATACAGATTAGAATAATGGCTAAATGAAAGCTATAATAGGAATTAGCTTGATTAACACCCCCAAATAATTACTATTTAATGCAAGAGACAAGCATTATCCTGTGATAATCTATATAAAGATACTGATATTTAGAAGAACAATAAAAAGTTGTTTTCTATACTCTGAGAACACAAGTGCATAAGTGTCACAGAAAGGCAGTGAACAGGGCATCGTGTGCTTATGAACAGGGAGAACGGCTAAGAAAATGAGGAACAGTGTGTTCCTCAACAAGTGTGTGTGTGTGGCGTGTGCACGTGTGTGTGCGTGCGTGTGCACGTGTGTGTGCGTGTGTGTGTGTGTGTGTGTGTGTGTGTGTGTGTTTTCTAGGGTAAGAAATCAAGGAAAATAGTCTGGCATTGATCTTAAGAATAAATCTTAAACTTAGATATTTCAATCATTATTCTTTTGGTAGTTCAAAAGTTTGTATTATTTTCCTAAATAGTATCTAAATCTCTAATGTACAAGTATATCTGTAGGTATCCCCATCGACAATGGAAACCAGTATTCAGGGCACTTGAAGAATAGTTATAAGGAAACTCAATGGCATTTAAATTTACTGAATATGTTTTAGGTACCAGACTCCACACATTTCACATATAACATTGTCTCATATAACAAAGCTGTGGTATCAACTATGCAATTTAGTTCAGCAAACCAGGATGTTTAAAAGTGTAAATAAAGTACCCAGCATTACTCAATTGCTAATAGGCAAAGGTGAGACTCTCTTTAAGTTCACAAACCCTGTTAAAATTTAATTTTATATTGTCACAATCAGCATTACTCTGCGTAAATTTTTGTGGTTAGTTTTTCCCCTGGTATCCCAATTTTTAGAAACAACACAATCCCTACATATCCATATGGCTAATATGAGGTCTTATTAGTGTGTACGTTTGAACTAGTTATTTAACTTCTTTCCATCTCATGGGCAAAATGGAAGATAACCTTAGCACTGTTATGAAAAGTCTTCGTGGAATAATTGAAAAAGAAAATGTGATCCAAACACTGATACATCACTGCCATCGAGTAAATTCGGATTCCTATACCAGAGTCCCTAATAAATGAAAAAGCGTTTTAAAATACAGTTGTTTAAATATAAACTGTTGGAAATGAACTGATTGCTCTAAAAAATTTTGGCAAATATTGTTATTTTGAAAAAAGTATTCATAAACATAATTACTTTTGTTTAATCTCAGCCCAAAGTAAGACTTAGAAGCAAACATTGGAATTTCCTTATTTTTGAGCAGTGTGTTATTTATCAATATTTTCAACAAATATTTCTTGAGAAACTGCTTTGGACAAGACAAAATGCTAGATGCTGTGGACATAGTCATGGATAAGATGTTCACAATATCTCTTTAGACTGTAATGGAAGAGACAGATATTTTACAAATAATAATATGCAGTTAATTATAACAATGAATAATAATGCAAAGGAAAACATGGTATTATTAAAATAGAATCTATTAATCTAGTTGGCAAGAAGAAACTAGACTTCTCAGAAAGTGATAATTAAGTTTGAGAACTATAAGATAAATTAGACAGCATATTACATTTATTGGAAATCACTATATATAGTCCAAGAAAGCTGAATTAGGCACATACACCAAGCATATACTTTTACCACATAATAAAAGCCCATTCATTAGTGTAATTTTTAAAAATTGATTTCAGTACATAGTCAACACCGTCAGATTATGCGGAAAGATATGTATTAATTTAGCCATCAAATATGAGGATAATAATAAAATATGGAAAGCTATTTTTTTAATGTGACAGTCAATCACATAATGCTCAACTATTTTTTTCTTTTAATTGCATTGTTCTGGTGTGTGTATGTGTATGTATATATATATGTATGTATGTATGTATATTTATATATATACATACACATACACACATATACGATTATATATATATATACATGCATACACACACATATATGGAATTCTCATTTATATAGCACATTTTTCCCTATAAAATGTCACTCTTCCTATTTTCTAGTCCCTTCCCTTGTTTCCTTTACCAGGGACTGTGCACTCTCGCCGTCACACTAAAAATCAATCCCCTCCCTCAATCTCGGCACTCTCCAATAGTCCCAGTTCTCCATAATTCACTGCCATCGAGTCAATGCCAGCTCACAGCACCCTACAGGACGGGGTAGAACTGCCCCTGTGAGTTTCTCTACACGAGGACAAAGTCTTGTCTTTATCCCTCAGAGTGGCTTCATGGTTTTGAACTGCTGATCTTTCAGCTTGCAATCCAACATGTAACCACCACACCACCAGGGCTCCCATATGGCCTCTTATTTTCTTAACTTTCCTAGTTTTGTTTTCAAGCTTATTCTTTTTAATGCATTTTTTGTTGTTAATCTCTTTTTTTATTGTTGTTATGGAAGAAACAAAAGTGAAATTCTCTCAAACCATACAAGCTAGGTGAATAATCATTAAACGTACATTTTTCATACGATTCAGTAAAAATAAAGACATCAGGTATCCTGGTTTGATGCACTTTATGAGAAAATAATGCTATAATGCACTTAATGAAAGTTAACTAAGCATTTATAATACATGGATCATGAATAAGACGTCAAGAAAATTATATTCTAGATAAGTTTTCAAAACTGAGTAAATCTTTCTGAACCTGGGTGTGATCAATTTTTAAAAGAGGGTAATTAGGTGAATAATTTATTTTATAACTACCAGCACAAAGCTGGTTCCTAAGAGACAAGTTAAAGATTTTCCAAATGTCCAACTTTTCCAAGCTGCTGTACCACTCCATCATCTAAAACAAGTATGCCCCTTCTCTGTTTTTCTTCAGTGTTTGTATTCTATAGTTTAATGCATTGGCTCACCAGTCATAGACTGTACTGTTTTACCAGGGATGTCTCACTGTCATTAAGTTAAAGCTGATTCATAGTGATCCTAGAGGACAAGGTTGAATTGTCCCTGTAGACTCCTGAGACTATAATTCTTCATGGGAGTAGAAAGCCTTGTATTTACCCCTCCAGGTGGCTGATGATTCTGAACTGCTCTGCAGTCAGCAGTCCATCAGGTAACCCTTTATGCCATCAGGCCTAGTTTCAAGTGCATAATCAAAAATAAGGAATAACTCAGAAGTAATGGTATTGCCTCAGCACACAGATCTTGAATAGAATAGCTTCCCCTTGCTCTCAGTCATAGGTCATGCTTAAAGGCTTCTTGGGAAAATGTTACAGCTCTTAGTTCTGTGAGTTGGCAAGTCCTACTGCAACCATCTGGAACAGCGGTCATGCTTCTTTCCACCTTGAGCCACTATCATTTGTTGCACTGTCATCTCATCCTTGTTTCTCCAAGTCTCCCTTTAAAACTAGAGGGATGACAAAACTGACCAATTCACTCATTAAGGTTCCCATATATCTTATTGCATGATCCCACCCAGGAAGGATTTGATACACCTTATTCACATTATTATTGATGCTGTCCAATCTCCTATTGGTGGGCCTCGAGTACCTTATTTGGATTTACCCACCTAATGATTGTGTAGGAGTCACAGGACCATGCATGAGTAGAAGGACTATATTAAGTAATATCACTGCACTACAGTAACAGGTTATTTGTATCTAATTGTATATCTTTTCATAAACTAAAATTCAAAATGAAAGATTAATTCATATTAAAATCTTCCTGAATTTCCACATCAAAAGTGTGCTTTAGGCAATAATAGTATTGCAAAAGAACTTGAAGAGTAGACATTAACATTCAAAAAGAAAAATAAAACCAACCTATTCTCTGCCCTCTCGCCAAATAATCAAATATAAGAACCACTGGACTTTCTTCTCCTATTAAAACTCCATTCATATTCCAACATAAACTTAACAAAATTTCCCTGCCTCTACCTGACCTCAATGTTAAAACAATGGGGAAAAAAAGATCGGTTCATCGAAATATAAACTTCTACTGCAAAGTTAAACAACTGCATATAAATTTTAAAAGAACATTTTGTTTCATTGTTCTAAAAATATTAACTCTGAAAAAGCAAAAAGAGTAAAAAAATTGAACTAATATACAATAGTTAAGAATAATATTTTCATAGTCATTGGAATAGGAAATAAGAGTTAAGACCAAAATTCTACCTCACTAGAATGAATGTAGCTTAAGTGATATTTATGACACTGGAATGCCTTTAACCCTGATTTTGCAATTATCATGGTAAAGCTATTTAAAGATGTATTTCCATGAATAAAATACAAAATTACTTACTTAGATCACTCAAAATATGATTCTTTTCATGTTGAGCATGTAGTCTGTGATTCCCATTAAGGAATCCTGGCAACATGTTTACCCTGGAATATCACGTGGGTTAAACCCATGTTTAACCATGACCAGTTTAGTTATGTCCAAGGAAGTACCGGTAACACCCAAAACAGACATGTTTAAAATGTGAATGAACTGGATGGCTAACCAAAAGGGGAAATCCTACGAGAAACATAATCTCTCCTAGAAAATAAGAGCTGCACGTGTGTAGCATGGCAATCAATCTCTAGGTCTTGACTGGGTAAGTAAAACACAGGCAAGGCTGGATCAAATACGATGCTTGACTCCACCCCTTGGAATGTGTTCCTTTCTGCAGGCCTGTCAGTAACCCAAGGTCATGCATCAGGCTCCTAAAAAGGTGCACGATTCCTTTTTTGATTCTAGGGCTTCAACTGACAAGTTTTCCTGCTCTAGTAGCATTCTGGATGACCTGAGTTTTAAAAATTTTTTTCTAGCTTTGCCAGTTTGGCTTCATCAAACACAACTGAACTGGAAGCTCTGGTTTGAACTAATCATTTTGCACCTTAATAACTACACTTATTTATTAATGAATTCATTTGTTTATTACAAGTTTAACCAACATTGGTATTTATGTAAATGTATCCCCAATTTTTTTAAAGATGAGATGGTGGCTTATAGTTAAATTTCAGATTGGTCTTTGTGTACATACAGCCTATATTGAAATAAGAATTCTTATGATTAAATATTGAAAAATTTCCCAAATGTTACATAGGTCTCTGGTGAGGACAACAAAAGGGAAAAACCACAGAAACATCAGTATCCTTAAGGAAGCATCAGCTTCTTTGTGTTTACACCAGTCATAAATTTTGCATTTGCACATTGCTGCCTGGAATTTTCAAAGGATTTTGCAATGATTAATTTAACGATTTACCCATATTGCTCTCATAGAGCCAAGAACTTTTACATATGTATATATAATTTATGATATCTGCATCAACAATCTATAAATGGGTGAAATATAACATGTAGAAATGTAATCAAAGAAAAACAAGTAGTGTCATAAAAAATAAGACCTAAAAATAAACGTTTTAAATTTAAGTGCTTTTAACCTAAGGCATTCAAAATGCATTTTTAAAATGATGCATTTTCATGGGGGTCAATTTGACCTGACGATCTATAAGAAACAACAACAAAATAATGATGATAAGGGAATTTTCAAGAATTATAATTAATTTCAAATATAAATTAAACACCTTCCCAAGCCAGACTTGGCATGAAGTGCTTTGTATGAATTAATCCTTTAATTCTCATAATAACCTTACCTCAGTAAACTTTTCTACAACAGGCCAGATTGTCATCATGTAGCCTGTGTTATAGCTCAAATTCTTAGCACGTGATTTGCAGAAGGATATGGTTTACAGAACCCTGGTGGCACATTGGGTTACACATTAGACTTTGAACCACCGGTCAGCAGTTCAAACCTATGAGAGAAAGATGAGGTTTTGACTTCCATAAAGATATATAGCCCCAGAAACCTACAGCGCCAGTCCACTTGTCCTGTAGACTGTTATGGGTCAGAAATGACTGAATGGTAGTGAGTGAGTGAGGGCTGGTTTACAGTGGGATCCCTAAATCCATTTGAGTCTCCACATAGATTCAGCCTCCAGTGCATACTCCACGGCAGTGAGTTTGCTTTGGGTTGGAGGCATGAGCAGTTGAAAAGAGAACAAGGGAAATTTGCATGGTTTAAAATCAAGAAAGGGTTGCATCAGAGTTGTATCCTCTTACTATACGTATGGTGAGAAAAAAGTCAGAGAAACTGGATTACAGAAGAAGAATTTGGCATCAGGATTGGACGCAGGCTTATTAACAACCTGTGACATGCAGATGACACAACCTTGCTGCTGAAAGAAAGCAAAGAGGGCTTGAAGCACTTCCTGATGAAAACAAGGACTGCAGCTTTCACTGTGAATGACAACTCAATGTAAAGAAGACCAAGTCTCACAACTGGATCAGTAGGTAACATCATCATAAATGGAGAAAAGAAGATTGAAGTTGTCAAGGATTTCATGTTGTTTTAATCCAAAATCAATGCTTATGGAACCAGCAGTCAAGAGATTAAAAGACATGTTGCATTTGGGTAAATCTGCTGCACAAGATCTCTTTAGAGGATTGAAAACCAGGGAGTTTAATTTGAGGACTAAGGTGTATCTGATCCAAGCCATGGTGTTTTCAATTGTGTCATATGCAAGTGAAAGTTGGACACTGAATAAAGTAGAATGAGGAACTGATTCATTGAATGTGGTGCTGGAGAAGAGTACTGAAAGTGCATGGACTGTGAAAAGAACAAACAAAACTGTCTTGAAAGAAGTACAGCCGGAATGCTCCTTAGAGGCAAGGATGGCATTTGTTTATTTTGAGGTGCAATATGCACTGAAGGCTATAGAGGTCTGTGATCGTCATCTAAAAGCGCTTCAAGTAATTCATTTTAAGCAAAGAGCAAGGTTGTGTCATGTGTGTTTCTGCATAAGCACCAGCCATCTGAGCATTTTTCTATTTTTCCAGCACAGTCAGGCTCGCACCAATCTAAGGATTGGCTACTTTCTCTCCCTCAAATTCTCTGTCCTCTGAGTTAGACTTACTCAAATGTTAACCAGATTTCATTCCAATGTGACCTCTAAAAGGCCTTCTGTGGACAAATAGCTACCGGTTTACATATTTCTTATTTATATTCTGCATACACTTATGCACTCCCTCAGCCATATTTAATGCGACTGAGTCGATGCCGACTCACAGCTCCCCTATGGGAAACGGTGGAACTGCCCAGAGGTAACTCTTTACGGGAGTAGAACACCCTGACATTCTCCCGAGAAGCAACATGGTGGTTTCAAATTGCTGACCGTTGGGATCAGAGACCACCGCATAATCATTACGCCAACAGGGCACCCTATTTATGCACAAGTGATATTTTTATGTGCTTTATTATGTGTTTTTTCTCATTTGTTCTCTAAACAGTAATTAATTGGCACTGTGGCATCTTTTTGAAAATTATTATTAATATATGAGCAGGCGTCACCAAGTTCCTGGGGGAGAAATGGAATGAAAAGCTAATAAACATGTCTCACAAACTTTTAAAAGCCCCTTTTATGATCAGTTTTCCATGATATAAACATACCGATGAAACATAGGTGTTTTGATTGCTTTCTTGCTTCTGTATCCTTAGAGCCCAGCACAGTGCTTGGAGCTTAGAAATCATGAGGTAAACCATGGGGGAACGAAGGAATGAATGAGACACAGATGGGAGAGCAGGCTTGGAATTCTGACAGCTCCGCTGCACACTGTACCACATGACCCCTCCTGCCGGTGTAACAGTCTTTATTTTAAAAGCGTAAGCACACACACACACACACATGCACGCACACACACAAAGGAGGAGAAAATAGTCCAGCTCAGATAGAATTGTTTCTTTTTAAAAAATGGTATCTGAATTATATAAGGTTGTGTTATCTTATTCAAAGGAGAAAAAAATAATTTTGTTTCTAAGTCTAGGTGGACTGCTGTTGCATTAAAACGGCTCAAAAATGTGCTTGCTTCCAGGTAAGACAAAAATAAAATTTAATGCATAGTGTCACCTTATTTATTTTGTCTTATTTGCCATTGTATTTTGATTATTTATGCCTAATGTTCTTTTTTGTTTTAATTAAGTTTATAACAGGATCTATTTTCAATATTTTCTTTAACAAAATATTTCCCTAGTTATAATACCATTTAATCCCATTCCAGCTCCAAAATACACTTTATTTCATGCTCTTATCCAGTTTACAATGCCATATAATTTGTAATGGTTTAATTTTATTTTCTTAACTTTTATTTAAATTCCTCAAATACAAGTATTGTTTCAATTCCTTCAACTTTAATATTTATTAACTCTTCATTGCAATTGGGTTGAAATCATATAAAGCAAATTGGCTTTCCATGTGCTGATTTAGATACTTTATGCTTTGTGGCACTGACTACAGAACCCACAGAGGAAGAGAACTCTTCCTTTTCTTTCTCTGGGTTTATCGTTCCTTCCTTCTCTCTTTCCAACCTTTCTGCTTTCTGAGCTTTATCACTAGACAAATACAGTATTTTTTTACTTTGCATGAGTGATTTCTCTTAGGAGTGCACACTTCCCTACTGTTATTATTCACTTTATAGACCTATTTTTATATTTGTTATTTATTCTTGTTTTATAATATTTATTATGTTAATGTATTGCGGAGAAATACAGACAGCATGGACAAATTGAGATCATAGATAAGACCCTATGTTGTAAGCAAGAAAAATTAAAGTCCTATTCATCTAGGATTAGTTTTATATTCACTACTGAGTTCCACTTGATGCAAATCTACTTTAACCAAAATGAAATCTTGTTGCTATAACACTAAATTGAACACTCTGAACTTCTAGTATTTTTTTTCTTTCCCCCAGAATACTAGCACATCAAAACTAGTACAACTTTCAAAGTTTTTCTGAATCACTGCTCAATTTCCATAAGTTAAGTCATTTATTCCTGTGAGGAGAAATGTTGCCAGTTCTGCCATAAAATGATCCTATAAAACAACGGAGGAAACTAGAGGAAGCACTATATAGAGTTAAATCTAAGATGCTTCTTCTGCTGATAAATCTGCTTGAAAGAAAATCTATCAAGAAAGATTATTACTGCTATTCTGAATGTTGATCTTTTCATTACATTAGGTGTTTTAAGAAAGCTGTATATTTGAGCAACAGCATCCTTTCTTACAGAGAACCAACCAAGCTAACCAAACCCACTGCCATCAAGTGCTTTCTATCTTGTGGTGATAGTCGTTATAGCGTGGCTGGGGATATAAATCATTATCGGAGCAGACAGCCTCATTATTTTTGGGCAGAGCAGTGGACGGGCAGGAACTGCTGACCTTGAAGTTAGCAAGTCCAATGTTTATCAGGCAGTGCCAGCATGGCTTGTTTCTTTCAGAGGAAGTCCTATATCTAAATTGCATTTCCATAGCTTATTTCAACTCTGAAGGTCAAAGAAAAGGTTTATGATGAGTTTTCTCACTGACATGTAGAAGTGTCACTGAGAATACATCACAGTGTCTGCCAAACAATGCTTCACATGAGATCATTGTCAAGGCCACGTTATGTATATCGGCGAGCACTTGTAAGACGTTTTTTTCTCCTCTTTGGCTTTTGCCAGTTCACCTTCTTGGTGGAAGAGAGGAAAGTAGGGACAGGATAGACAGAAAATTACTGAAAATCTATAATGTATCAAATGCTAAGTCAACATGATTATATTTAATGCTTCAATTACTCTTATGGGAGGAATTAGTCTAATCAAATTACAGTTGAGGAAAATCATAAAACAATGTCCAGTGATTTTCAATACGTGAAGGGATATCATATGGCTTCTGGTATAAAGGCTTCTGACTTGCCTCTTTCTCTTCCCAACATTGCTCAGAGCCACACATGTGGCGGTCAAAATGTATTTCCAAAACAAACAGATCAATGACAACAGAACACACGTGTCCCTATCACTAACACTTACTTTATAATTTGTTTCCTAGGCTTTTTATTTTTCTTGATATTTGCTTATGATTAATGGTAAAGTTAGTGAACGTCTCACCACAAGTTCCTTGGGCTTACAGTCATGTGCCAATACAAATGCCACATAAACCCGATTTCCTCAATTGCTCACTTGCTCATATATACTTAATCCTAACTTATTTAATTGCCAACATAGAGTAATTCATTGTCAATATTCTTATTTGCTACTAGTCTACTGTCCTTTGGAAATTCGTTTTGATTAGAATATCTTAATGCAGATGTTGAGTGCAAAAGATATATAAACTGCAAAAATAGAGCCATGAGAAGCGCAAAGATGACACTACAGCATGTTTCTAAACTATGATTCAAATACATGCACTCCTAGTTACATGAAAGATACATCAGGGTGAAAGAGGAAAAAATGGGATATTAAAAATAAAGATGTAAACATAAGCAAAGACTAAATTTGCAAATATGAAAGAGGAGAGAAATATGAGAGAATATTGAATATACAAAGGGGCGCCCCGGCTAAACTGGAATTGCGCTGGGCAAGCAGAGCTTTTGTAGTACGCATTTTTCCCGCTAGGTGAGCATCTAAGCAACTCACTCTGAATTAGTGCACCCAGTGGTGTTACCTGGGAAGGTTTTCTCTGGTCACAGTGAAGTTTTTCATGAAAACAATTTTGTTTGAACCTCATTTTTTTGTGATGGCTGATTTAAGAGAGCAGCATGCGGCTGTGAAATTTTGTTTCCTGCTCAGGAAAAATGTCGTAAAAACTGCAGTGATGTTGAACACAGCTTACAAGGACAGCGTTATCAGAAAAACTCAAGTGTACGAGTGGTTTTCTCATTTCAAACATTTCCAAAAAGGGAAATGTTTGATGACAAACCTCATTCTTGATGTCCGTCAACTTACTGAACAGAAGAAAATGTCAACCCCTTGTTCATTTGGAGTTCATGTCACCAGGTCAGAGCGTTAATCAAGCTTTCTAGTTTGGTAAGGTGACCAGATTTTAACATTGGTAAAATGGGACACCATTGATAAAACTCATATCCTGGTGAAATAGCCACATGGCAGCCGAAAACCATATGCCCTAACTTGTCGTGCATTCTTTTCAAAAATCGGGACTTTAAAAAAATGCCGCAGGATACGGGACAAATTGTTAAAAATTGGGACTATCCCGCTAAAGGCGGAACATCTGGTCACCTTATAGGGGTCTGGAATGATTGTGTAACAGTGTGCGACAAAAAAAGGCCTTATTTGTAGCAGAAAAGGGACTGATTTTATCACCATGACAATGTACCTGCTCACACAGCCATCTCAGCGTGCCAGATTTGGGCAAAAAAAAGCAATCCACCCTTACCACATGCACCTTACTCGCCTGACCTCACTCTGTGCAACTTCTTTTTGTGTCCATGAAAGAAGAGGGACATGGAAGGGCAGTGATTTGAAGATGTAGAAGAGGTGAAGAAAAAAACAAGGGAGGTGCTGTCAGCCAACCAAACGGGTGAGTTTGAAAAATGTTTCTAAGAATGGAATTACAAATTTGACAAATGTATTAAGTGTAATGGGGAGTACTTTGAATAAGTGATAAGGTATTTTTATTAAAAAAAATTAAATACATAGCATTGAAAAAAAATGCATTTTAGGGGGACACCCCCTAGTATACACTTAAATTCTAATCTGTTTATCTGATTTTCCACCACTATCACACACAGTGACTGCATAAATGGGCTCAAACAGAAGAATGATTGTGAGGATGGCACAGGACTGGGGTGTTTCATTCTGTTGTTTATAGGGTTGCTATGAGTTGGAACTGATTCAAAGGCACCTAACAACAACAACAACAACATTATATCACATGTTAGATGTTTGGAGGTACCATGCAGTAAATAATTTAATATGGCACTTCTATTGTGTCTTTGTAAATCCTGCCAAATGACTTTTTCCTGCTAGGTCTGGGTAATGGAAGATGAGGGGAGGCTGATAAGGTTATATGGCTCAGTTCTGAGTGACAGTTGACAGGGGTAACTGTGATTGTCATCTTATTAAGTATGAAATAAGCCATCTTAGTAGCAGAAAGAGAGGCTATCACTACTAACAGGAGAGGAGAGCCAGGGATGGAGTCTGTAATTTGGACCCTGAGATCCCTATGCACTGAACACCTGGGTCCAGGAGTCAGCTGTGATACCAGAGGATGCAAAGGCAGCAGCCCACCAAGAGCCCCCGCATGAAATAGATTGATGGATTTCCCAGTCCACAGAACAAATAAAAGTAAGTGCCTCCACGCAGGAAGTTAGCTGGTGGACTGAGGGGCTTCTAGGCACTTGTCGCAGGAACTGTATTTGCTGACCCACTGAGTTAGAGGTGAGTGGCTTCAGACTGAAGCTCATGGAAAAGGGCCATGCTCTTTGAACATTTCCTGGAAGCCCTAAAAGAGTTTTTGTAACATTCACTGAGCATGGCAGAGGCCAAGGGGTTGAGTAGCTTGAGAGGCTAAAACCAGAAAAAGCCTGGCCCAGTGACATAGCTGAGAAGAGGCGGTTTTGTCCAAATAATTGTATCCTGAGCACTGTGGCTTGTTAAACTCCCTAACACACCCCATCATCATAAGTACTGTGGCCTTGAATTATCAAGCCAAGCAGAGAGGCTAGTCAGTGCCTTGGGAGGTACGGCTGGTGTCAGAATTGCTAAGAAGACTGGTGGCATGAATGACCTCACCTTAACCTCAGCCATGGGGAGCTACTGATGCTAATGTTGATACTGGTTTGTCTTCCCACTTCAAAGGCAGAGGAAGTCAGATCAGATGGCAGGCATTTTCTTTTTTCAAGGTCATAAATAGGGTCAACATCTATCTTCTCTTTCCCTAGAGGAATAGCAATACTAAGACGGCAAAAGCAGCTCTATGCTGACATTTCCAATTCTCCTCTACATTCACATTCAAAAAATGCCAAAAGTTGAAGTTTACTATAGCAGCTTAATTAGAAAATGATTTTTAAAATTCTTAGTTTTCCTTGGAGCTCATACACTCCTTCAATACAAGAACACTTTGTTCTACGAAACTGCCATTTTGTGATTCTCATCCCCCGCCTGTAGCACAATTGCTGAAGACGAAATGGGTGCATAAGCAAATGTGGTGAAGAAAGCAGATGGTACCTGGCTATTAAAAGATATAGCGTGTGGGGTCTTAAAGGCTTGAAGTTAAACAAATGGCCATCCAGTAGTAAAGCAACAAGCCCACATGGAAGAAGCACACTAGCCTGTGTGATCATGAGGTGTCATCGGAACCAGGTAACAGGCATCAGAACATTCATAACAAATAATAAACAATAAGGAGAGTCGGAGCAGAAACCCAAAGCCCATCTGTAGACAATGGAACATATACCCCCACAGAGGAGTTGCAGGGAAGGGATGAGTCAACCAGGGTGCAGTAGAGCACCGATGGATCACACAATATACCTCTGGCTCCTTGAGGCTTCTTTACCCCCCACTGTCATGACCCTAGTGCTGCTTCTCACTCTGGACTGGATCAGAACAGGTACACAGATATAGATAAGAGATAACGCTCACAACACATGGAATCCAGGAACAGGAATAGAGATACAAAAGGATAGAGGGAAGGGGAAGAGAAGAGGGGAGGAAGAAGGAACTGATCATAATGATTGGCATAGAACCACACACACCCCTCAAGGGGGAAGAACAGCAGAAACCACGGGAGAAGGGAGACAGCGGTTGGTGTGATGTGAAAACAATAATAATTTATAACCTTTCAAGGGGTCAGGAGGGTGAGGGATGGGGGAGAAGAGCTGATACCAAGGGCTCAATAGAAAGTAAATGTCTAGAAAAGAATGATGGCAACATAAGTACAATTGATGTATGGATTGTAATAAGAGTTATAAGAGCTTTCAATAAAGTGTTCTTTTAATAAAAAATAAATAAAACAAAAATTCTTAGTTTTATAGAAACCTTTGGGTCTTTGGCAACAATTTAATTGTGCCAGTCAGGGTGCCATGTAGCAACGATGAAAAATACAACTTTCCTCTAGTTCCTAAAGGCTTCCTCCCCGCCCCCACTATCATGATCCGAATTCTACCTTGCAAGTCTGGCTAGACCAGAGGATGTACAATGGTACAGACAGGAACTGGAAACACAGGGAATCCAGGGAGGATGATCCCTTCAGGACCAGTGGTGTGAGTGGCGATACTGGGAAGGTAGAGGGAGAGTGGGTTGGAAAGAGGGAACTGATTACAAGGAACTATATGTGAAATCCTCCCTGGGGGACAGACAACAGAAAAATGGGTGAAGGGAGACATCGGACAGGGCAAGACATGACATAATAATTTATAAATTATCAAGGGCTCATGAGGGAGGGGGGAGCGGGGAGGGAGGGAAAAAAAATGAGGACCTAATGCTGGGGGCTAAAGTGGAGAGGAAATGTTTTGAGAATGATGTGGAGAATGAATGTACAAATGTGGAGGGAAGGTGGAGCAGAAACGGGGAACCAATTACACGGATCTACATATAACCACCTCCCTTGGGGATGGACAATAGAAAAGTGGGTGAAGGGAGACGTTGGACGGTGCAAGATATGACAAAATAATAATTTATAAATTATCAAGGGTTCATAAGGGAGGGAGGGGAAAAATGAGGACCTGATGCTGGGAGTTTAAGTGGAGAGCAAATGTTTTGAGAATGACTAGGGCAATGAATGTACAAATTTGCTTTACCCAATTGATGTTTGTATGGAGTATGAGAAGAGTTGTATGAGCCCCTAATAAAACAATTTAAAAAAATTGAAAGAGGGTTATCTAATTGAAGACATGCATGCTTGGGAATAAAATAGTTTTCATGCTTATAGATTTAAAAGACACACGTATTTCTTACAATTTGTACACATTTCATATGAATTCAGTGACATCCGGTCCATTTTGACTCACGGTGACCCTAAAGACAGAGTGGAGCTGCCCCACTCTGAGGCTCTAGGTCTTTGTAGGAGCAGAAAACATCAGCTTGCTCCCCGCAGAGGTGCTGGTGGGTTCGAACTGCTGCCTTTGAGGTACACAGTCCAAAGTGTAATTCACTTTGTTATCAGGGCTTACTTTTTTTTAATGTTGCAAGACTTCTTTAAATGTTTATGATTCCATTATGAGGAGAGAGAATAAATGTCCCATTAAGTGGTAGGGGTACATGCATTTCTAATGCTGCTGTTAAACGTCCTAAGCCTGGAAGTGGCCCAGTCACCTGAGAAGCACTCATCACAATGTCTGCCTGAAACAAAGGCCAGAGGCTTGCGGCTAACATCTGTGAGGGCAGGAGCCCGAACCCGGCAAAGATCCTCTTCAGTGGGGACCATCGTGTGCCGCAGTGGGTCAGGCGCCCAGTGTGTTTTCAGGCTCCATTTTACCATCCTACTAGATAGACTGCGAGCACTGACACCTTCACAATGTAGTTTGTTTGTTTGGAAACATACAAAATTGCCTGCTTTTGCTCCTTAAATGTATTACTTTCATTCACTTTGTAGAGCAAGAGATTTAATCAAGTGACCTTTTGGAATCCAATTTAAATTAAATGATTCATGTAAAGATTTTGACTAGATGGATATCAAGGTTTCTAAAAATAAAGTAATCTTCATAGTACTGTATGGCAATTACATCAAGTAAAAGAAGTACATAATTTTCTTTGTGGACATTAAACCAAGTAAACAAGTGTAGGCTATCACCAAGGAAGACCAGCACTGGAAGTGTTTTGACACAAGTGCACTTTTCAAGTATGACGTTGCCCATGAGCATGTGGGGATGCATTGCTCTCCTGGGCATGACTAAGATGTTTCTGACTTAAACATAACACAAAATAGTCAGGGCACTTTGAGCATATTACATTCTACATGAAAGAGAGGTATGGGCAGATTCATAATAGTTAACAAGAAATGAAGATTATGTAAAGCAGTAGTAAATGGGTATTAAATAGGTAAGGGCAAGTGGAATTAGACCCTCAAGGCACAATATGTAGACAAGTGATTCAATCTATTGTATGAGCTTCCAAGGATGTCAACTTCTATGTATATATAATTTTACCTAATAATATACAGAAAGTTTTAATGGGAAGAACTGCCGCAATATGGATGGGCTACCTCATAAGATAATACGCTTCATGCTATTAAAGACATCTAAGAGCAAGATAAATCAAAGGTGCTTAAAAAAAAGGTTAATGATTAAAGTGATTTTGAGTCTTTTTTCAAAGTGTTGAGTCTGAATTTTCAAGTGTGAGATTTGTCTATAATGAGATAGCTCCTAGAGTATATAAATGATATTGTCTAAGATAAAATCAAATAAATACCAGCATATAATGAAAAACATTTCATAATAGCAGAAATATAACTACTAAATAGTTTATAATGCTTTTTGAATAAAAAGTTAGGAAATAGATAGAGTCAAGGTCACAAGTTTGAAATCAGGAATATTTCAGGAAAATTAATGCACAGGAAAAAGTTCAAAAATCTGTATAATAATTAAAAAATAACAATAATAATATTCTTTGGTGCAGTCTAATCCAGCATTGATGCAAAACAGAAATACTAATTGACTGATTTATATTTTCCAGTTACTATATTACTTGCACTTCTGAAGTAATAATGGTTCATTCATAAGACTTATTACCAAGGTGGAATACCTTCTAATATAATGTGACCACCACAAACTTAGTAAATTCCATGCTTATCTAAAGCTTTTAAAATTACTTCTTTGAGTTCATAAATTTTGGGGAGTAAAACTCAGAGCCCTTGGTTAGTGAAACCAGAGATTCAAATTACCTTTAAGTATAAATTTTGTCTAATTCCTGTAGATCAACCTAACCCTAAGAACTAATGACAACAATAAAAATAAGGAAGATCATCTGGCTGGACCAGAGGATGTACACGGGTACAGATGGAAACTGGAAGCACAGAGAATCCAGGGTGGATGATCCCTTCAGGACCAGTGGTGTGAGTGGCGATACTGGGCCAGCAGAGGGAAAGTGGGTTGGAAAGAGGGAACCGATTACAAGGATCTATATGTGACCTCCTCCCTGGGGGATGGACAACAGAAAAGTGGGTGAAGGGAGACGTCGGACCGGGCAAGATATGACAAAATAATAGTTTATAAATTATCAAGGGCTCATGAGGGAGGGGACAGAGGAGAGGGAGGGGAAAAATGAGGACCTAATGCCGGGGGCTGAAGTGGAGAGGAAATGTTTTGAGAATGATGAGGGCAATGAATGTACAAATGTGCTTTACACAATTGATGTATGTATGGATTGTGATAAGAGTTGTATGAGCCTCTAATAAAATGATTTAAAAATAATAATAAGGAAGATCTTTAACAGACAATTATCTTATTTGGCAATAATATTCTAAGAGACTGTATGAGCATCAACTATACCTCAATTAACAAAAATGAATAACAAATTAGTGTTTCAAAATCTATTCACACAGCTCCAACACTTGTCTATCCGTTTGCAGTATTGTGTTGACCTGCATTTTGGTGTGATGGTGGAAGCTAGCATTTCATATAGCAGTAGAGTCACAATGGTGGTCAGGTTGTAAAGAAGCTTCCAGACTAAGGCAGATTATGAAGAAGGAAAAGGCAGTCTGCCTCTGGAAAATTAAGTCCTGAAAACCTCATGAATAGAACCAGAACATTGTCTGATATAGTACCAGAAGATGGGTCCCTCGGCTGGTAGACACTTAAAATACAAATACGAAATGTAGAGTTGACCTTAATGATATGGATGGAATGGCATTTTTCAGGCTTTCACTTTCTTATGGGGTACGACTTAAAATAAGAAGAAACGACTGAAAAATCCTTTCCTAATTAAGATATGGATTGAATGAAGTATGAATCTAGGAAAATTTAAATTTCTCAAAAATAAAATATAATACTTAAAGATTGATACTCCAGGCATTAGGACTATTCATTGGTTTTTAAATTGGATAATCATAGTTTGATATGACAGGAATAACAAATTGAAAAGAATGACTTCATATTCATTATCAAAAAGAACATTTCAAGATCTATCTTGAAGTACATTGGAACTAATGGAACAACAACTATATGCCTACAAAGAAGTCTAATACTATTATTCAAATTTACAAAATAGAAATTAAAGCCTATCATGAAAAAAATTGACAATTTTTGACCACCTTTTGCAATTTTAAGTTGATCAAATATACAACCAATGAAATGATAATTACTGATAATTTAAATATAAAAGCTGGAACATGCAGGGCACAAAAAAGACCTCAATTCTCAAGTATAAACAAGGGAGAACATTTATTAAATCTTAACTAGGACAAAGACAAAACAAAGACCAAGGCACATCATTCAGATGGGAGAGACAATTAGAATGAGGTCATAATGGAATTGAAAGTGTATACAGAGAGTTGGAAGGTTAAGTAGGATATAGAAGGGCAAAGCAAATTGTCATTGAAACATAACTGCAGCAGATCCCTACATTACAACTCAAGGCAGGAACTATGGAACTGAGAATTGAACCATGACTTGGACAAGCATATTATGCTAAATAGAAGAGCTTACAAGATTGGTCCAGGGCACTCTGACCAAGGCAGTCAAGGCATGACTCATAAATATGCAACCCCAATAAGACAAGTCTTCACGACGGACACACTCAGGAAAGCCTCTAAAAAGGCTGCTCCTCCCTGAGCTGGAAAGAGGTTATCCACTTTTTTATAAGGTCTGCCTAGTTAATAGAAATAATTCAATGTTAGTTTAATCCACATGCGGACTGAAAATATATTTGAGTCTTTGACTGTTATTCTTAGCATTTTGCAACCTAGTGCTCAGAATATAAGTTCTAATACAAAACCAAAAACAACAAGGATTAGTAGTTAGAAAATATAGTCTTGGGTGAAAGAAATAGGCCCAGGTGATTGTATAATAGAGATGGCAAATCTAAGAATATAGTCACTGCAACAAGTTTTCAGAAACATAAAAGATGACTACACATGAATCTTAAAAGAGGAAATATACAGGAATCAAACTAACTAAATTTGTGTAAAAAGAAGATAAAGGGGGCTATATATCATCAGTCAAAACAAGGCAAGGGGACAATTGTTCAAAGGACCACTAAATGCTCATCTGCAAATTCAGGTTATAGCCAAAGGAAATGTTACCTTGAGAATATCACACCTCAGTGACAAAGCTGCCTTACCCAACCAGAATTGTTGTTGCTGTTGTTGTTAGGTGCCCCCTAGTCCACTCTGACTATACAACAGAACATGCCTGTTTCTACACCATCCCCAGAGTTGTTCTTCTGTTTGAGGCGACTGTTGCAGCCACTGGGTCAATCCATCTCACCCAGCACCTTCCTCTTTTACAGTGCCCCTCCATTTCAACAAGCATGACGGGACTGGTCACTACTGATAACAGTTCCTAAGTATGTGAGACAATGCCTACCAGTTCTTGTCTCTAAGGAACATTCTGGCTGTACTTCTTCTGAGAGAAATCTAATTGTTCTTTTGGCTGTCAATGGTATTTTCAATGTATTCAATACTTTCAATATTCTTTGTCAACATCAAAGTTGAAATGCGTCAACATTTTTTCACTAATTAGTATCCAATTTTCACATGCATGTGAGCTGACTGAAAGTACCAATGGCTTGGGTTAGGCACATCTTGGTCCTCAAAGTAATATACTTGCTTTTCAACACAAAAAGGTCTTGTGTAACAGATTTATTTACTCAATACAATATTTGTTTTGATCTTTGGCCTGTTGTTTCCATGAGCATAGATTATGGATCTGAGCAATATGAAATCCTCCACAAATTCAATCTTCTGTTTTTCATGATGTTATCTATTAGGCCAGTTGTGAAGATTTTTATTTTCTTTACACTGAGCTGTAATGTATAGTGAAAGCTGCAATTCTTGGTCTTCATCAGCAAGTACTTCAAGTCCTCCACACTTTCAGCGAGCAAGCTGGTTATCTGCATATAGCAGGTTGTTAATAAATCTTGCTCTAATCCTGCTACTGAATTCATCTTCATCTAATCCAGCTTCTCTGATGATTTGCTCACCATACAGATTGAATAACTATGGTAAGAGGATCCAACCTGATGCACGACTTTCTTGATGTTAAATCATGAATTGTTCTTTTGTTCTGTTCTCATAATTGTCTCTTGATTCAGGTTGTTCATGAGCACAATTAAGTGTTCTGGAATTCTCATTCTTCTCATTTTTTGCATAGTTAGTTGTGATCCACAGTTATATGTCTTAACATAGTCAATGAAACACAAATAAACATCTTTCTGGCATTCTCGGCTTTCAGATCCATCTGACATATTCTTTGTTCCATGTACTTTTCTAAATTTAGCCTGAACCTCTGACAGCTCCCAGTAAATGCCCTGTTTTAACAGTTGTTGGATGATCTTTAGGAAAACTTTACTTTCACATGGTATCAATAATTTGTTTTATAATTTGATCATTATGTTGGGTCACCATTCTTTGGGATTGGAACAAATATGGATCTCTTCCTGGTTTCCAGTGCATCTTGGACTTCTTCCTTCAATACTATCAGTTCTTTAAAGTGGTTGAATGTTGACTATTTCTTTTTGGTCTGATGACTTTCCATCTTCTTTTGATAGTTCCTGCATCATTCAATATTTCACACAGAGAATTTTTCAATATTACAACTCAAAACTTGAAATTTCTCTTGAGTTGTTTCAGTTTAACATATGCTGAGCATGTTCTTCCTTTTCGGTTTTCTAAATCTAGTTTGTGCACATTTCATTATAATATTTTATTTTGTCTTATATAGTTGTTTATGAAATCTTCTGTTTTTGACTTCATCATTTCTTCCATTTGCCTTAGCTATTCTACAATTAGGAATAAGTTTCAATCTCTTCTGACATCCACCTTGATGTTTTCTTTATTTCCTACCTTGCTAATGATTTTCTCATGTATGTTGTTCTTGAAGGCATCCTGCAGCCATCAGGTCTTCTAAAATTAGAGTTTAATGCATCAAATCTGTTTTTGAGATATTCTCAAAATTCAGTTGCAATGTACTCAAGGTTGAATTTTGGCAGTCATGGAATTTCCACAATGGTCTTCAGCTTGGAACTGAAGTTACACATGAGCAATTTTTGGTCTGTTCCCTAATAGGCCCCTGGCCTAGTTTTAGATTCTGACATTAAGCTTCTCCGTTGTCTCTTCCCACAGATGTTGTCAACTTGATTTCTGTGCATTCCATTTGGAGAAGTCCAAATGTAAAAATCACCTTTTGTGTTGTTGAAAAAAGGTATTGGTGATAAAGAAATCATTGATCTTGAAAAATTCTGTCATACAATCTCTAGTTTTGTTTTTGTCACCAAGATCATATTTTCCAACAACAATTCCTTCTTTTGTTTCCAACTTTTGCATTCCAGTCAACAATAATTATCAATTTATTCTAATTGAATATTTGATGAGTTTCAGACTGAAGATACTGGTAGAATCTTCAATTTCTGCATCACAGCTTTAATGGTTAGTAGAATAATATTAGTATTGAGTGGATTCCTTTGTATGCAGATAGATGTTATTTTATTACAGACAACAATGTAATTTAAGATAGATCTGGAAATATCCCGTTTGAAGATAAAACCAAATTTATTCCTATGATTATGTCATTCCCAACATAGTAAACCATATGATTTTCTGATTCAAAATGGCTATTACCTATTTCAGTCTATTTCAGCTATCACCTAGAGTACCAATCTTTATGTGTTACATGACATTTTTTTAAACTTTCAGCGTTCCAAGATTCACATACTTTGTACATTCTATGTTACAAATGTAAATTAATATTTGTATCTGTTTCTTATCACTTTGAGTTATTCTATCCACAAATGAAGTTCCTGAAGGCTTTGGTCTCACTGGCTTACCTCCACCCATTTCATTAGGCTGACTCGACTTTGATTCATATTTTGAGCGCCTTACAATCTGAGGGGTTTATCTTCTGGCACTCTCTCTGACAATGTCCTGCTTCTATTCCTTGTCAATAACTGACAATACTTCAATGCTACCAAATTTTTTCAATGGCTAATTCCTCTGAAATGGACAACCTATTCCTTATTTTCAGTGTGTTGTTAGTCCGGAAGCTCTGCTGAAAAGTTTTCTTTGAGTCACTGTGTTAGTCCCGGTTGACTAGAGAAACAAATCCATAGTAAATCAGAGGTATAGAAGAAAGAGTTTTATATAATGGCTAATTGTACAGTAATAAAGCATCCCAATGCAATCCAGTCCAAACCCATAAATCTGATATTAGCCCATATGTCTGATACCAATCTATAAAGTCCTCTTCAGACTCACAAAACACATGCAATGACGCTGAATGTAGGATGATCACAGGCTTATGGGTAGAAAGTCTTTGGATTCAGTGGCGTTTTAAGTATTTCAGTGCTGGCAGGGGTCTCCACATTGCTTCACCAGCTTCAGAGGTCTGGCTGCATCAGGGTAGGTCCATGTGACTTCTCCAGCTCAGAGGTTGGTATAGTTCCATGCGTCTTGTCCGCTGCAATATCTCCCCGGGAGTGAGTAGAGAGAGAGTTATCTCCTGCCTCCAAGGAGGAAAACCAGGATTTTCCAGAATTCTCAGGAAAAGGCCATGCCCACACAGAGGCCTCATTGGTTATATCTTGATTGACAGGCCAGACTCCACCCCTTCACTCGTAATCCTCTCAAATTGACACCAGATTATGTACTTTCCACAGCCACTCTGCTGGTATTTGAAATACCAGTGACAGAGCATCCAACACAGCAACACATAAGCCACTGCAGTATAATAAAATGACGGACAAATGGTAGAAACTAGACTAGATGGACATCAATATACAAAATTTGAAGAGAATAGCAGCCAAGGACTATTCCTTCCCATGCCCCTAACAATTTATTTACTGTATCCATACAAGTATTCTTGACCAGGCTGCTGGAAGAGTTCTTCATAAGAAACTAGGAAGACGTCTTCCTCAAAAACCTTCTCAAGGGTTTGGGAGGGAAGAAATATGGAGATACTTACCTAGCTCTTTCTCCTACTCGCCCTTTCCCCTAGCACTAAAGTATAAAAAACAAAACAGTAAAAAACGAAACATCTTACAGGGGGGTCTTTTGTTCATGGTTCCTTGGGCAGTGCGATAGTTCCCACATATGCATTGACCTCATCTGGGCACTGTTCCAGGAACTACGGTACAGCGGAAGGCAGCACCTTCTCTGGATTTTCCTTGCTTAGATGGGTGAGTGATTAAAAGCTTGGCTGTTACTTTCATTTTGGCTCATTATTTTAATCAACTCTTCAAGACACCTGGCAACTCAGCTCATTCAGCTCCGTTTCTTTGACAAGTATATGAGTCGGGGTTGGCAGTTCATTTTTTCAGCACATGGAAACACACTTTCTTCAGGCTTCCATGGGTTCTGTTTAAGATCTTCTGTCATTTGAATCATTTGTTTGTTTTTCTCTATAAATAGGTGCCATGTGTCCCTCACAGCTTTCACACTATATTCTTTGAAGCTAATTTTTAAAAAAAGTATGATGTGGGTTTCTTAACATGGATTTCATTGGGTTTATACAGATTGTGTTTTGATTAGCTCCTTGAATTGTGATTTGTCAAGTCTGAGAATTATAAAACTAGTATTTCTTCAATTACTTTTTTAGCTCTTCCTTTTTTCTCCTGTTCTGGACCTCTGCTGACATTGATAGTAGATCTTTTTTTCATGCATCAGGTTCTGGAGGCAGTAGTTTCTTTGTTTGCTTTTTTTTTTCTTCAAATCATACAATTTCTATTGTTCCTTTTTTCAAGTTTAGGGTTCTTTTTTCTTCTGTAACTTTTAATATTATTTCATTGAGTTTTATTTAAATTTATTTTTTGAGTTACCAAATTTTCACTCAGTAGCTTTATATTTTTTATTTCTTAGCTAAGATTTTTCTCACTACTTTTTGCTATGACATTTTCTTCCTCTTCTTTTTTATTCATTTACTTGAAGCATGGTCAATATTGTTCATGAAATTTTTTTTGGTTGTTAGGGGCCTGCAAGCTGGCTCTGAGTCATAGCAACCCACAGAGGGCAGAGAGAAACAATGCTATGCTGGAGCCCATTTCTGGAGCCACCATGTTACTTCATCCCATTGAGGAACTTTAAAAGTTTTGTCATAAAATTCTAATATCTCTGACAACTAATAGCATCTATTGATTTTCTTTTTTACATTCAAGTTGGCATAACCCTTGTTCTTCATAATTTTCTATTAACCTGTGGACATGTGGGATTTTATGTATAAGACTCTGGATCATGCTTTAAAATTCTATTTTACCAAACTTTCTCTGCTACTCTTTTATTATGTGAAGGCCAGTGTGTGTGAGATATTATTAATTATTGATGAGTGGGGACAGAAGCCCAGGTTCTGCTGATAAGGGGGTAGTAAGGGGCTTCTCATTAATGCTGGATCAGAATGGGAACTTTAGTTATTCACATGTTGTTATTATTAGTGTTGCTTTGTGCCATTGAGAAGGTCCTGACCCATAGTGGCTATATGCACAACAGAATGAAGCACTGCTTGTTCTTGTGCCATCCTTACAATCATTCCTACGCCTGAGCCCATTGTCGCAGCCAGTCTCAATCCATGCCCTCGAGAGCCTTCCTCTCCTGAGCTGCACCTCTATGCACTCTCTTTCTTCCTAGGTTTTGGTCAATATCACCCTGAGTAGAATATGAAGTCTAAGGCTTCCAGTGACATTATTAGACAATGATTGCATGACTGCTGGATGGTGCTGAACATCCTGATTCTCCGCTAGGCCTCCTCCTATGCCAGCAAGTATGGAGTAGGAGTTTTTTATTAAAACCACCACCACCAAAAAAAAACAAACAACAACCCACAACCACCACCACCACAACAAAACAAAATCAGCTGCTATCAAATGGATTCTGACTCATAGAAACCCAATAAAACTAGAACTGCTCCCTATGGCTTCTGAGAATGTACTACTTTACAAGGGAAAGGCAACTTCATCTTGCTCCTATTGAGTGACTGATGGGCTTGAACCTTCAACCCAGGCTGTTAGCAGCCCAATGCCAAGCCGATGGCACCACCAGTGTTCCAGCAGTGAAATCCAAGGGCCACAGGCTTCCTCTGGTGTACTGACATGGCTGCATAAACAGATACATTGTTATGGTGGAAAAAACATTTTTGCATCTTCCACAAATCAGGCCTTTTTATATTGCACACTGTTGTACAATCTTTTTAGAACCTCTAAAGAGAAAGGATAAGGATGGACTCATTTTTATCTTGCAGTGAACATGCGGGCTTTCCTCAGCCTTCTATGCACCATCTCAGAAGGATGCAGGTACCTATTATTTCCTAGAAAGGGTAGATGTCTGGACTCCCCACTCATCCTACATTTGTTCACTTGAGAGGAGGAATTTGCCAATTTTTTTGCATGTCCCCCTCCCCCCTACTCCCCATGGGATTTTGATGAAATAAACAGGTTATTTTCTAAGGTTTCTGCCTTGTTAAGTGGACACTTTACTAGTGTGTGGCAAGAGAGAGTAGGCTATTTTGAAGACCTCATTTTCTGCACATATTGGCATTTCCAGGTGCCTGCTTCTTCAATTTTACCAATGAATTATACGAGGGGTACAAAAAAACCCCACAAAAATGGATGTGATGTGAGAGGGATGGTGCATTTTGGGTTTGTTCTACCAGGCTAGACTGTTAATCAAGCTTTCTCTTTAGAGGTTCTAAAAAGATTGTACAACAGTGTGCAATATAAAAAGGCCTGATTTGTGGAAGATGCAGAAATGTTTTTTCTACCATAACAATGTACCTGTTTATGCAGCCATCTCAGTGCACCAGTTTTGGGCAAAAAGCAGCATGCCTCTCTTGCCCCATGCACCTTTCACACCTGACCTCGCTCATTGTGACTTCTTTTTGTTTCCGTGAATGAAGAGGGACATGAAAGGACAGCCAATTGACAACATAGACGAGGTGAAGAAAAAAACAAGGGAGGTGCTATCAGCCATCCAAACAGGTGAGTTTGAAAATGTTTCCAAGAATGGAATCACAGATTTGACAAATGTATTAAGTATAATGGAGAGTGCTTTGAAGGTGATAAGGTTGTTGTTTAAAAAAAACCAAAACAAAACACACACACACACACACACATATCTTCAAAGAAAAAAATATGGAGTTTTTTGGTAGTCCCTAGTATATAACAGGCTAAAACCGCCATGTGGTTCTCTAGGCTTTAAGTTTCTAGTCTGCTACCTTCTCTCTCCTTATTGTGTCTAGACACTCAATTTTATATAGTAGCATGAAAAACAGAGAAAAGTCTATCTACTCCATCTGACCAGTAGAAATCTACAAGTAGTTTTTAAAACACAACTAAATCTTGTTGTGTATATATGGTTTCTTATCACCCTTTAAAAATAGAAAAACTCAATAGCATAATTATTCTACTAGATGTATATTCAAAACTATATTTATTAACAACTTCAGGATAGTGTATCAGACTTTAAAATGTGCAGTTATATGCTTTCTAATCAGTGGCTTTGTTACAAATATTGTTACAAACAGCATACATTTTATGATAGTGACAAGGCATATAACCTTAGAATGAATTATCTTATATGGGATAACTGGTGATCATGCATTAATCTCTTAGCACAAAAGAAACCACCAAACCTGTCAAGCTAATTCTGATATAGCAGATGTGCTCTACAGGATTTCCAAGGCTGTAAATATTTACCACAAAGAAGGGGATCTCATCCTTCTCCTGATAGGTTCCAACTGCCGCCCTGCGGGTCAGCAGCCCAGTGTTGAACGCATTGCATCACCAATCTCTTGACTTTTGCTATAAACCCACAGCTGTACCAAGCTGAAGAAAACCACAGAGAGCCTCTCAGACAGAACAGAGCCAGTCCATTGGGTTTCTGATTCTGCAAACCTGTCGAGGAGAAGACAGCCTCATCCTTCTCCTGTGGAGTAGCTGGTAAGTTCAAACTGCTGACCTCGTGATCGACCGTCTCAACACTTAACCCATTATGCCAACAAGGTTCTTTTCTTTTTACATAAGATCTGAAAACATGCTGTTTTCCAAAAGGTTGCAGGACATTAGAAATGATACAAGAGATCTTTAATCTTAGAAGGATGACTAGCTGATCTCAGAATACACTCTGACCCCTAAGCTCATAGTCCATGGTCACAAGTGGAATGACAGCAGAAGAGAATTATAGAGTCAATTTTTAGAAATGACAAAGAAGTATTAGCTTCCAACAGAGAGGAGAAGTTTCCTTTGCTTTTGTTGTTCTATAATATAGATCATCGATTCCAAACGTATTGGCCTACTACCTTCTTTTCAGAAAACAAATAAATTACTCAGCGTCCCTCTAGCAATTAAAAACATGTGTACTCTATCCCTAATCCAGGATCAAATACAGGAATCTGTTTTTCAGCCCCCTTTTGGATCATTCCAGCATCCAGTAGGCTGGCATCATCTCCTTTGGGAAACACTGTTCTATATAAATACCTGCTTACTCCTACCTCAGCTCATGCTGTCATTCTGGTTCACTGATTCTCTGCCACTTAAGAGATTCTCATGTGACAAAAATAATTTCTAATTTTGGTACTTTAGGCTTTGGTTTCTGTCCTATATAAACAAGCACAACAAGTATCTATAACATGCATTTGCTTGGCAATAGTGCAGCACTATACCTGGAATATTCATTCTATAGTACACTGTCATCCTCATTATACAAACGATATGAACTTAACTCATTATTTATCAGGAGAAATATGTGCACATACATACATGTTTTAAGAAGCTATATAACTTTTTTCACCTATAATTAGAAGGAACATAGTATATTTAAGGCCCATAGAACATATGGGCCCATGTTGAAATCATAATTAAGAGAAACCTCTATCTGACATCTATGAAGTAGACAATTACAGGATTTCATGCAATTAAATAAAATTAGCATTGAGGGTGCTGATTTCTACATATAAGTGCACATTACTGTATTTTTACATTTAGACATCCTGTTTATAAATCAAAATAATCATGGAAGTTAATTGTAGTTAATAAGATAGTGTGTTTGAACTTAAAGTTTATGTAATACTTAAATTAACATTGCTTCCTGGGGGTTGGTAAATAAGAATTCAATAAAAGTATGAATTTATGTTGAGAGAAAAAATATATTCAAAAGATTTTTGCAATTATTTGATACCCCCTCCCTCCCAGTAGACTGGAAGCAATCACATCTTAAACTTCTTTAGAGACTTCAATAAAACAGAGAGAGTTGTCACTTCTCAAGAAAACACTCAAGAAATTTAATGTTTACTTTCATTACTGTTTCCTTGACATTACTAAATATATTTTAATGTAAGGAAAAAAAACAGCAATTTAAATCTAAAGTGAGGGTTTTCTTTTTTCTTTTAGTCAGTCACTCAGACGAAAACATTTTTATTATAGATAAAACAGTATAGTGTTAAAATGTCATATCAAGAAATTAATACAATTGTAAATAAAAAGCAATATCTCTACACTTAGAATAAAAATTGGACTTTAGAATCAGTCAGTATATAGGAAACCATCATAATTCCCAATTAAAAAATATATTGCTTTTATAAATTACTTAGGGCACAAAATAAATTAAAACTGAATGATATAAAACACACTAATTAAAGAGCTATAATTTATATCAGCATGGGTTGAATAAAACATTATTTTAAAACATCTTATACATCAAAAGCCAAATGAAATGACAAGGCATTACATTAAGATATCTCCTACGGTTGTGAAGTTGTTGTTGGGCCTTCCTTTGTCTTCTGTCTTGATTTTGTATGGTTTATACGAAACCCAGATTGGACAAACCTACTGAGACAACAACTAGCTGAATCGATTCAAAGGGACGCGAGGGGAGGCTGGCAGGCAATGGGGAGCTAACGGCAGCAAGTACAAGAAGGAAGACACGTCCTAGAATTGATTATCGTGATGGTTGCATAATGCTTACAAATGTGGGTGAACTATTGAAATATATGATATGTCAGTTGTATGTGGGTGAAATTATTAAAAATAAGCAAACCAACTTTAAAAAGTCTCTATGAAGTTTATAGAGTATACTTTCAGGATACATGGTTTTATTTTATATACCACACTAACTGTTAAACCGTTTTGGAGAGCGAGTACATACAAAAGCCATGCCACAGGAAACTCTCACTCCATCAAGTCAACGCTGGCTCGTAGCATCCCTGCTGTGGGTTTCCAAGACTGTAACTTTACGAAAGTAGAAAGCCCAGTTGTTTTCCCAAGGAGCTACAAGTAGTTTTGAACTGCCAGCCATTCAGATCGGATGTAGCCCAGCACTTAACCAGTATGCCATCAGAGGTCCTTTATGTCACTTTAGGTTAAGTAGGAAATAAAATTATAACCAAGCACAAACCCATTGTTATGGAGCTGATTTCGACTCATAAGGTCCTTTCAGGGCACAGCAGAAGTGCTCCTGATGGTTTCTAGGATTGTAAATCTTTACAGGAATAGGCAGCCATATCTTTCATCTCATAAAGCGGCTGGTGAGATTTAACGATGAGTCTTGGAGTTAGCAGCTCAGCACTTTAGCTATTGTGTGTCCAGGGCGCCTTATTAGAACTCTAGGTGTAGCACGTATACATGGATATTTTAATGCATAGCATCGTGAAGAATGTGATTTGTGGAACACCCACTCGTGGTACTCATGTGGAACCGGTACATAAACCAAGAGGCAATCCTTCAAAGAGAACAAGCAGAAGCTGTGGTTTTAAAGTCATCTTAAAAAGTTACACAGGAGCAGATGACAGGGGAGGAGGAGAGACTGGAGCACATCCTGGCCCACCAGGCCTTGAGGACGATGACCCCAATTAGAGCAGCCAGTCCA